>NW_027271354.1:0-600000 GCF_040938485.1 Diadema antillarum | reverse complement strand
AGGTCTATCTATCCCTGTTGACGAGGTTTATTTACATTGGTATATTCATCCGAAAGCAAACAGACTTTCTAGCGGTTATGAAGCATACGCATTTATTCATTATCTTTTGCTGTTTTAAAACGAATATCTGCCTGTATTATGCAAGTATTCCATTACAAAAGGGATTTGCTACATTAATATCTTTCTAACCCAAACCCTAGCCCTAACCCTAATCCTTTATACAACAGCAAAGTATAATAAATGGGCTCTATGAGTTAAGTTACCAAATAATGCTTTTTAGTGTTGACAAATTCACTCTAATATAATTTATGGCAATTATATTTCAATCATTACTAATCCAAGGACATCTTCCATTCCTGTAACTTCGGCGATGTCATTTCTATTGATCATGTGTATCTCCACGTTATGATTGTAACTACGCATATTTATGCGTTCATTTGATACCTTTACTTGCGATAATGCGAATCTACACGTTCTGTATACATGTATTTAGACACAAGAGGGCGGTTATTTATTTATTTTTTTATGCACGAAAATAATCATCTATCGTGCGTACTATAGATCTTTCGCCATTTTTAAGAGACTATAAAAGCTCACATTATCCTAATGAATCATGTAAACATTTAAGACATCAAGCCAGATACAGATAGGTCAGTAGGTCTATCATTCCCTGTTGACCTGGTTTATTTACATCGGTATATACATCTGAACACAAACGGGCTTTCTAGCGGTTATATAAGAGAAGCATATTATATACGCATTTATTCATTGTTTTTTGCTGTTGTAAAACGAATGTCTGCTTTTTGAAATGAATATGCAAGTATTCCATTACAAAAGGGATCTGCCACATTAATTTCTTTTTAACCCTAACCCTAACCCTAATCCTAACCCTAACCCTAGCCCTAACTCTAACCCTTTTCAACAGCAAAAAGTAAAGATAGATAATGCGTATGCTTTAGAGTGAATTTGTCAACACTATAATGCATTTTTGGTTACAATATAGGCCACATATACACCCTCCCCCCCTCCCCCGCCTCGCCCAGGGACACTTCCCATTCCTGTTACTTCGGCGATGTCATTTCTATTGAGCATGTGTATCTACACGTTTGGTGGTTATTACGCATACAAATGCGTTCATTCGATAATTTACTTGCAATAACGCGAATCTACACGTTCTATACCTATACATGTATATTTAAACACAGAAGGGTGTTTTTTTTTTGGATGCACAAATATCGTGCGTACTAAGGACTTTCACGATTTTTTAGAGACTATAAAAGCTCACATTATCCTAATGAATCATGCAAGTATCAAGACATCAAACCAGATACAGACATGTCCAGTATAGGTCTATCTATCCCTGTTGACGAGGTTTATTTACATTGGTATATTCATCCGAAAGCAAACAGACTTTCTAGCGGTTATGAAGCATACGCATTTATTCATTATCTTTTGCTGTTTTAAAACGAATATCTGCCTGTATTATGCAAGTATTCCATTACAAAAGGGATTTGCTACATTAATATCTTTCTAACCCAAACCCTAGCCCTAACCCTAATCCTTAACAACAGCAAAGTATAATAAATGGGCTCTATGAGTTAAGTTACCAAATAATGCTTTTTAGTGTTGACAAATTCACTCTAATATAATTTATGGCAATTATATTTCAATCATTACTAATCCAAGGACATCTTCCATTCCTGTAACTTCGGCGATGTCATTTCTATTGATCATGTGTATCTCCACGTTATGATTGTAACTACGCATATCTATGCGTTCATTTGATACCTTTACTTGCGATAATGCGAATCTACACGTTCTGTATACATGTATTTAGACACAAGAGGGCGGTTATTTATTTTTTTTTTTATGCACAAAAATAATCATCTATCGTGCGTACTATAGATCTTTCGCCATTTTGTAGAGACTATAAAAGCTCACATCCTAATGAATCATGTAAGCATTTGAGACATCAAGCCAGATACAGAAAGGTCCAGTAGGTCTATCATTCCCTGTTGACCTGGCTTATTTACATCGGTATATACATCCGAACACAAACGGGCTTTCTAGCGGTTATGATAAAGAGAAGCATATTATATACGCATTTATTCATTGTTTTTTGCTGTTGTAAACCGAATGTCTGCCTTTTGACACGAATATGCAAGTATTCCATTACAAAGATCTGCCACATTAATTTCTTTCTAACCCTAACCCTAACCCTAACCCTAGCCCTAACCCTAACCCTAACCCTAACCCTAACCCTAGCCCTTTTCAACAGCAAAAAGTTAAGATAGTTAATGCGTATGCTTTAGAGTGAATTTGTCAACACTATAATGCATTTTTGGTAACAATATAGGCCACATATACACCCTCCGCTCCCCCCCCCCCCCCCCCCCCCCCCCCCCGCCTCGCCCAGGGACACTTCCCATTCCTGTTACTTCGGCGATGTCATTTCTACTGAGCATGTGTATCTACACGTTTTGTGGTTATTACGCATACAAATGCGTTCATTCGATAATTTACTTGCAATGACGCGAATCTACACGTTCTATACGTATACATGTATTTAAACACAAGAGGGTGGCTATTTTGATGCACAAATATCGTGCGTACTAAGGACTTTCACGATTTTTTAGAGACTATAAAAGCTCACATTATCCTAATGAATCATGTAAACATTTAAGACATCAAGCCAGATACAGATAGGTCCAGTAGGTCTATCATTCCCTGTTGACCTGGTTTATTTACATCGGTATATACATCTGAACACAAACGGGCTTTCTAGCGGTTATATAAGAGAAGCATTACGCATTTATTCATTGTTTTTTGCTGTTGTAAAACGAATGTCTGCTTTTTGAAATGAATCATGTAAACATTTAAGACATCAAGCCAGATACAGATAGGTCCAGTAGGTCTATCATTCCCTGTTGACCTGGTTTATTTACATCGATATATACATCTGAACACAAACGGGCTTTCTAGCGGTTATATAAGAGAAGCATATTATATACGCATTTATTCATTGTTTTTTGCTGTTGTAAAACGAATGTCTGCTTTTTGAAATGAATATGCAAGTATTCCATTACAAAAGGGATCTGCCACATTAATTTCTTTCTAACCCTAACCCTAACCCTAACCCTAATCCTAACCCTAGCCCTAACTCTAACCCTTTTCAACAGCAAAAAGTAAAGATAGATAATGCGTATGCTTTAGAGTGAATTTGTCAACACTATAATGCATTTTTGGTAACAATATAGGCCACATATACACCCTCCCCCCCTCCCCCGCCTCGCACAGGGACACTTCCCATTCCTGTTACTTCGGCGATGTCATTTCTATTGAGCATGTGTATCTACACGTTTGGTGGTTATTACGCATACAAATGCGTTCATTCGATAATTTACTTGCAATAACGCGAATCTACACGTTCTATACCTATACATGTATATTTAAACACAGAAGGGTGTTTTTTTTTTGATGCACAAAATGTAATATCGTGCGCACTAAGGACTTTCACGATTTTTTAGAGACTATAAAAGCTCACATTATCCTAATGAATCATGCAAGCATCAAGACATCAAACCAGATACAGACATGTCCAGTATAGGTCTATCTATCCCTGTTGACGAGGTTTATTTACATTGGTATATTCATCCGAAAGCAAACAGACTTTCTAACGGTTACGAAGCATACGCATTTATTCATTATCTTTTGCTGTTTTAAAACGAATATCTGCCTGTATTATGCAAGTATTCCATTAGAAAAGGGATTTGCTACATTAATATCTTTCTAACCCAAACCCTAGCCCTAACCCTAATCCTTTATACAACAGCAAAGTATAATAAATGGGCTCTATGAGTTAAGTTACCAAATAATGCTTTTTAGTGTTGAGAAATTCACTCTAATGTAATTTATGGCAATTATATTTCAATCATTACTAATCCAAGGACATCTTCCATTCCTGTAACTTCGGCGATGTCATTTCTATTGATCATGTGTATCTCCACGTTATGATTGTAACTACGCATATTTATGCGTTCATTTGATACCTTTACTTGCGATAATGCGAATCTACACGTTCTGTATACATGTATTTAGACACAAGAGGGCGGTTAATTAATTTATTTTTTATGCACAAAAATAATCATCTATCGTGCGTACTATAGATCTTTCGCCATTTCTTAGAGACTATAAAAGCTCACATCCTAATGAATCATGTAAGCATTTGAGACATCAAGCCAGATACAGAAAGGTCCAGTAGGTCTATCATTCCCTGTTGACCTGGCTTATTTACATCGGTATATACATCCGAACACAAACGGGCTTTCTAGCGGTTATGATAAAGAGAAGCATATTATATACGCATTTATTCATTGTTTTTTTGCTGTTGTAAACCGAATGTCTCCCTTTTGACACGAATATGCAAGTATTCCATTACAAAAGAGATCCGCCACATTAATTTCTTTGTAACCCTAACCCTAACCCTAGCCCTAACCCTAACCCTAACCCTAACCCTTTTTCAACAGCAAAAAGTAAAGATAGTTAATGCGTATGCTTTAGAGTGAATTTGTCAACACTATAATGCATTTTTGGTAACAATATAGGCCACATATACACCCTCCGCCCCCGCCTCGCACAGGGACACTTCCCATTCCTGTTACTTCGGCGACTGTGTCATTTCTATTGAGCATGTGTATCTACACGTTTTGTGGTTATTACGCATACAAATGCGTTCATTCGATAATTTACTTGCAATAACGCGAATCTACACGTTCTATACATATACATGTATTTAAACACAGGAGGGTGGCTTTTTGATGCACAAAATCGTGCGTACTAAGGACTTTCACGATTTTTTAGAGACTATAAAAGCTCACATTATCCTAATGAATCATGTAAACATTTAAGACATCAAGCCAGATACAGATAGGTCCAGTAGGTCTATCATTCCCTGTTGACCTGGTTTATTTACATCGGTGTATACATCCGAACACAAACGGGCTTTCTAGCGGTTATAAGAAAGAGAAGCATATTATATACGCATCTATTCACTGTTTTTGCTGTTGTAAACCGAATGTTTGCCTTTTGAAATGAATATGCAAGTATTCCATTACAAAAGAGATCCGCCACATTAATTTCTTTCTAACCCTAATCCTAACCCTAGCCCTAACCCTAACCCTAACCCTAACCCTAGCCCTTTTCAACAGCAAAAAGTTAAGATAGTTAATGCGTATGCTTTAGAGTGAATTTGTCAACACTATAATGCATTTTTGGTAACAATATAGGCCACATATACACCCTCCGCTCCCCGCCTCGCACAGGGACACTTCCCATTCCTGTTACTTCGGCGATGTCATTTCTATTGAGCATGTGTATCTACACGTTTTGTGGTTATTACGCATACAAATGCGTTCATTCGATAAGTTACTTGCAATAACGCGAATCTACACGTTCTATACGTATACATGTATTTAAACACAGGAGGGTGGTTTTTTTTTCTGATGCACAAATATCGTGCGTACTAAGGACTTTCACGATTTTTTAGAGACTATAAAAGCTCACATTATCCTAATGAATCATGCAAGCATCAAGACATCAAACCAGATACAGATCCAGTATAGGTCTATCTATCCCTGTTGACGAGGTTTATTTACATTAGTATATTCATTCGAACACAAACAGACTTTCTAGCAGTTATGAAGCATACGCATCTATTCATTATCTTTTGCTGTTTTAAAACGAATATCTGCCTGTATTATGCAAGTATTCCATTAGAAAAGGGATTTGCTACATTAATATCTTTCTAACCCAAACCCTAGCCCTAACCCTAATCCTTAACAACAGCAAAGTATAATAAATGGGCTCTATGAGTTAAGTTACCAAATAATGCTTTTTAGTGTTGAGAAATTCACTCTAATGTAATTTATGGCAATTATATTTCAATCATTACTAATCCAAGGACATCTTCCATTCCTGTAACTTCGGCGATGTCATTTCTATTGATCATGTGTATCTCCACGTTATGATTGTAACTACGCATATTTATGCGTTCATTTGATACCTTTACTTGCGATAATGCGAATCTACACGTTCTGTATACATGTATTTAGACACAAGAGGGCGGTTAATTAATTTATTTTTTATGCACAAAAATAATCATCTATCGTGCGTACTATAGATCTTTCGCCATTTCTTAGAGACTATAAAAGCTCACATCCTAATGAATCATGTAAGCATTTGAGACATCAAGCCAGATACAGAAAGGTCCAGTAGGTCTATCATTCCCTGTTGACCTGGCTTATTTACATCGGTATATACATCCGAACACAAACGGGCTTTCTAGCGGTTATGATAAAGAGAAGCATATTATATACGCATTTATTCATTGTTTTTTTGCTGTTGTAAACCGAATGTCTCCCTTTTGACACGAATATGCAAGTATTCCATTACAAAAAAGATCCGCCACATTAATTTCTTTGTAACCCTAACCCTAACCCTAGCCCTAACCCTAACCCTAACCCTAACCCTTTTCAACAGCAAAAAGTAAAGATAGTTAATGCGTATGCTTTAGAGTGAATTTGTCAACACTATAATGCATTTTGGTAACAATATAGGCCACATATACACCCTCCGCCCCCGCCTCGCACAGGGACACTTCCCATTCCTGTTACTTCGGCGATGTCATTTCTATTGAGCATGTGTATCTACACGTTTTGTGGTTATTACGCATACAAATGCGTTCATTCGATAATTTACTTGCAATAACGCGAATCTACACGTTCTATACATATACATGTATTTAAACACAGGAGAGTGGCTTTTTGATGCACAAAATCGTGCGTACTAAGGACTTTCACGATTTTTTAGAGACTATAAAAGCTCACATTATCCTAATGAATCATGTAAACATTTAAGACATCAAGCCAGATACAGATAGGTCCAGTAGGTCTATCATTCCCTGTTGACCTGGTTTATTTACATCGGTGTATACATCCGAACACAAACAGGCTTTCTAGCGGTTATAAGAAAGAGAAGCATATTATATACGCATTTATTCACTGTTTTTGCTGTTGTAAACCGAATGTTTGCCTTTTGAAATGAATATGCAAGTATTCCATTACAAAAGGGATCCGCCACATTAATTTCTTTCTAACCCTAATCCTAACCCTAACCCTAGCCCTTTTCAACAGCAAAAAGTTAAGATAGTTAATGCGTATGCTTTAGAGTGAATTTGTGAACACTATAATGCATTTTTGGTAACAATATAGGCCACATATACACCCTCCGCTCCCCCCCCCCCCCCCCCCGCCTCCCCCAGGGACACTTCCCATTCCTGTTACTTCGGCGATGTCATTTCTATCGAGCATGTGTACTTACACGTTTGGTGGTTTTTACGCATACAAATGCGTTCATTCGATAAGTTACTTGCAATAACGCGAATCTACACGTTCTATACGTATACATGTATTTAAACACAGGAGGGTGGTTTTTTTTTTCTGATGCACAAATATCGTGCGTACTAAGGACTTTCACGATTTTTTAGAGACTATAAAAGCTCACATTATCCTAAAAAATCATGCAAGCATCAAGACATCAAACCAGATACAGATCCAGTATAGGTCTATCTATCCCTGTTGACGAGGTTTATTTACATTGGTATATTCATTCGAACACAAACAGACTTTCTAGCAGTTATGAAGCATACGCATCTATTCATTATCTTTTGCTGTTTTAAAACGAATATCTGCCTGTATTATGCAAGTATTCCATTAGAAAAGGGATTTGCTACATTAATATCTTTCTAACCCAAACCCTAGCCCTAACCCTAATCCTTAACAACAGCAAAGTATAATAAATGGGCTCTATGAGTTAAGTTACCAAATAATGCTTTTTAGTGTTGAGAAATTCACTCTAATATAATTTATGGCAATTATATTTCAATCATTACTAATCCAAGGACATCTTCCATTCCTGTAACTTCGGCGATGTCATTTCTATTGATCATGTGTATCTCCACGTTATGATTGTAACTACGCATATTTATGCGTTCATTTGATACCTTTACTTGCGATAATGCGAATCTACACGTTCTGTATACATGTATTTAGACACAAGAGGGCGGTTATTTATTTATTTTTTGATGCACAAAAATAATCATCTGTCGTGCGTACTATAGATCTTTCGCCATTTCTTAGAGACTATAAAAGCTCACATCCTAATGAATCATGTAAGCATTTGAGACATCAAGCCAGATACAGAAAGGTCCAGTAGGTCTATCATTCCCTGTTGACCTGGCTTATTTACATCGGTATATACATCCGAACACAAACGGGCTTTCTAGCGGTTATGATAAAGAGAAGCATATTATATACGCATTTATTCATTGTTTTTTTGCTGTTGTAAACCGAATGTCTCCCTTTTGACACGAATATGCAAGTATTCCATTACAAAAGAGATCCGCCACATTAATTTCTTTGTAACCCTAACCCTAACCCTAACCCTTTTCAACAGCAAAAAGTAAAGATAGATAATGCGTATGCTTTAGAGTGAATTTGTCAACACTATAATCCATTTTTTGTAACAATATAGGCCACATATACACCCTCCCCCCCCGCCTCGCACAGGGACACTTCCCATTCCTGTTACTTCGGCGATGTCATTTCTATTGAGCATGTGTATCTACACGTTTTGTGGTTATTACGCATACAAATGCGTTCATTCGATAATTTACTTGCAATAACGCGAATCTACACGTTCTATACATATACATGTATTTAAACACAGGAGGGTGGCTTTTTGATGCACAAAATCGTGCGTACTAAGGACTTTCACGATTTTTTAGAGACTATAAAAGCTCACGTTATCCTAATCAATCATGTAAACATTTAAGACATCAAGCCAGATACAGATAGGTCCAGTAGGTCTATTATTCCCTGTTGACCTGGTTTATTTACATCGGTGTATACATCCGAACACAAACGGGCTTTCTAGCGGTTATAAGAAAGAGAAGCATATTATATACGCATTTATTTTTGAAATGAATATGCAAGTATTCCATTACAAAAGGGATCCGCCACATTAATTTCTTTCTAACCCTAATCCTAACCCTAACCCTAGCCCTAACCCTAACCCTAACCCTAGCCCTTTTCAACAGCAAAAAGTTAAGATAGTTAATGCGTATGCTTTAGAGTGAATTTGTCAACACTATAATCCATTTTTGGTAACAATATAGGCCACATATACACCCTCCGCTCCCCCCCCCCCCCGCCTCCCCCAGGGACACTTCCCATTCCTGTTACTTCGGCGATGTCATTTCTATCGAGCATGTGTACTTACACGTTTGGTGGTTATTACGCATACAAATGCGTTCATTCGATAAGTTACTTGCAATAACGCGAATCTACACGTTCTATACGTATACATGTATTTAAACACAGGAGGGTGGTTTTTTTTTTTCTGATGCACAAATATCGTGCGTACTAAGGACTTTCACGATTTTTAGAGACTATAAAAGCTCACATTATCCTAAAAAATCATGCAAGCATCAAGACATCAAACCAGATACAGATCCAGTATAGGTCTATCTATCCCTGTTGACGAGGTTTATTTACATTGGTATATTCATTCGAACACAAACAGACTTTCTAGCAGTTATGAAGCATACGCATCTATTCATTATCTTTTGCTGTTTTAAAACGAATATCTGCCTGTATTATGCAAGTATTCCATTAGAAAAGGGATTTGCTACATTAATATCTTTCTAACCCAAACCCTAGCCCTAACCCTAATCCTTAACAACAGCAAAGTATAATAAATGGGCTCTATGAGTTAAGTTACCAAATAATGCTTTTTAGTGTTGACAAATTCACTCTAATATAATTTATGGCAATTATATTTCAATCATTACTAATCCAAGGACATCTTCCATTCGTGTAACTTCGGCGATGTCATTTCTATTGATCATGTGTATCTCCACGTTATGATTGTAACTACGCATATTTATGCGTTCATTTGATACCTTTACTTGCAATAATGCAAATCTACACGTTCTGTACATGTATTTAGACACAAGAGGGCGGTTATTTATTTTATTTTTTTTATGCACAAAAATAATCATCTGTCGTGCGTACTATAGATCTTTCGCCATTTTGTAGAGACTATAAAAGCTCACATCCTAATGAATCATGTAAGCATTTGAGACATCAAGCCAGACACAGAAAGGTCCAGTAGGTCTATCATTCCCTGCAGAGAAGGTTTATATACATCGGTATACATCCGAACACAAACGGGCTTTCTAGCGGTTATATAAGAGAAGCATAATATACGCATTTATTCATTGTCTTTTGCTATTGTAAACCGAATGTCTGCCTTTTGAAATGAATATGCAAGTATTCCATTACAAAAGGGATCTGCCACATTAATTTTCTTCTGAACCCTAACCCTAGCCCTAACCCTAACCCTTTTCAACACCAAATGATAATACAGTAAATGCGTATGCTTTGGAGTGAATTTGTCAACACTACAAGTATAAAGCATTTTTGGTAACTATATAGGCCACATACACCCTCCCCCCCCCCCCCGACTCGACCAGGGACACTTCCTATTCCTGTTACTTCGGCGATGTCGTTTCTATTGAGCATGTGTATCTACACGTTTGGTGGTTATTACGCATAAATATTTAATATGCGTTCATTCGCAAGCCAGACAAAGATAGGTCCAGTATAGGTCTATCATTCCCTGTTAGGTTTATTTACATCGGTATATTCATCCGAACACAAACAGGCTATCTAGCGGCTATAAGATACAGTAAGAGAAGTACAGCTGTATATGCATTAATTCATTATCTGATGCTGCTATAAACCGAATGTGCGCCTTTTAAAATGTATATACAAGAGTATTCTAGTACGGGTTCTGCCCAGCATGCAGTTTCCAGTTCATAGTGGTACAAAAACAGATGTCATAAATTAAGTATTGCCACATTAATTTCTTTCAGTGGCCTATTCTGAGCATCAATCTTAACACAATCATATTTCGCTCAGCAAAAATCATTCCAGAAGTAGGTTATTGAGGGACCAAAATGCTCTTGTTCGTATTAGGCGGGGGGGGGGGGGGGGGTGTGTTTGTGGCCTATGAATTCAGTTACCAAAAATGCTTTATATTGTTGGCAAATTCACTCTGATAGATGGGAATTATATTTCAATCATTTATTACTGAACAAGGAAAACTTCCCATTCCTTTTACTACTGCGATGTCATTTCTATTGAGCATGTCTATCCACACGTTTTGGTGGTTATTACGCATACAAAATAAAATGCGTTCATTCGATACCTTAACTTGCAATAATGCGAATCTACGCGTTCTACGTATACATGTATTTAGACACAAGAGGGCGGTTATTTATTTATTTATTTTTTTTTGCACAAATAATAATGTATCGTGCTAACTATAGTCTTCAAGATATTTTAGAGACTATAGAAAAAGTTCACATTATCCTAATGAATCATTAAACATTTAAGACGTCAAGCCAGGTACAGGAAGGTCTACTAGGTCTATTATTCACTGCTGACCAGGTTTATTCACATTGGTATATGTATATTTATCAGAACACAAACATGGCTTTCTAGTGGTTATAAGAGACATCATAATTATTCAATATCTTTTGCTGCTGTAAACCGTATGTCCGCCTTTTGAAATGTATATTCCATTACGAAAGGATTCTGCCCCGGCAGTTTCTATTGAAAGTGGTAGAAAAACATGTTATCAAGAGATTATTGCCTCATTAATGTCTCTCAGTGGCCTATTCTGAGCATCAATCTCGACACAATATTATTTCGCTCAGCAAAAATTATTCCAGAGGTAGCTTATTTAGGGACTGGAATGTTCTTGTCTGTGTCAAGGGAGGGAGGGAGTTGTTGCGGCCTTTGTGTTATAAGTTAGCAAATAATGCGTTATATTGTTGACAAATTCACTCTAATAGATGGCAATAGTCTTTCAATCATATTAACTACTGAATTCGGAATACTTCCCATTTCTGTACTACTGCGATGTTATTTCTGTCGAGTATGTTAATTCACACGTTTTGGTGGTTAATAAGCATATTGGTTCATTCGATACCTTTACTGGAAATAATGCGAATGTACGCGTTTTGCGTATATTTAAACAGAAGATGGCGCTTATTCGATGCGCAGATAATCAATTAGGTGTACTACAGATCTTTCATGATTCTGTAGAGAGTATAAAGGGTCACATTAATGTTTACAAGATTATTAGGACTATGTGAGCCTTTAAAATGCTTCAAAATCTCCCGCTACAGAACGATAGCGAGCTGCTGTTTTTTTTTTTCATTCTATACAGTGCGTACATTGTATAAGAGCCATTTTCATTGGTATAAGTTTTAGGCCAAGTAAAAAAAGAAACCAGTTTCTCGTCCTCGCGCGCATCGATTTTGGCCGCCGCATCGATTTTTTTACTATTTACTATTTTCAAAATGGCGCTGACAATACCAAGAAATTCATAATTCTCGTCCCAGCCCGCTCCCCGCCCGCTACTGTAATTCTTGTTTGTTAAGCTTTTTCTAAACACCAGCGCAAATATGGGGGCAAATATATACTGTAGAGTAACATACAGGCTTTCTTTACCGTAACTTGCTCGGTATTTTTACGCTGTTGGTGCCCAGCGGGAATGCGATGATTTCATGAATCATTTCGGCTGTAATCTTGTACACATGTACAATGTATGATCGTTGCGCCCAAATGGATTAAAAATGCGTTCTTTATTTTCTTCCGAAAATCTCTTCGCGTTTTGTACGACCGTTCTTGAAAATATGTAACAGGATTGAATGTGGGAGGTTGTCATCCTGTTTACGCAAATCTGTACCAGATCTATTCAAACTAATACATGCGCTTGTTTCTTTTTCTGATTTAGGTTAACATGCGTCATTCAACTTTTTTTACGCTACTGTCACCTGGCGAGATCGCGATGATTTCAGAGTAACATACGTGCGTTGTTTACCGCTAACTTGCGAGGTATTTTACGCTGTTGGTGCCCAGCGGGAATTCGATAATTTCATGAATCATTTGGGAGTAATTTTATACAATGTATGATCGTTGCGCTCGAAGGGATTAAAAATGGGTTCTTTGTTTTCTTCCGAAAATCTCTTCGCGTTTTGTACATCCGTTCTTGAACTGTTGAATGCGTTTGTTTCTATTTCCGAGCACCGATTAAGTAGGTTAACATGCGTTATTCAACATTTTTTACGCTACTGTCACCCGGCGAGATCGCGATGATTTCATTCATTATTTCAACTTTAATCATACACACTCATATTTAAATTATCATTCGTTAGGCCTGAATGATAATGAACACATCCAGATCTATTCAAACCAATACATGCGTTTGTTTCTTTTTCCGAGCACCGATTAAGTAGGTTAACATGCGTTATTCAACTATTTTTACTCTACTGTCACCTGGCAGGATCGCGATGATTTCACTAAATATTTCTGCTTTGATCATACACTCTCATATTTAAATTATCATTTGTTAAATGATAATGAACAAATCCAGATCTGTTCAAACTAATAAATGCGTTTGCTTCTTTTTCTGAACACCGATTAAGTATAGCTTAACAAGCGTTACTCAACTATTTTAACGCTATATACTGTCACCCGGCGGGATCTGGGCGATGATTTTATTAATTCGCCTTTAATCATCCAAACTCATATTTGCTCAAAACCAGCAAAAGAGCTAATATGGAAGTCGGAACTAAAATAGGAAAGGATATAATGATGAGTTGCACACGCATTCCAATTGTCCATTTTTGGTCAAATTTTATTGTCGCTACATGAAAAGTTTTTGAATGCGTTATCTATTTTTTTCTCGTTGCGCTGTGGTCTGACCTCATAATCACGCACGCGTTTCTCGCGACAAAGAAAACCGAATGATTATGTTTAATAATTAGCAGGAACATCGGAAGGTGTTCCTGTGTCTTATCGCGTGATTAAGAAGAAAACATGGAAGGAACGGTTCTCTGCAAAAAGGGAAAAGACGTGGATAGCGAGATTTCGGTTTCCAATGTTTCATTTGTCGCGTGTTTGAAAGCGGCAATTTGGTCAAGAAAATGGAACCTCGTTGTATCCGGTCAAATTGCTTATGTTTTTCTTCATCATGATTTACCGAAATTGTCCTCGTTATAACCGGAATCTCGTTATAACCGAACACGTTATAACCGATTCGTTCTGCCATTACACGCAAAGGAAAACGGGACCGACGCGATCACCTCGTTATAAGCGGTTCCTCGTTATAACCGAACTCGTTATAACGGGGTTTCCCTGTAGTAGAGGAGACCAGCCAGCCAACAATAGCATGCGTTCTGGAGCTGGAAAAAAAAAAATCGTGGAGTGATGGAGAGAACCGATCTCAAGCGCACGTGTGCACAGAGAACGGCTTTAAATATTGAATAAAATAGTATTCAACTGGTTCGTATTCTGTCTTTCAGTAAAAAGGAAATCAGGTGGTTGCTTCACAGGGTTGACAATTGGCAGTACTGTCTGCGGCATTTTAAATCCTTGAGCGAATAAGTTTTCATATGAGAAAAGATCTAACTCAGTAAGTTTGTGTTGTGTTGACAGGCAATAATAATGCTATGCATTTCCAGAGATAATGGTTGGATTCATAGGTTCAACAAGTGATGCATAAATGTGTATATTTTATGTTAAAAAAAAACGTGTTTTTTTTCCCATACCTTTGATATTATGACTGAATGAATACAGGCACAGTGTAGTTAAATTGGTATACTTGTCATGCATAAACAGCAATATACGCAGATTTGGTATTAATTGTGCATCACTCAAATGATAAGTGGTTTATATCACACATATTACTTTCATTTTGACAATCCTCGAAAAAATAGTAAGATATCAAATAGTAAGGACCTCCCTCATCGCCTTGCTCAAAAAACCCGGACGAGAAACTACTTTCTTTTTTTACTTGGCCTTATATTAAGGTTAGCAACTAATGCTTTATAGTGTTTACAAATTTACTCTAATAGCTGGCAATTATCCTTCACTCATTTATTACTGAATCAGAGACCCTTCCCATCCCTATTACTATAACTGCGATGTCAGTTCTATTGAGCATATGTATCTACACGTTTTGGTGTTTATCACGCATATATACGCGTTCATTCGATACCTTTGGTTACAATGCGAATGTATGCGTTTTACGTACGTTCTAACAAAAGTGGGTGGTTCTTCGACGAACAAAATAACCTATAAAACGTGCAAATAATAGAACTTTCATGTCTTAATAGTAATATTTGCCTAAATAATCGTAACGGATTTCATGAACACTTTAGACATCAAGCCAGACACACGTAGGCCCAGTAGGTGTTTCACACTCAGTTGAGCATATTTATTCACATTTTGTCCATTCAAACTCTGTGGTGGTTACAACGGAAATATATTCATTTTTTATTACCTTTTCTGGTTATGATGCGAATATACGGGCTTCACCTACATAATCTATATTAAACACAAGTGGACGTTTATTCAATGCAGACGTTTTTTTTTTTTATTTAACGTCATACGATAGATTTTTTCACGATCGTTTATACGAGGGAAAAAACATATAGGCCGATAGAATCATAATGGAACTTAGGAACTTAGAAGTCACGCAAGGCACAGATAGACCGAGTCCGTCTTGCACTATGAAGCATGTTTGTTCATGTTTATGCACACTTTGTGTTGGTTGTAATCCAAATATACGCATTAATTCACGTCGTTTTGATGATTACAGCGAGAATGCATGCGTCTGAAATGCATAAGAACCAATACAAGATTCGTAGGTGATATCCAACGTTATGTTTAGACCAATCTAAAATAATTGTCAACATAATAACAAACACTATCAACATAATAACAAACACTACCATCCATGATTGATTTTTCACGTCGCTACCCTGCTTTGGACTTTCCAGGTATCCTTAGATATATAATTATCAGTATACCTGGGGATGGACTCGTCAAACCATCATTGTTGGTACTAATGTGACGTAGATATACACAGCGCGATTAAATGAAATGCCTAAAATATATATGTACACGAGGTACATTATCTTATTATCACTTTATGTTGACTTATATGTTTCAGTTTAAATGTGGACACCTTCATCCAAATGAAAAAAAAGTATTCGAATATGATCTTACATGTACGTACAATCTGATTGTAATCTATGTTATGAAAGAAGTGTTATGCATAATTATCATAATAACAGAGAAAATTAATTAAAGTGCACATTCTATATTATATGATCGTACTGAAAATATTCACCCTGTAACCATATTATCATACATTTTACATGATATCATAGGTACACTGTGTAATAATTACGAATACATGTATCTATCATGTTACACCGATAATGATTTCTCAATTACTCTTAATCATATCATGGAAGCTGGAAATATGCAGATGTCAGTTGAATCAGTACTGTCAAAAGAAACCAGTTAAATGGAAGAAGTGACAGATAAGCATTGAACCAAAATCATTCATAACGCAGTCATAATTATGCCTCATTCACTTTGTCAAAACGTCGGGAAGAACCTCAATCAACATTAAGCACTTCAAATTCTGTCATTCAGAAGTTGTGCATAACTTTATGAACAGTTTAAAGAAAAATACTTGTATCCCGGATTACGTAGTCTCCGTTTTATAAAGGGCTAGTTGTAACATATACCTTTAAAGGTACGTATAAAATGCAATATAGTCATGACCGTAATTTCATGTTCACCTGTCTGCTGATAATAAACGCTTAGTTGCAATAAGCATATCGAACAACGCAAAGGATTACATGGAACTTAATAATAAACGCGTACGGCAGGCTGTCATACGAGATGTATACATGGATACTTTAGCCATAATTCTTTTAAATAAAATTTCATAGAGCAATTGAAATATCAAAAAAGCTGAAACAATACGAAAAGTATTCAGTGATACAAGTGGTATATTATCAACGCCTTTTCAGCTGCATGAGGATTCATAGCCTTTCTAATTGTTCTTGAATTTCTAATGTATAGGCTAAGCAAAATGTGGAAAGGTTACAAATTCGAAAAGGAATTACTTGACTAGGGGAAAAACAATCGAAACACATAATAGAAACTAATATTCACTATCTATTTCATCTCAGAAAAGGTAGGACTCTGACAGGAAACAGATTATAGATTGTGGTCATCAGAAATACGTAAGTTGCTTATCGCACATTTCCAGCTATGAGGAGAAAAATAATACATCACCACTATCAGAATGGACAGTTGGTTTTCTTATAAACATGACCACTTAGACATACTAAGTGTGTATACATTAACAGACATTCACCAGGAGAAAATATGCAATAAAATACAGTCTGTCAAAAGATAAAAAATAAAAAAAAAACCACAGAAAGACACCGTTGCAGGGTAATTGGGTTTTCTGAACCAGGACGGGAACTTTCCTGGACACAGGGTTTGAGAACATGTGAATAGTAATAATGATAATACGTTCTGTACTAAACCCAATCGAATTCTCCAATGAAAGTTGTAAAACTACTGCACCCATGTCCCTGTTTTCATGACATCATTTACACGAAATAGCTTTGAACAAAAATTGTCGACAATTGCAAGTATTTGTATGAGATTGGGTGTGTATGCTCTATTGGTTTCCGTTGTTCACAGACCCGCTGGCCGGAACGTTCCCCCCTCTGTTTTTAAAAGTCCATAAAAAACAAGCGTGGAATTCTTGTTGTTGCGCATGCCAGTGTAGCAGACGTTTGTGCCAGTGTCAGTAAGTATGTCGAGTGAGGGTCTCGAATGTGGACACCAAAGCCTGGAAGATAACTGAAAGAGAAACGGTGAGAATATGAACGGGTTTTTTTTTCTAATAACGCATAGTAATGACGAAAATAAACTGCCACTTTGGGCTCGCTGCACGAGTACTCGACTCTGAGATCAACCCGATTTTGATAAACCTAACCTGACCAAGCAAAATAAGTGAAAAATTAATCACACTTGAAAGAAAGGTCATGGACTTTTAATTTCTCTATAATATTTGGAAATTTTGATTTGTATTCTGCAAATGAGTGAGACTCAGTAAGCTAATGACGACATAAATCTACTTTTTTTTTTGTTATTAAAGTGAATTGAATCGGAAACATTTCAAGTCTTTTAGACGTACATGAATAATTGCAAAATGTACATAAGATAAGCTACAGTGAACCGAGATATAAAAATTTATTACAATAATGGTTTATGTCTACATTTCTATTGACAGCTGAATAATATTTAAACGAACATTACGTTAAAAACAATTCAATTTCGTTGTAGTCATATCAAACGGTTGAATGTAAAGAAGGTATAAATTCCTATTCATAAAATTAACAGCACTACAAAAGTTTTGCATTTCTTTATAGCTGATTTTAGAGAGCTTAACATAATTAGAACAAGAAAAAACAAAACAATATAACAAAGACATCCATGCTTAACTTTATTTGAAATAGATTTGAATAGATAATTACAGAGTACTACGCTTTACACTAACAAATCATCAGTTGCTGGAATGGGCGCAACCCAAATGAAACAGCGTTGTCATATCAAGGCGGAAAAAATATTAGAATATACGAAATGTGCAATTTCAAATATCTACATGACACTAAAAAAATAAGTATTCCAAGTAACACAAACACAAATTCAGTAAAGTATAGAATTCAAAACCAACGGAAAATTATTATTTGAATAATAAATTTCGAACAGTAAAAACAATGTAAAAAAAAAACAACTTACGTGTATAAGTACATAACGGGTACAAGTTCGGCCGTAACAGGAACAGTGACAGCAACTGCTCATGGCATCACAAATTAATAGCAAAACAAAAACCAAACCAAACAAAAATAAAACAAGATTTTATAAAATAATCTGACGAACGAAAAAAACAAACAAAATGCCACAAGCGTCAAGAGTTGACAGAGGCGCCAATTTAATGCTTGCCCCGGCGTAAAACATTTGAACGTGCACTCCTGGATAGCTGTTGCCCCGGCGTCAGAATTTCGAAGGCGTTCGCTTTCAGCGCTTTCTCCGGGTATTGTTTTTTCGCTTTCAGTTCGTTATTCCGAGTGTTCGTTACTTCAAAGGTTCTCCGAATGCTCGTTATTTCAAAGGTTCGCTTATTCCGGCTATTCATTAGTCGGAAAATAAGGGATGGTTTGTTAATCTAGAATAACGAAACTCCAACGAAACGACTAACGAAACGACAATCGACCTTCGGAATAACAAACGCCACATACTAAAATTGTGTTTGAATGAAGCAAGCTTTCCCATTTTCGACCTAAGGAATATAACTATCGGTATTCGCAATTTGCGTGTTTCGGAATAACGAACCCTCGGAAATATAAACCTTTCGAAACTAACATCATCCGGAAACAGAGATCAATGAGATAATTTAAAAAAAAAGAATGACTGATCGCATAATTATCGTAACACGATAGTTATCGTAACACGATAAAAATCAGATAAACGTCAACACCATTTGTTGAAAAAAGTAAACGAGATAAATTTCACCTCAACGTGTTCAAAACAAAAATACAACGAATTTCACCGCCATGTTATGTTAATAAAGTAGGAAGTTATAGCTAAGTGATAAATCATTTCACTTGGCTAATATTTTTTACAACCAGCCTTATTTTTTTTTTTTTTCACTGTTGACTTTTTTTTTTTAGTCGGGAAGATGTTCATCATCGTGGTAGAAACTGAAGGAAATAAAGCTGATCTGCTGTCTCACGAAGTGAGGTAAACACGAAAAAATAAATACTACTTTGCCAGACAAAGGCGAGACGAAGGCGTAAAACGTTTGAACGTGTCATGCACTCCTGGATAGCTGTTGCCTCGGCATCAAAAGTCAAGGCGTTCGCTTTCAGCGCTTTCTCCGGGTACTGTTTTTCCGCTTTCAGTTCGTTATTCCGAATGTTCGTTATTTCAAAGGTTCTCCGAATGCTCGTTATTTCAAAGGTTCGCTTATTCCGGATATTCATTAGTCGGAAAATTAGGGTAGGTTTGTTAATGTAGAATATCGAAACTCCAACGAAACGACTAACGAAACGACAATCGACCTTCGGAATAACAAACGCCACAAACTAAAATTGTGTTCGAATGAAGCAAGCCTTTTCCATTTTCGAACGAATGAATATAAATAATGGTATTCGCAATTTGTGTGTTTCGGAATAACGAACCCTCGGAATAATAAACCTTTCGAAACTAACATCACCCGGAAACAGAGATTAACGAGATTATTAAAATAAAATGATTAATCGCATCATTGTCGTAACACGACAAAAATCAGATAAACGTCAACACCATTTGTTAAAAAGAAAACGAGATATATTTCAACTCAACGCGTTCAAAGCAAAAATACAACGAATTCGAACGTCATATTAGGTTAATAAACTAAGAAGTAAGTTATAGCCAAGAGATAAATCATTTCACATGGATAACATTTCACGACCAGCCTTTTTTTTTTCATTGTTGACTTTTTTTTTTAGTCGGGAAGGTGTCCATCATCGTGTAGAAACTGAAGGAATTAAAGCTGATCTCCTGTCTCACGAAGCGAGGTTAAAAAAAAAATAAAAATGAATAGTACTTTGCCAGCCGACGGCTATCTATAGCAGACTTCGCGGCCGAAACGTCGTATTAATTTTGTCGCGTTTACCTCGCTTCGTGAGACAGAAGATCAGCTTTATTTCCTTCAAACTTTTTTTTTTGTATGAAAAGGAGGTGCCGCAATTTAGTTTCAATGTTTGAGAAATAATGTATCAGCGGAAAAATAAGCAAAGAAAATGGGATTCTATCGTGATAGCGTCCGATTTTATGTGCTCATTTACCACTGATAAAATATATCAATTTCTGGGCAGTTTCCTTCTGTTTGCGTTTTAGAAAAAAAATACAGATGTGTAACGATTTACTGACGGACATAATAAAACAGTTCTGACACCTCATTTTCATAACTTTGAGAATCATTAATGAAGGATAAATTCGGTAGATCGTTTGGAACAGCAATATAAAGGGCTAATTAACGAGTGCAAAACGTCTTTAAATCGAGATAGACCAACAACGAATCAACAGGTCATTAAAATGAAAGTCCCGACTATCTGTATTACCAGACACTTATTTTCTGTTGCCGTGAATTCCGTCCTCAGAGGCTGAAAAGCGAGCGAAAAGAAAAGGCACCAATTATTCACAAAGATCTTAACATTACGAGTGTAAAGAACTAAGTGAATCACTCTCTTCTGTTCCGCTGCAAAATATACAAATATTGTGTTTCAATGCGACATTTTGCGCGGCGCAAAATCGCATTGCAGCTACGCGCGATACTTTCACTTAGGCGCCGTAGATGGCGCTAGACACTTTGACCGGCGGAGCTCCGTCGGTCGATGCGTTCGCGTTGAAACGTGTTTGTGAACGCGTTACCGATGCGCGGTTCTACGCGTAGTAAGTTTAACGCGATCAGCACTGTACATATTACAACATACATACACATTTGACCTTTCGTGGGGTATATGACACATAATATATGACGCACGCAGATTAACCACATCTCGATAAACCCATGACTTCGCCATGGAGCTCCATTCAGAGAAGCACTGTAAAGGTTCATTCATGTTGACCATGGTGAGGAGATTGAAGGAAAAATATTCACAGAATCTGATATCCAGCTCCCGTTCACTATCAGTAAAAATGAGTGAAACTCTAAATCATATGTTCATACAACTTTTGTTATTTCACAACTTGTTGAAAGCACTTACACTTTCACTCTGTTGTATGGTTCCTTGCATATAGGCCTATATATACAGTGTATGTACAGCGTATGTGTAAATGTATGCTATCTATACATGTTACAGAATATATGGCTCCTTTTATTTTTTTACCCCCTTTCACATTCTGCTTTTCTGTTTCTACTTCTCCTGTAGGATTTAAAAAAAAAAATTATAATTTTCACACAACTTTTCCAGGAAAAAGAAGTTCATCGAAAGTCAAATTAAAATAAGTAGTCTCTTTTGTGCAAAACTAACTGTGCACTATGGAGGATTTGTCACAATCATGCAGCCGAAATGGCCATTCTCAGATGCTACAAGGATGACGTATTCATTCAATTATTTACATTCATATTGGCAGAACCTCCCACCTTGTAGATCTGATTGTTCCTAATTTTAACTGATCATTTTCATTGTTTTTCTTTTCACTGATTGATAATTTAAAAAAAAAAATATCTATAGGTAAATTCTCTGATAGATAAATTGTGTTTACTCAGCACACTATATCCCTCTTGGCTCTCACTCACTCTCCCTCGCTCTTTCTTTCTATTTAGGTCATTCTGATCTGTCACGCATCCTGCACAATCCATCACTAGACATGGGTATCAAGGCATCCATTCCGCATTGCAATCACGACTTTGCAATATACATTTCTGAGCGAACACCAACGGTAATGGAAAATGGCATAATCACTGTAGAGGATCGAAACGATCTGAACCTGAACCCTCTCCAAGATTTCACAACCCCCCTTAACATGTTCCCCAAAGATCAGCTGCGCTTCATCTAAACGGGAAAAATTGTCACCCTGTCCAGAATATCTAAAATTAGGCATGTACAGCATTTTGGATCCAGCTCATCGATATGGCGTACAACTTTTTTTCCTTCTCTCTTTTCAAACGGTACATCTGATCATGGCCCCTAGCCAGAAACATTTTTTTTTTTTTTTTTTTTGGGGGGGGGGGGGAATTTTTTTTCCTCAAAAGCCACTAGGGTTAAACCCATATAGTCTGAGAAAACCACATTTCTAAAGTTTGATGCGACATCTCTTTATATAACTTCTTAATATTGCAGTATGCTAAGGGCTGAAAATTCATCTTTGGTGGAAAACAGTATTTTTACCTTTCCTGCAATAGACATTAGTACTAATAGAAATTGGGAAAACAAATTTTCACTGAAACTGGCAGTATTTTTGGATGTAGAAAAAAGGTGCAAAATACTGGTACTACAAGAAAAAAAATCAACAACCAACTTACAATTGGCATCTCTGAAATACTGCATCCTTTTATATTGATTTTGATGACAAATTTCTGTGTTTGATAGTACTTTATTCATAACAGAGCAAACTTGAAGATGGTGTAGAATGGCTCTTTAATTCGGCTAACATTTTGGTTCAGTCTGGGTCATGGTTACTGTAAAGGAAGGGGGGGGGGGTTATAAATGGAACAACAAAGAAAGGCACGTCCTGAAAGAATGACAGAGAAAAACATTACTGCCAATACCTGCAGCAATTTCAAGGTAACAGCGCAAGACTGTAAATTCTGGGTGGTGTTGGTACACAAGGTATTTTTAGTTCTGAGTATTTTTTTTTCTGCTGGTTACTGTTAGGCCATTATACTGGTAGAGAAAAATAAGTTTAAAAAGCAATATTTATCACATACACATTATTCTGGCTTTATGAGCTGAAATATTACTTAAAAAAGAGAATTCTTTTGCTTGGTACTTGACCTGCTCATGAAATGAAAGAAATCCGCACCACTCTGCACCACAGGCCAATGTTAAAGCATCACATGATCCATTCCACAATGTTTTCCAGCAGTTAAAATCCAGCCATCCTAATGGTCATACAACAGTATCTATATCAATATCAATATCCGACATTAGAATTACAGTCAGATTTGCTGTGAAAAAAAATTTCAACATTTGTTGTGTCACTGCTGGCCTCCAGGGACATTCTGGTGGTAGTGTCGCTGCCCTGAAAGTAGTAGATGACAGGTTCAATTTCTGCTGGTTCCTTTTTCTGACATGTTTGTTAAAATGTAAATCAGCAGTTGTGATCTTAAGAAAACAAACAAACAAACAAACAAACAAACAAACACAGAGAGGGTGACAAATGATAACAACTTCTTACACCAAATCTCCCCTCAGCATTAACATTCTCTATCTATCGGTGTCAGATGTGATGAAACTATCATCACAATATCAATATCAACATAATTAAGAGTTAATTCGAAATATTCAGGAGAGAAGCCTACATTGTGGAGTCCTGACTTCCAGGTCAACCTCAGCAGGAGAAATGCGATAGAGGGCAGCAGCTACTATAAGTCTCACTCACCATCCTCACTCGTCGTCGTATTGACTGTTGGACTGAACGGGCCCGTCTCGTTGGCATTGTTCACCACGGCTATGGTCACCACGTACCGCGTGAAGGGCTTTCGGTCCTGTATCACTGTGCTCTGGATAAGATCAGAATGAGATGGGCCAGAGAGGTTTACTTATTGCAGGCAAGCTGTGCTGCTGTGGAACTGAGCTGACAGCCTGAGCCACAAGAGAGAGCCCACATACCTTAATTCAGCTTCAAATTGAGAAAAAAAAAATCAAATTGGGATGACATCTAAAACTGCATGCTGAATGTGTTGAGAAAATCTGTGACAAATATGAACAAGGTTGTACATTTTGGAATTTGTGCCACTTAAGCTAACAACCTCAGCACACTTCTACGCGTGTTCTTGTTATCATGTGACCGTTATCACTTTAAATGTCCAGTACCTGCTGCCATTTGTACATAAACTGTCACAAATTTCACATCTTCTGGAGACAAACATTATTATCATTTTATCAGTTCAAGGCATATTGTAATTATGTTCTGATGAACACCTTCAAGAAACCAATTACTGCCACTGAAACAAATCAAAACAAAAGAAAATCCATAGTTTGGCTATTTTATATCCAAAACATGACACACAAGACTGGTGTGAGCTATGCATGTAAAATATGCACACATTTTGCACTGAGAGTGGAAGATACTTAAAGACAAAATTTGCTCTTTCATATCATTTGATTTGAATTTTTTGTGTAAATATGCAGCAGTAAGAGCAACTAGATGACTAACATGTAATTTAGTACTACTATTAAATGTTGTTTATCAGTAGAGCTGGTAGTGAAATGAGATATTCCTTGCAATGATGAATGAGAATATGCAAAAACTTTCCTTTATCAAATCAGCGTTTAATACCACCGCAACTTCTGCTCTTTCACATTAGAGATCTACACTGCATTCCACCTGCCTCAGGAGCATTTGATTTCCAAAAATGTCAAGTGTTTTTTTAACATGACCAAACTGTGACTGACGTGCAAAGCCATTTTAGAACCGCACCGACACTATTTCTGTACGTGACCCTAAACAACACCTTGTAAGTAAGGGCATCATCTGCAGGAAATACGACATTCACTGCACGTACGGCGCACGAACAACATAAATCGTTTTTCCCACGTTCACTGGTTAAGGAGGAGCTGTTTATGGACGCAATATTTGTCTTTAAACATGTCACTAGCAGGGTCATTCTGCATGTCAAGCAGAGCACAAAAACTGCAGAAAAGTCGGGGGAGGGGGGAAAAAAAGAATTACAGCAGGAAGTGCAGTTGAACTGATTTCGCGTAGAAACCTGCATCTGCAGTTTGGAGAAGGAAAGGGGGGTTTGTCAACAGTTGGAACAGGTTTCATTGCGGGGAGGGTGACGGGGAGAGGGGAGCGTAGTCTGGCGCACACGCGCAGGCGGGAAGCCTTAAATGAAAATGGATTCCCCCCAAAATAGCCAAGGAAGTTTGGCTCCTTACAAACACTGAGCCTCAAACTCAGAGAGAGAGATGGGGGGGGGGGGGAAAGAAACAGAGAGAGAATAAGAGGAATATAGAGAGAAACATAGAGAGAGAAAGAGAGAGAGAGAGAGAGAGAGAGAAAGAGAGAGCAGTGATAGCAACAAAGTGGTTTAAAGGATGTGACCTCACATTTTTTGTTGAGAACCATTTATTTTTTGTAGTCCAGTGAAAATGTTTCATTCACTTCCCTCCATGCCCTTGCTACAGGTTTATACACATTTTCTCAATCTATATATCATTATAAATCAATTGATATCAGATTCAAGCCTAACACAGCAGAAACTTTTTTTTTCCACCTTGGCCACTGGCTACTGGCATGGACCTAGCTATTTGAAATATATTTTCAAAATTAATCACAAACCTTGGCCAATGAATTCAATTTGTTTCAAAGATGGGGACAAGTAACAAAGGAAATGGTGAAACATACATAAATTAAAAATCTGATGACAATATTAAATCATTTAAAAAAAAAAAACAGATTAAATTGTCAGTTGTCATGGATACAATACTGACATGATCAAAACATAGGTTGGCTTAGCAAGAACACCATCATTGTGCCTAAGATCGAAACATATATAACATGAGTGTAACAACACTGGTGCTGATATCTCGTCTCACTAACTTTGAAAGCCCTACATGGGCTATTGTAAAAGAAGAAGCTTCTATGTGATTAATTTTTTTGCTCTTAGCCAGGTAAGGTAATTTTTGCACATTTTTAATATCATGGACATTTATGACAATTGAGCAAGCACTTCAAACATCTCACCATTGCCACCTGTGGCAGCACGTACTATGGTATAGGGTAACTGGTCTAAATTGGCTTGCATTTATTTTAGCACTACTTTCATGTCACACAACTTTGCGAAAATTGCTATTGGAGTTCCCCTAACGAATAAAAAATTAGTAACTACAGATTTGATGTTTTTCATTAGCTGATGAGTGTGACCTCTAACCCTTGACCTTTCAACATGATATAAGTGTACCTCTGTGCTGGGTCCCAGCTCGATGACCTGGCTGCCTGGTGACACCATGACCTTGTACTTCTTGAGGACACCCCGGATGCTGTTGGGCGAGGGCGGCTTCCACGAGATAGCGATGGCATTGGGGCCCTGGGCGACCACTGTCACGTTCTTGGGAGGTTCCGTTGGTCCTGAAAGATTTGTCATTAATCCACATACGTGAAGCTCTTTGTCTCATGTACAAATATTGTACCTCAATGCAAAAGTAAGAATCAAAGATCACGTTTTACACAGAACGTCATGCACAAGCAAAGCAGGAACAGACATTCAGGATGTAGTTTACACATGTTTTGTCTATCAACGAAGGAGGCGAGTATGTAGCCTTTTCTTGTGGTAAATATAACTCTATGCTATCAGATAAGTAAATCAAATCAGTCTCTGTTTTGAAAACACCAGCACAAGATGCATACATTGTATAAATAATCTCTGAAGACAGCTTGAAATGTGTGCATCTACAAGATTACAGAGTAGCTTGAAACACAAATCCAGGACAAATTGATTAATCCACTTCCAAAAATCTACAGTGATTAGGGTTTTTTTTTTTATTCATCTGTTTTCTGATGCAGACTGACATGAGTATAGAAATATCGACTCTTGTGAATCAAGCATTTAATGTGAATTAAGATTCAACAGTTGGTGTTTGTTTATCAATCCAACCTGTTGACAGAAAATGCAACCCTGGCATACGCCACGGCATCTCAAAACGGTGATGAATACTTTAATACAAAGTCTTATATCACGACAGCAATTTGGATCATGATCAAAGTCTTGTCATTTGCTCCTTCCTTGGCCAAAACTTAACCCCTCTAATCAAAATCTATCTGTAGGCTGATTTTTGCTAAACACTGCCAACATACACAAACACACATGCATGTAAGATGCTTCAACCAGGGATATGATAGTTTGTTCGAGGTATCCGGGCAATTTCCATTATTTGTTCCTGAATTTTTTTTTTCTTGATAAATTGACTAATTGATATTGAAAATGATAAAAATGATAATCAAATTCAGTATTATTATGTAGTAAGTAAAAAAATTAGGCTTCATGTAGTATATATGTGCATAAACAACAATTGATTAATTGACTGAGAGCATACAATCCAGGATACGAGTAAAAATTGTCAAATTTTCCTATTTGAATAGTGAGAAAATAATTCACCTACAAACAGGTCCTAAATATGCAGAACTGGCAAGTGCAACACATAACTGTACCCCTAAAGTACCCCTAGGGCCATAAGAGGGTGCTTTTAATTCTAAATACTCTGAACAAATGGTATATGTCTAGTGTAAAATGTATCCTCAATTGCTTGAAGTGAGACACTACATTATCCCCTACCGAAGCCGTTTACGAGGACACACAGACACACTACAAAAAAAACAACAAATGCACACAGGCAATATGCTAACTCCTTTACAAAGTTATATCTTCACTATTAAGCTAGCATCTCACTGCATATTAAGGACTGCCACAGCAAAATATGAAAGTTTCCATGACCTTCTCAAAATGGTAGCATTGCTCTCCAAAATTATATCACAGGAAACAATCTAATGAACCTCTAACTACATTCTGCATAAAAAAGCACTCGGAGAGTGCAGACCTCCATCAAGCAGCTCATTTCCATCCATACACACATACATGTACAGAAGGTATGAAAATTGCCCTTATTTCCCAGTGATAAAGAAGCCTTTCTGTTGTGTCTCAGAATCTCCCTAATCAGCACCTTACTGCATGCTGCATCTTGAACGCATGCTCAGTGTACATATACAACCCTCAAATATGTGCAGCTTGAACTCCCTCATTTGTTGGCTCTATTTGACACTGATAATCATTCAAAAACAAAATGAAATAAAAAGTACCCTAGATCCAGACAGTTATCTGTATCACTACCAAAATTTAATCATCTGTTCCATGTGACATTATCAACTTTTCATATAAGTTGCATCCAAATCCATTCACAACTTTCGGGGTTATTTTTCAAACAGACAGACAGATAAACAAATGAACAACCCAATGCCGACAAAAACATAACCTCCTGGGCGGAGGTAATAAATCACGAGACATGAAAACTCGTCACATTGAGGACGAGTTAGGTGATACGCTTGTGGTCATCAGATGACGGTCATCTGCGATCGACAAAGAAAAGAATGTGATATAGGCACCTTGAAAATATATTGAGCGTGCATGCCAAACCGTTTCTGTAACCACTCGGCCACGGGTCATCCACGGAAATGGTAAGACAAAAAAAAAATACACACAACAATGTATAGATATAACAGGGGGAAAGTCAATGCCCACTCAACTATTAAACGTGGCCGTGTGAACATCTATTGCATTGCTAGACGGAAAAGCGGCCTTGTAACGACTGAGGTCGCTATGCCATTTCTGGCAACTTGGGAAAAATACGTCCCGCAGACATAAAACCTATAATCGGCTGGTTTTTGATACCTTGCCTTTAATCACGCACGTGTGCAACCTTACGTCTCTGAGACGTCGCCTTTAACCTCTCAGTCATACGTCTCGACGAGAAAATATGAGGAACGTAAACTTATATGTGAAAGATGACTCAGGAATCGTTTCGTCCATCTTCCATTCTCATTTTCAGTGTATGCTGCAAAATACTCAACCTGGTGAGAAGATTAAAAAAAAAATAATAAAATGTATGATTACTGCAGCTTATTGTCTCAGCTACAACATACTTAAGTTTCAGAGGAAATCAAAATCAAGTGAGGTAAAGGTGCTCGAGCGTTATCGAGTCAATGCATGGATAAAAAACAAAAATCCCCTTTCATAGACATAACGTACAATCTTCGCTGATTTCGATATCTCGCCTTTAACCATACCTCCTAGCATGATGACGTCATCAAATTAGAAAATAACGATATGGACTTGAAAGGTGTTCAATGTATAACATATTCATCGTACGTTGTCAGTTTGCTATTGACATAACGATCAATCACATGAACATGAGGCAGCTATTAGTACCTGTATGAAATTATTATAGGCATGGTTATCAAATTCCCCTAAAATTTTCTTATAATTGCTTTATTTTTACACACAGTTAAGCTATCCCTTTAAACTCGTCACAGTTTAATTAGAATCATTAACATCATACATTAATACCATATTCAGTTCCATAGCTGATCACGTTTGCTAATTAATTAAGATTAATTGTCTAGAATGTGTCATATGGCCAACCTGTATACACACGTACACACACACGCAATGCTAAATGTATGTATCAAACCTCTGTAACACAACTTTGAACTAACTGTAGGAATTATCGCTGTACTTATCATCTATACTTTTTATCACTATCTGAAACTCCACAAAAACCACTAATTGACAAATAATCATCAATACAGAAGACTGACTTAAAGGAACAATTCAAATACCTTTTTTACAATGTATAGCTTGTTCCATGTATAAATCAGCACAAAGTAACCACGACTACATTGTGTTACTGAATTGATATGAACAAATTTCATTTTATTACAATATTTTAAATCAGTTTGAAAAGCCCAGCCTGCAAAATTTTGCAGCAGTCGAAGTAATGCAGTCTCCAACGCAAAACAAAGGGATACTATGTGAGTGTGTGCGTATAGTTGTGTTTACATGCGAACGTGATTTCTACATGGACGAAGGTGTAGTACTCCATTGAAGAAAAAACAAATTAAAAAAATAATTATTTTCTTTCGTGCTCTTGTGAGGTTCGAACCCGTACGTGTGCAACCTCACGTTTCTGAGACGACGCCTCTAACCACTCGGCCATACGTCTCGACGAGAAAATTAGAGGAACGTAGATTTATGTACGTGAAAGATGAATCAGGAATCGTTTCATCCACATTCCATTCTCATTTTCAGTTTTAAATTGCAAAATTGTCAACCTCATGAGGAGATTTCAAAGAATAAAATGCATGATTACTGCAGCTTATTGTCACAGCTACAACATACTTAAGTTTCAGAGGAAATGAAACAAAATCAGCTGAGATAAAGGTGCTTAAACGTTGTTAAGTCAATGCATGGTTTAAAAAAAACTCACCTCCCATAGACAATACACGTAAAATTGTCCGATTTTGCGTCTTTACCTTTAATCACAATTTAAGGTATGATGACGTCATCAAATATCAAAAGCATGATATGGACTTAAAAGGCAAATGTTCAAAGTACAACATATCTGAATTTGGGATAATATTGAGCTTAAACAACAGAGATACGAGTAAATGAATGACAGAAACAGTACCTCAAAAAAATTAATTCCACTTTTTTGATTTCAGATGATGATATGATGACGTCATGAGTTTTCCTGGCAATATTGGTACTTGAAACGTTAGTTCCAATTCATATGCTTTTGTAATATGCAATAGAAATATAGGGTCAATGGACGATTTAAAGAGCTATGCTGAAATAAACAAAGACTTGTTTTTTCACTATATTTGCAGAAAGACGCGCGCGCGGAATTTCAACTTTGACGCCAGTGCATTTCTTTGTTATAGGTCAACATCGATCGGAAATCAATGGATATTGTTACTCAAAGTATCAGGAATCCAAATCAGTCAAAAAAAATGCATTTTCATGTTGCTTACGCCCTCTGCGCGCGAAATTGCGCGGACGGACGCGCACGCGAGAAAATGTTTGAAACGCTTAAAATTGTCTGAAACTTCGAGATTTCCCATTGGGAAGTCGTTTTGAGTCTTTTAAAATTTTGACGCGCGCAAACGCGCGCGTAATGAAGACCTGGGTAACTAGCGTTAAAAAGTAAGATAGAGCGTGACCTGAACTTTATGTCCACCGAAAATGATACAGAAATGATATCCAGTTATGAAGTTATGATCGATCATGTGACAAGGTCCGAAAATCACAAAATGGCGCCTAGATGACGTCATAGATATGTTACTGTCATGAAAACCTTATTGTGGCTAGATTTTGTCATGAGACATGTTGACTGAAAATGTCATGTTATTCCGTAATGTCATTGTTGAGATATTGACGACACAAAATGTGGCAGAAAGAAAGAAGAATAAAAAAAAAGAGAAATTTTGGCAATCACAATAGGTGATACGCTGATAGCGTATCACCTAAAAAGACAGACTCTTTCCATGAATGAGTTGTTGCCATGTTTGAAAGTCATTCAAAGAGCCCAAAATGAGCCCTTAAATGTAGCTCACCTTGGATATCATTTACATTGCAAATATGTGTGACTTTTGTATCATATGACAAAAAGAGTTTGTTGCACACATGACTTTAGCAAGCACATTCCCTCACCATTATTGCCGCTGTTTGCCAAGTTTTAAGACATTATCAGTTCTTTGAGCACAACACCAACAGCACGTCTTAAAATTTTCAAAGGTTGTCACTGAGTCACTATTTTATAGACAGCTGGTATGGAGTCTTTCACACTGAGAAGACCTTCATTTGTTCAAACACATGTGCTTTCTCTGGCAAAGATGTCATGCATGCACAATTTCTTGACTTTTAAAATCTTGTATATAAGGCTATCCCCTCATTGACCTCAACGTTTTATACCTTGCAAAAGAATTGTGGAGCTTTTACATGATGATCTGTGACTGTGATATGCCGACACATTCCTTCACACTGGCCTTCGAGCCTTATCAAATACAATGCACAATGTAATCTTGAAGTGTCTTCATACTCTAGAGGAGGAAATACACAGAATTCCACACAGTGGTTGGCTAAGGCCTCAATCTCAGAAATTTGAGTAAACATTCTTATCTCAATCATTCAATGCAGATGATAGGTGCACAAGGGAACACAGAGAATGTGCCATCCATGTGGTTTGAAATACTATTGAGGGACTGATAATCTTTAAAAAAAAAAAGGGGGGGGGGGGATCAATAAACCAGAGGATGAAATAGTCTGTATACTACCAACAAAAACCATCAGTTTCATATGTGGTGCATCATTACATTACCCATAGGCCTATAAAGTCAAAGGTCATAAAAGGAAGAAAAATATGCGTACAGCTGACTTTGGCAATGTAACCTTGACAGAATTCTGTTTTTACTGTTTTTTTGATATCATCTTGATATGAAGTAGAAAAATCATATGTAGAGTTAAAGCCTAACATGTGACAAATTCATTGCAGATCTGCCAAAAACAATCAAACAAACAAAAAAATTACTTTCCCAACATTATATGGCCTTCATGATGATGCATCACTAATGTACATGTACATATATATTATGTCAGCAAGACAAAATACTTAAATGGTAAATTTTCTCACTCATTATTAAAGAATATAGGGTAGATATTGTCTTCAGACAGTGACTTGTCATTTCAGTAGTTAGTAGTAATTATAATAATATTACATATGACATACATGTACGCAGGTTCTGTACACCACATTTCCCTATGTGCCACATATTACCACAATTTTCTTTCCTGTGTGTGTGTTTTTTTTAGCATTGCATAAATAATTAGAATATCTTCTATTGATTGCTTATAAAGATGCCATTTGATTTATTGGTGCCGTTTGTTATTCAATAGTATAAAAATGTTGTCCAAATGATTCAACATATCAAAATGTCCTGCCCATGGGCAAATATTACAAACTGTCCACCCTCTCACAGTTACTTTCATCCTACTGCTGAATGGCATAATATCAGCATAATAAAGAAATACATGATTCTCCCTCACTCTCACCCACACAAAAGAAAATGAATAAATATAAAAAGAAAGAAGAAAAGAAATGGAAGGCATTAAAATTTGGGGTAATGAACAACTCACTGGCTGGCGCCGTGCGGATGAGAGTGGACACAGGACTGTCCTTGTAGTAGCCGGTGGAAAAGTGCGCCCTCACGTGGAAGAAGTAGTACGAGAATGGCTGGAGGCCAGTAACTGTGTAGGTGGAGCTGTTGCCTGGAGGTGGGTTGTCGGCTGTCTGCCACTGGTACGTCTCATTTCCAGCACTACGAATGTCAAAACGAATGCAACGTAATCATGATTTTTTTTTTGTCGATACTTTTTAATCATGATGGTAATGATGATGATGATGATGAGAGCTGGTTTCATTATTGATATTATTATGATAAGGATGAAGATGATGATGATGATGATGATGATGATGATGATGATGATGATAAAGATGCTGATAATGATGATATTCATAAGAATATCATTAATAATATAGTAAGAAAGTATCTTAAAAAAAGGACAAAAAAGGTGAGGAAGACAGTTTCTATAGTCACTAGACACAAGCCAGAGCCTAGAGCCTAGAGCCTTGATGTCTTCAAGAAGAACCTTCAGACTTTTCTTTTTAATATCAATCTGTGACTGAATTTTGTTGTTAAGTGCTGTGAAACCAGTCACTGACTGTGTCAGAGTGCTATGTAACATCGCTGGGGCGACAAGACCTCGTATCTATAAAATGTCAAATGTTCAGGAGAGCCAAAAAAACATGGCGGCCAAAGCACTATAGCAAATGAGATAGCCTTTCCTTTGACATGCCGTGGTGGCTTCATTTTTGGGGTAAGACAGCTAGGATTTGGACAGGATATCACTTATCTGATTATTTGACCATTAATCAAAAAAAGTCATTTTCACCAAAATTTCAGATACAAGGTCTTGTCACCCCAGCGACAATAAATGATCCCACTGTATTGTAGATAATCACACCCAAGATTGAATAACTGCAAAATGATCTGTCTCGCATTATCAGAAAAAATTCATGGACCTACATGTACTGTACGAGCTGAAATTTTCGCGGTGGTTTTATTTTCGCGAATTTCGCGAATCGCCTTTGAGCCGCGAAAATAACAACACGCGAAAATAACAATGCGCAAATAACTAAGTTCAGTTAGACCCTCACAACCGCGAAATTAACAACACGCGAAAATGTCCTCCAAGTAGCAATTCGCAAAAATATCTGTAATTTCAGCTCGTACAGTATGTCATTCCAGCACATCGGAAAAGTACAAATATCAACTATTGGATATTGCCTATAAATCAGATCAGTGAAAATTTCTTCAGAAGTACAAACATTACAGGCACCCTCCATAAGTATTTACACACATTACACCTATCAATAACTGTTGCATTATCTTTTTTGGTAAGAATCCAATTTCAATTTTTTGTTTGTTGAAATTCTCTATATCTAATTTGTCTTTGATTCAAACATGATCTTTAATTTCCAATCTCTCTGTCTTTGATTCAAATATGACTTTTAATTTCCACAGAAATATGCCTAATGAGGATCGAAGATCATTCCTTAATGGGTCATTAAAAGGAGCATAAAAATGATCCTTACAGACACGTTGTGAGGAATATTTTAAAAGCCCCCCCCCCCCCTTTTCCCCCTTCAGGGATGTGCTCGTAATCAGATTATCAGTCGCGGCAGAAGAAAGGTAAATTCAGAGCCATTTCAGAGTAGTCCACAGGATCGAATGACATTTCCATTTACGACGAGCTACGTTTTTTTTTTTTTTCATGCATCGGCTTGCAGGCTGTAGTCATGGCAACGGTGCAGGCAGCACGTTGTCGAAGATGTTGGCAAATAATACGGGAGCAGAAGTAGGAGGGATGGAGGGGTGGACAGCCACGCTGCCAGCGATGACAAGTGCAAGGAGAGATTCTGCTTGTTTAACCCTGCGAATTCTCGGTCCCGCAAACCACACAGGAAAGCATGGATGCCCAGATTAGTTATGGACGTGTTGTGATCACGCTACTGGAGGTGCGAGAACTACGTAGTTTGCGACATTACTCCGACATGTTGGCAAAACAATGGCATGCTCTGACATACGCCGCTGATCATGAATATAGCAAAAAGTACTTTATGAGCAGAGAGGACATGTATGACTTCCACACAGGTAATGATGGTGGACTAATGGTTTAGAAAATGCTGTTAGTCAGGGATGCGTGAGGAGAGAGGAGGAAAAAAAGATCTTGTCACCTCAATGTTACATGCTGTCCAGCCTATGTATATATTTTTCTTTCTTTTTTTTTTTTGGGGGGGGGGGGGCAAATCTCCCCTCATTATCTCCAAAATCCTGACTCTTTATTTCCTTGCTAGTTTACCATAATGAAGTTGAGGTTCACAGAGTAAATGATGGCTGTACAATTGTAAACTGCACATCCTTTTTTTTTGGACACAACATGACTTTTTTTTAATGAATAAGGCTCATATTCGGTACACTAGTCTCCTTTGGCGCTTTATTTTGCACAAGTTCTACAATTTCAGACTTTCATGCAGCTTTACACATTTCATCACTTAACCGGTTGAGGACCAGTCCCGAGTATACTCGGGCAGGGGTCTATGGGAAATGCGTGTTGTAGCAAAATCAGTCCGTCCCCAACGGGTTAAGATGAATTTTAGCGAATTTTCTCAAAACTGCATTACTTTGTTTTACGTTCAGATAAAAGATATCATTTTTGTCAACCTTCTACAACCATCTCAAGATTTTAATACTAGAGACTGTTTCATGCTTTCATTACAAAGAAGTATGAATAAGTAAATGTCTTCTGCTGTCACTGTGAAAAGGACAAGGGGAACTGCTAAGGGTTTAAAATCTCTATACAGAAAGTACTGGTGACATATTGGAAAAGAGGAAAGGGCTTTGCAAAGGTTTGAATAGATGACCATGCAGGTTCTGGTTTGCTTATTTGTTTGTTGTTGTTTTTTCCTCTCTTTCTTTCTTTAGCTTGAAAAAGGTAAAGAGAAACAGACAGAGAGAGATAGACAGAGAGAGAGAAAGAGACAGCTTTCAATTGATAATAATTCAATTCTTTGAATAGACAGGTATTGCTGCAGTTTGAGTGTAGAAAGAATAAATGACATGAAAGCTACCCTACAATGACTGCAACACTGAAAACTGAAGTCAGAGTAAAGGGGAAATGGAATAGTTTAAACTGTACGACAGTTATATCCTTTGGGATTTTTATAAGGCATTTAATCATTCTACTACAGTTGTAGAAGAACAAAAAAAAAGTTGCCTTTTGCAAGGAAATTGTCTAATCAAAATAACTGTTAAGTAACTCTGTATCATGCAGAATGACATAATTACCACACACAAAAAGAGGGATAGAGCTGCTATGTTTTCATGCTCAACATCTTTCTGCATTCAAGAATCTATATTTTCCCTTCCTTTCCCAGTTTTCCCCCCTAATTTGAAAGAAGCTTTACTTTGAAGCTTATTTCTTTCTTTTTTTTTAGTCTTGCACTATGCCATATAGGGCATCATCTTTTTCTGTGTGCAACAGAAAATAAGATGTATTAAAGTTGGAAAGGACTTGAAACTAATTTTAAACTGCCCTTTTGAAGGATTTTCCAATGCTTACCTGTAGCTGACGGTATAGTTGGAGACGGGCCCGTTGCTAGGCAACCATGACAATACGACAGACTTGCTGCTGACTTTCACTGCCTTCGGCTGGCCTGGGGGATTGGGTTCTGACAGAACACAGGAGGAATGCAGCAAAATTCAAGGTTTAGACAGTTGTGAAGGCAACAAATTCTCAAGTACACATAGCACTTGGAAAGCTGCATGTATTACCTACTGGTATTATAGATTTGAGTATGTCAGATTACTTTAACCTGTTTAGGACCAGTCCTGAGTATACTCAGGCAGGGGTCTACATTAAATGTGTATTACAGCAAAAGCAGCTTGTCCTCAACGAGTTAATGGTATGTGTGCATGTTAATGTGGTATAGCTATGTGTGCTGGGTTAAAATTATGGTATGTGTGTGCATGTGTACCTGAGCACATGTGTCTGCTTTCCAGGATGAAGCTATGTCATTTACCAATAAAATCTGCATACAATACTTTACATAGCTATTTAAAGAACAAATCAATCATTAGCTATACAGAATACATAACACCAAGAGTATATAACCACGACATCATTTACAGAATTTTTTGGGCCATGTGAAAGCGCAAGCTTCGGGGCAGTTTAATTGGCTATTTCTCGAATCAAGATTGCTCCCTCTGATTCGGTAATCTCCCGTCTTTCCTCTCAGTTCCTTCTCCTGTGTAACACAGGTCTGCAACTTAATTCGTGTTAAAGTTCATTTTTGAAAGCTCAGTTAAAGCTCAGTTTTGAAATGCTACCCCAAAAATAATGCACAGTTGTCATTTTATTTCATAGCACGCTCAAAGAAAATAATTCATGAAGTGCCTCAGTAAAGATACAGTTCAAACAAAAAGTGATTTCAGACAGGCAATTGTTGTAATGAATAGAAAATCAATATCTGATGTAATTCACGATATGAATCATATACCAACAAATGTTCTTGTTTCATACAGTGATACAACAACTTCTTCATTTTTTTTTTTTTTTTAACAATTTACTTTGGCTTCAATATATGGTTTGTCAACAAAGTGTTTCTGAATGATAATGCACATACAGCTTTACCTCCTACACGTAGAAAGATCATTCAAACAATTATTTGAATAATTTTCTTTGTCTGAGTACATTTCCATCGGAAAAAGAAAAACTTTACAGGGGCCTTTAGTTGGATGACTCTGCACTTTCATCTGGTGCAATGAGTTTGTACCTCGAGGGTCATGAGGGGCTTACCAAAGCTTCATAGGAGGTACAATGTATTAAATCAAAAATATTCATGATATAGCTTGTTCTTTTAATGTAAACGATGCAGACGATGAAGGAGCCCCCTCTCTACTCTTACATTTTAATGTTTCTAATAAAACAGTATGGGTGAGGGTGACTGATGGAAGTAATAGGGCCCTGGAAAGGAGGAGACTCTTTAGGCTATAGTATTCATAGCTCAGAGTTTATTCAGCCTATGACAAGGAAATATTATGTAAATATGCTGAGCAAAGCTAGAGACAACACTCTCAAATAAGTAAGATCACTATCTTGGTAAGAGAGTCCACGGAAATTCAATGGCTATTAATCAATTTGCATTGAAGAGGGGAGAAATATGCTCGTCACACTTTCAAGATAAGTCAAAAGAAAAGCAAAGTTAGCTTTTCACGTTTCCATATTTATGTTTCAGCAAAAGGCTTCAAACATGTACTCTTTAGGTATAGTGCAAATATGCATCAATCCACTATGCTCACAGCTTGATGAAGTTAGGGCATGAATGTGCATGAGTGCTGGTTGGCAATTACTGTAGGTCCATGCCAAATTAGCCTCCCTTTGCTTTCATGTTCAATGTGTATGACGGGGTGGAGAACCACGTGAACTTTCCGGAGATCAGTGGAGCAAGGAGCATAATGTCGGGGGTCTACTCTACATTCACGAGTGGGCGTACTTCTGAAAGTTTGACCTTTTCCATCGCAGTAGTATGCAGCATAATCTTGGAACTTCCCCCTTACGGCCGTCACACTGTCCTATATATGTTCTCAAGACAGTTTGATTTTCGCACATTTGCAAAACAACCCCATTAGGTGCATCATTACCCCCTCCCCCGCCACCTTTTGGATTCTTCTGAGGTGCACTATCGATTCTTTCACTCAATTTGCTTGATAAAGCTGGGCAGTTCCTTCAGGCCATGTGACATTGTTCGGAGTTGAAGGCAACGGGGAAATCTAAAGTAAGAATGTATCATCGTTTTCAAGACATACAGTGTAGGGGTGTGTCCAAATGTTGTATTGGTTGTGAAGTATAAAACCTTTATTTCTGTTTTGAAAAAAAATAAAGAATAAAAAATGAATTGCATTTCACTGCAAAATTGCACCTACACACCATGATCACTTTATCATCCAATTCACTGCAGTCCCCCAAAACTCAAATTTATTCTGATTCCAAAGACAATAGAAAACAGTGGAAATAGTTACGTACAATTAACCTCTTTTTCTTTAGGGTAAATGGAGGAGGGGAAGAGTTATGAGAGAAACTTCAAAATATTTTTCTTTTAATTGGTGCTAACTTTCTTTAAATGAGATAATTTGAACCCTGTTTGGCTACTACTAAAAAACAACAAAAAACAACAAAAAAACAGAAACCTCTTTACATCACAATTGTCACTGGCATACCTTTATGCATCGTAGTGCATATGGCTGTGGTCTTCCAAAGTATGTTGTATTTATCTTTCATCAGTTACTAGCCCCTTAAAGTAAATGTTTAAATGTTAGCATTTCATCCCTAATTTTCATCCCTGAACGTCAGCAGATTTTTGTTCAAATCTGAGGCACAATTCCCCCAGATATGGGCTGTTGTAAATATTGATCAAAGAAATAGCAAAGAAATAGCTATCAAAGAAATAGCTAGCATGAACTTGAATAGATGTGATATCTCATGTAACTAGGTAAAACACAGTAAAATTTTGTGTAAAAGAAATATTCTGATTTTCATTGAGATTATTACTGCAACATGCTGACTTGAGACCTAAATACCAAGGAATTCCTCATCATGCAAAACATGCTTTTATAGCTATTCATTCTTAAATTTCAAACAGAACCCACAAAATTCCAAATCAAATCTTAATTACAGATAACCTTTCTGCCATGCACAAAGTGCTTCCAGTTCTACAGTTTTGTTAATGGATGCAAATTGCATGCATGCACGCAGTCCCTATTATTTTATTATCAAAGAGAGCATTCTCATGCACCAGAAAGTCTACCTGTTGATTATATGAACTCACCTTTTGCCCATGTCTTTCACTGCTTTTTCTTTTTAAAACAAAGAATACATCTTTCATTTTCTTTTTCATGATGGCGTTACACTATTGTCTTCCTGAAGTTTACTTTGCCAAATCACAGGTAAATGAACTTTATTTTTTACTGCCAGAAACTTTGGTGTCTCCAGACATAAATGTCATGTACTTCTTTCTTGTCCCCGATTCGAGCTCACAAGTTATGCTGCCATGCTACGCAATAAATCACGCAGTTAGCGTGAACCGTTGACAGTCTTTTGTTCCCAGGCCCATGATAAAGTTAAAAAACGGCTCAAGCACAGCAGATGACAGAGGACTTAGCCAATCTGACCAACTACAGAGCCAATTTGAAAAGCTAATTCGGTAACCTACATCCCTAAATCAGTCTCAACGACAAAGAAGGGAATGATTTAAGGGGGAGATAGAGAGAAGGGGAAGACAGACAGACAGACAGATAGACAGACAGACAGACAGACAGACAGACAGACAGACAGACAGACAGACAGACAGACAGACAGACAGACAGACAGAAAAAAAGGAAGAGATAGGAGGATTCTATGGAATCTACAACCCAGGAAAACAAGAAATCAAGTTTGAAATATAATTTGTATATGATGCAATGATTCTACAGATGAAAACGTGAGATGGAAAATGTGAGCTGGACAATATCGAACATTGTCAGCCTCACTCTTAAATAAAAAGAAAAAAATGTAGACCTCATTGGCTAAACATAGCAGCTCATTGCACCAAAAAACTGTAAACAACCACATTATGCGTCCCCCATCATCCCTTGCAATGATTACAAAGAAATAATACAAACTCCCCCATACTAATCAGCAGATGAAAAACATCCAACTTCAAGGCAAGAGGTTTTTTTGTGTGTGTGTTTTTGAGGAGAGTAAAGACAAGAAAAATTGTTTACAAGGATTTCAGTGCTGTTGAGAAGTATCACTAGTTCAACTAGTGGCTGTTGAAAGTTTACTTTGAGGCTGTTAAAGGTATTGCTAAAAAAAAATACCTTATCTTTTATTATGAAAATTGATCCCAGTGGCACCATAATTCCAATAAAGTATCACAAGGGATTAACTTGAGGAAGAAGTAGGGATTTCCCCTTGATTCAAGAGTAATCATTTTCTAGGGTTGTTTTTCAGTCCAATTTCTTCTTTTTTTTCTTTCTATTTTCTACATGGGACAATTCAAAGTCTATATATATATATTTTTTTTGTTTTAGATGAGGGGGCCTTTTACACCATCAGTGAAATATCGCAATGTTAGAAAATCTGGCAACACTGGTGAAAGTTACTCAGCAACTGTGATTACAACCTGCTGAAATATTACTGGAGACATTGCACGCTGAAAGCATAATTTCTCTTGACGCACATGAAGTCACCCACAACAATTTGGAGTAACGGCCCTTATCACAGAAATATCACCTGTGAATTGCAGCTAGCCGGCTAGCTAGTATTTTGTTCATGTAACATTCCATGGTTGTACGCAGATTACAGAGCCAATAGCGCATGTGCAAATGCACTGGCAAAAAACAAACAAAAACAAAACAAAAACAAAACAAAACAAGACCCAAACCCAAACCCAGACCCAAACCCTCAAAATTTTCCCTGGTGCAGGAACATTGCAATTTTTCCTATCAGTGTGAACACATAAGGTCGCACATTGCAAATTTTGCTGTAGCCGTATTTCCCGATGGGTGACAGCCTATCAAATCAGTTGCTCACTGAGACGACTTTCATCCAAAAGGTTCCCCAAAGACCTCTCCATTACCGGTTTACCCCCACACATTCCCTTCTCACAGACAAATGCACCATCGTCTCTCCCTTTTTTACCTGCAACAACCAGCTCAACTTCGCTGGTGTTCCTCAACTCAGTCTCCAGCAGTGGCGCTGGGGGCACAGGAGTTGTCGTCGTGGTGTTGGTTTCGTCGTACATGTACGTGGACGTTTCATTGCCATCTACAAGCTGGTCCGCTTCTGATTAAAAAATTAAAAAACGTGGTGAGAAAAAGAGGTAATTATAGTGCATGCACAAATAGCCATGAGAGGCGCCATAATTAATCATACTTACTTTGTATAAATGTACCTCCATGGATGTCCCTCTCTCATGCGTGGCAGGGATCAGACTGAAAAGCTTATTAGCCTAGATGTCTGTTAACAATACATGATAGCAAGAGAGAGATCTTCGCCCAAGAAGACTAGCTTTTGGGCTCTGGTTGTTGTTGTTTTCTTTCTTCTTCTTTTTTTACATTCGTAGCTTTTAAAAGCAGACTAGCCTATTTTACCCAGTCGGAAATAGCAGCAACGTTTCTGGGTGCAACACAATCGGGATGTCACAAAATGAATGAGCCATATTTTTTGTTATAGACTTTATAGTGGGGGGAGGAATTAGCCTCCATTTCAGGTTTGATGCTGGTAAAATGAAGATCAGAATAGTTCAATATATTCAAGGTGTTTTAGATCTACCCTTCCAGGTATAAACCAAAAAGGGATGGCTCTAATGTCATTAATGGGGTCTTCTAGCAGGTTTCAACTCAGTTGCACTTTAAATCAAGGGCTGGGGACAGGGGGAGAAAAAGTAAGGTTAACGTCAAAAGGTCGGGAGTAACGCACGGCAGGCAAACACCTGTCCCGAACCTTTATTCCATGTTACCACAGAGTGACAGAGATGTCCTTACATCCCGTTTGAGGAAATGAAGGCTTAAAGGGGAGCATTTCACAGAAATTCAGCAAAGAAGCTCCATATCAACGTGTGAGGCGCTGAATGCCTATTGATGCCCAATGACATGACACGGCAAAACTTGTGGAACTGGCGAAATCGCCACTTTGCCGTAATCATGTTGTATGCTGTTTAGTGGGTGCTCTCGTCTCTTGTCTGAACAAAGAATCGGTGTTATCAAACAAGGGGTTGCTCCTTCTTCTTTTTTTTCTTAGTTTTTCTTCTTTCTTTTTTTAAACCTATCATTAGTTAACAGTAATAGTAGAAGTGCATGCGTATGTTTACTGTTTTAAGAACTTGAAGCTTATTATGATAATATTGATAGGCTATTGGTTAGCCATGTTCATGTAAAGTAAGAAAGTTTAATTGTTCATATTTACTTGTGTTATTCGTGATTCTTAAAATCAATAAAATATTGAAAAAATGAAAAACAAAATGAATCTGCTAAAAACCATCAACCTTGCAATACTTCTGGATTAAGAAGATGCATAATGTACACTTTTGCTCCATTTTTTTTTCTTTCTTTCTTGGGCGATGGTTGACCTGGCCTTCACAATTATATCTGGAAATGCATCAAACCCATTTTGAGAACAAATTTGTGTTTTGGAACTTCTTAATACAATCATGCACAAAATACTGGATTTCTTAGTTTTTTAAGTCACATGACAAAGTTATGGTTACCACACGTTCATCTTGCTTAACTACAAGGTGGTCTTTCTTGACTCCAGATGAGCAATGACAGTTACTAAAAATTAATTGGTTTTCTTGTCTAATTTCTTTTTAAAAATGGAGGTATAAACCATGAGAACTAATAATTATTGCAATGCACATAAATCATGTCCCTAATTCACAACAGACCACTTCCCCCCAACCCCCCCCCCCCCCCCCCCCCCACCCCCGGGCCCTGGTTTATCAAAATATATAATCGATTTTAAATTTCCTTTAACACACTGGCTGCCATAGACTTATGATAGAAATCAACTTTATAATCAATCTTAACTCTTCAAAAAACAGGGCCAGGAAACATGACAACATGGTGCTGGTCAAGTGATAGTATAGTTTTGGTTGAAGTGGGACTTCAGGTTTCCAACTTTTTTTGTGAGATAATCAGAAACCTCTTCTGAAATATGAAAGAGCATACAATTCTCAGAGGAATTCAAAGTTTATTTAATGAAAATTCATTTTGAAATGGCCGAGATATCAAACAAACAAAGAGGTCCTAATAAAATGTGGAACCCATCTTTTTTAAGTACCACTTTGTTTTACTTTGTTTCTGGCTATCTCAGCAATTTCAAATTGAACCGTCATCAAATAAACTTTGAATTCCTCTTAGAATTATATGCTCTTTAATATTTTATAAGTGGTTTCTAATTATCTCACAAAAAGTTAAAATATGAATACCCCATCTAAATCAAAACTATACCATCCCTTTAATGTCTAACTCACACAGATGATTATTCTTTTCTAGCACTCACTCGACTATTTGTGTTCTCATTACAAAAATAGTCGGCTATTTCTGATCACCCCAGTTTCAAAAATAGAAAAACAAAAAATGTTTCAGAAATAAATGTGATTCATATAGTATTATGCATGTCATTCTCCCATCTCTGACCAAGACAAGCCGATGTCGAAATCATTTGATAATGTACACTGCAGCATTTACAGTTATATATTGAAAACATTTCTTGTGTACATTTTATGAACAACAACAACAAATATATATATATATATATATATATATATATATATACATATATATTGTTGTTGTTGTTGTTTATAAAATGTACACAAGAGAAACTCCATTTAGTAACCTCAATTCCAAAAATAATGACTGATGATCAAATGATTTTATCCATGAAAACCAACAGCAAGGCAAACTTAACTTCCAAATGTAACCCAGCACATTGGGTGATTTCAAGTTCGGTGCTAGTGCTAGTGCTAGTGCTAGCCCCCGAATAACAGCGTTAAATCGAGCTCCAACACCGACGGTCAGATTAACGAGGCGATACCGATCATAATTATCGATCACCAGCACTAGGTGTTGGAATCACAGCACCGCGAGCTCCGCGGGAATTGCGCGACGAAAAAAGTGATTGCGCGTGATTATAGTCAAATATTAAAAGATGTAGCCAAAATTGCTTAGTTTTAGGGACATAGTGGGGAAGAAATATTAAAATGCCACAAATTTCATCCACTCCCAAAAATACAACTATCTTAATTTTGCTCCCAGGCTCAGATTTATAAAGCCATGTCAAGAGTGTTCGTGTACGTTACGTGGGCGACCACTGCATTAGCATAGACTTTGCACGTAAAACGTGCATCTATTATGGACGTCAATATGAGTCTCGTACGGCAACGCCAACACCAGCACCGAACTTGAAATGACGAAAATGTTAATCCCTAGGGGCTAGTGTTAGTCAATGGCGAAAAAGCACGTAAATGGCTAACACAATCGGCGGAGCTCGGTTCAGCAGACGACATTCAACACCGAACCCAGCACCAGCAACCGGAATTACGTCATAATTTTGAGGTCAACTCCCAACACCGACGTGATTTCAAGTTCGGTTTTATCGCCGGTGCTAGTGCTGAGATAGCACTAGCACTAGCACTAGCACCGAACTTGAAATCACCCATTGGCTGGCAGATGTAGTCTATTTATAAGCCCAAAAATGCTTAAATTGGTTTGGTCACGTTCTGGCAAAACAGGATTATACAACATGAACATCACACGGTATCATTTACTGTCTGTTAAATTACATTTTTGTTGTTTGCAATTGTCTTGACCAGGTACACATAAACCACAAAAACTAAAACAAAAAACAAAAACAAACAACAGAACATGTTTGTTAAACAAACAACTAAACAAAAAACTAACAAAAATATTTTTTTGAAATTCAAAAGAATGAATGTATGACGCAGAGTCAGTGCTCACTTGAAGCACAGTTCAATTTCTTTCTTGAATTGCCAGTTTCATGAAATTTGATATATCATAAGAAACAAGTTTGATTGGCAGCCTATTGGAAGTACAAAGCATTTTGATTCTGTTGATGAGATTTTCATACACAACACACAATTGCATGACCATGCGGTCAATTTACATTTTCTAGCTCAGCATTATGAAAAGGCCCCATGACATGTGTACATAGCTGTAAAAAAAAAACTGTTTTAAAAATGGGGGGACCTGTACCATAAACTACTGGCTTGACACTCCAAACAGAACTTAAGCACAATCTTGCAGTTTCGACATCTGTTTGTAAGGAAGCCAAGAACTGGTTTCTGTACGTAATCTCTTGGCAAACTTCTCTCAGAAAGATTACAAGGGACCTCTAAGAGGTATCATATTGCGGATTCTCAAGTTGCCTGGAATGGCTTATTTTGCAGGATATTCACATTATTGCTTGTATCAAATACAGACATACATACAGAAACATACATACACACACATATATATAGATATATATATATATACAGTTATACAAGCAAACACACACAAATGTTTGCATTCAAATTTAAGCTTGTTGATATTTTGGCATATCTTACTGAACCATGTTGATCATTTCATTTCATTTCAAAAATTTAGTTGTTAAATTTTTGTCTTTCCTTTTAAAAGAAGCCCAACGTTAAAAGAAGTTAAAACTTGCACATTATGTACTCTCAGGGTAAAAACTTTTCTTGAGCTACTGTATATGGCCTTTTTTACGATCAGTGGTGTAACTTTTGTACGCAGAGGGTCAAAATTTCAAACACAATATTTTTTCATTATTCTGTTTGATTCCTGTTGGAAAGTATTCAAATTTTTGAAAAAATAACATTTCAGACCTTAAAGCTGAAGAGTTATTGGTGTAATTTAAGGAAAACCCTGGCACCTGAAGTAAATTTAAGCAAAATTTTGTTTTCATGAATTGCACCATAATGACAAAACTCTGTAGTCAAACTTCACCATGCAAAGTTTATATGGTTAACAACAATATATAGTTTGTGAATCAAAACTATTTGGGGGTTGAATATAAAGTGAATTAAAAAAAAAATACATGAGATTTATAAATTTTTGGTAAAAATACCAATTGACATGCAATTTTTAAGATTTTAACTATTTATTGGAGGGCAAGCCAGGTCAAACTCTATACTATAACAAGTCTTTAAGAAGGGCTACCTTCCTATGTAGGTTAAATGAAATTCCAATCATTTCTCTAAATCTTGGATTTTTCACACATGGATGTTTCGGAGGTGACAGTTAACATAATAGAATGTTTCGGAGGTGACATTGATATTAACATTCAGTTTTTTTGAGAATAAGTGACAATAACACAAAACTTTTTCTTTTTATCAATGTTTTTAATAAGTATAACTCGAGAACAAGAAATTAACTCCTGTTTCAAGCAGATAAACCACACAGAACAAGTATTTTTTTACACTTCATTAATTAGCATGGGCACCGGTAGTTTGCCTTCCATTTGGACACGGGTTGTAAGCTAAATATTGTAATCTGAAGAAACATGGCATTCCATTTTCTACCTTAAATTGAGATGAGGGTGTGAGATCATTTTAGTAATGTTTCCTTGTTCTCAGAACATTTTATTCCACAACACCAGGGAAGAATCACTTCGTTTCGGAGGTGACATTCAATGTTAACATTGTGTTGAAATATTCATTTACAGTAAGAATATGACGGACATAAGCTAGATATTGTAACCTGAAGAAACATGGCATTCCATTTTCTACCTTAAATTGAAATGAGGGTGTAAGATCATTTTAGTAATGTTTCTTTGCTCTCAGAACATTTGATTCCACAACACCAGGGAAGAATAACTTTGTTTCGGAGGTGACATTCAATGTTAACATTGTGTTCAAGTATTCATATAGTATGTCCCCCCCCCCCCAAAAAAAAAAAAAAAAGAAAAAAGAAAAAAAAAGTACAAAATACAAAATACAATTAGACTTTTGCATTGATAGCACCCAATATGATTAAATCAGCTAAAATCTACTTTGTGGTCTTAAATTATAACATCTTAGCTCTATTTTGCAGAAAGCAATTTTGGTTAAGTGGTCTAAAAGAAATGTGGATTGTTATAAAGGATGTCAGGAGTCTGATTCTTCCAAGTTTAGCACTTGGATGCTCTTGGAACTGCATATTAATGAATAAACACAATATACAGAACTTGGAGGGAAGGGATTCCTGACATGCTCTACAAAAATCCTCATTTCTCTTTGACCTCTGAAGCAAATTGAATGGGGTTTTCTGTAAGGTGTGGGCAATGAGTTATAGTTTCAATCCCTCAAATTGTATTTTAGATTGATTCACTATCTTTAAAGTTATCGTTGCGGAGGGTACCATTGTAATTTTTTGGTGGGGACATAGGTTATGAATGCCAAAAGCAAAAATTCTTATTTGACTTGTATTATGTTTTTGTTTGAACATAGTATTATAAATACATGTAGATTAATTCAAGGATGTTCATGAATTCTTCATCATTCTTGATAGCCACCATACAAATGTTATAATACTGGTGAAAGGTGTTTGGTTCATCTGGGATAAATTTTCTATATACCAGATTCATTTAAACTGTTGACAGTACTAAAATATATTTTATGTATCTTTCTGAATTGCTTGAAAATTACCAGCAATCATTAGTCACTTTTGAGAGTAAAAAGTATAAGATAAGAAAAAATCATTTTATTGTTTTGGAGGTGACACAACACAGAGACAACCCAACTTCTCAGGTGTTAACTACAAGTAATATATTGTGAACATTCATGTCTTTCCTCATGGCTTTAATTTTCAAATATAAGCTCTTTCTTTCAGTTCTTACTTGTTATTTTGTTTAGTTATTCTCTTTCATGATAGTGGATACTAGCTCATATTTTGTTTTAGATTGTAATTCATACTAATCTTTAGCAAGTTTTTACAGTTTGGTTAAGACAACAGTTTGTGTCTCCCAGCTGAAGAGAGCAGCATAATGCTTTTGTGTGAACTTATGGGGATTTTTTTTTTTTTTGGTTCAGTAATTTTACCCATCAACTTCACAGAAGGTCCCGGACACAAACTGGTCTCAAATAACCCTATAAGGGACCGAAGAAGGACAAGTTCACCTCAATAGACATGAGGGTTGAGTAAATACAGCAATATTAGTAAAACATCAGTGAGAGTTTGAGGAAAATAAGGCAATCCATTCCAGAGTTTTGAATTTTTGAAGTTTCTGCTCAGTCAAAGCTGAATGAGAAGATTTCTATAGCTTGTGATGTCACACGTGTATCAGGATATAGAGAAAGTATCAAGAAAATTCAACATATTTTCACTTTTCTTGCATAACAAAAGAACACTTGACTTCTCTCTTTTGGAAGGCAGGGTGAATAATATTGCCCTAACATACATCAGTAGCAAGTTGAAGAAATGTGCACTTTTTTCAAAAAGTAAAGTTTTGTGAAATTCACTTATATTTTCTTTATATCGTTGTATGCATGTGACATCATACACTGTCGTAGTCGTCTCATCCAGCAGTGATTGCATACAATGTAGATACTTTAAAAAAAAACATAACTTTTGAATGGATTGTCCAATTTCCCAAACTTTCAATGATGTGTTCTACTAAATAATGTTGTTGCATTCACTCAATCCACATGTATATGAAGGTGGACTTGTCCTTTAAGAAACCATTTTCTTTTCCTTGAAATTTCAGTACTTAAAGCCAAATTCTAAGATAAAACATAATAACAAAACAAGGTAAACACGTCATCAAAATTATATTGAGATAGAAATACAAATCTTGTTTTTGGATCTTTCCCTTTCCAGTCCTAGGGACTTGTTCCTCTGTTCACTTTAGTTGTCAGATAACTTCAATAATTTTAAAAAATACAATGTCATAAACAGTTGGTTCAACTTGGAAAATGTAATAATTATTGCAATATTTAAAAAAAAAATCACATAATTTTGTTTATGATTACCACGTTGTACATGGAAAAACAACAACTAAGAATTCAAGAACAAGTTGTGTACCAGCTATACATGTAGGCATGTGGCCTTTTTGTGGAGTTTGATTATTTTATGATTTTTTTTAAAGATTGTTGACTACAATGTAGGGCATGCATGAACTGCCGCATGTATCACTTTGGTATCAAGGGAATTCTGGTGAGCTAGGTATACAAAAGTCACTTCTGTTGTGATGATTTTGTAGAAAATGTTAATAGATAGTGAAAAGAAACTGAAGTCTTGCCTTTCACTATCACATAACAATATGGTGTTAACAAACAATGTCACCTCCGAAACACAAGAAAAAGCAACCTACATGGAAAGCTGTGATTCGTAAATCCTCACAACTAAATTGCTTAAATTGGAAATCAAGCTTCTAAGATGAAAGCATCTATATGTTTACTTAACTAAAGCAGGAGAATTGATCTTGATTACAATATTATATATACAACAGATGGGTGTATTTTGTGCATTCTCTTTGTTAAAAAAGTGAAAAAATGTAAATTTGCCCTAAAACGTACAGTATAGTAATAAAAATAAGAGTGAGAGTGTGTTAGTTGATTTCTCCACTTTGAGACTTATGTTACTAAAATAAGTCAAACCATTGGTGTACATGATATGGTTTCTCTTCAATAGAAATGAGCAAAAACTCTTGTTAACAGTGTTTTGTCACCTCCGAAACAGTAATTCTTAGTTTTTATTAGATCTTTTATTAATCTCCAGAAAATTCTCACTTCCTGTTGCCATATTACTATTTTCATCCAAAAGAGATTCCTGTCAATTGGACAGAATCAAACAAAATTGCTTTGTCTTCGAGAAATTATCAAATATAATACGCTTGCTGTTTCGGAGGTGACGATTGTTTCGGAGGTGACAAGTGTTAACGGAAAATTGTAAATTGCTCCGAAATGAAAACAACAGGCTATATTTCTACTACCTTCCTTCAGAGATAATGTGAGGGGATATGTTACATTTTTGTAAATGTAATGTATAACTGATGTCAAGAACAAAAAAATCAAATACATAAATCTGTTGTCTCGGAGGTGACAAAAAAGTTAACGGAAAAGTTGCATAAATTTATAAACACTCACCAAAAAATGATAAGCTATTTGAATCAAATAATCTTTGGATCGAAGTTAAGTCAGATTGATTACTATTCTGTTTTGATGGAAATTAGCAAAGTTGAATTTTATAATTGTGAGCAAGAGCTAACTCAAAAGAGGGGTTAATTGTTAACGGAAAATGTCACCTCCGAAACATAAAGTTTGGACAATTTCAGTCTTTAAAGAAGACAAAGCAGAACCTGGTAAACATAATAGTTCTTAATGTTGGATACCTGTCTATCACCACAACAACAAAAATAATGAAGAGGAATGAACAATTTAATATGCTAGGTCTGACAAAAAAACCATGTCAGAGTGCATACACCAAAAGTGTTGGATTTCAAGCATGTAAGTGCATGCCACATCTGAAAGAAAAAGAGAGGAAAGTTCATTAAGGTACCCAAGGTAGACACTGTGGGTGGTAAGTTTATGAGAAAAAATAATGCATATCTGTCAGTGTATAAGAAAGTTATACACCAACTAGTGCCAAAACCGTGTTTTACACCACTGATTGTAAAAATGGCCATATGCTATATATTTAGCAAATCTAATATTTTGTGAATAGGGACTTCCCGCTAATTTTTGCGAGTGATTGAATTCACGATCTTGGAGCACAGTAATGAACAAAGGAATGTACGTGCATGCGTCACATTCACATCAGGTTTAGAGTTAATATTTCATGTGTTTTTAAATTTGCATATAGCACGAGACTCCCCCCAAAAAAAATATGGCGTATGCAGTATTTCCCTGGGGAAACCTTCAAAAAAAGGAGACTTGAAAGAACATGTGAGACACACTCAGTTCATTGCCACACAGAATGGAATATAACTCTGCTTGAAGATAACACCTTTCTCCTTTGTCAGACATAAATAGACACCACATTTCTGCACTGATAAGAAATTTTGTGCACAGTTTCTCTGTATCGATACATCCATTCCAAGTGCACTATAAAGTCATGTGTCTACACGCAGCTTACCATCGCGGAGAACACATTCAAAGAACTTTTGGGGGGAAGCGCAGCCGGAGGGGTTGGAATGTTTTATTGGACTGCCACCGATATTGAGCCATTTCCTGCCGCATCTAAGGCATTATGTCACGTGTGATTTGTGCCGAAACAATCGGTGAGGAATTCCCATGCCATCACATTGTGTCATGAACGTGTCACATTTATGACATCCACATTATCATATAAAGCATTTTGTGACACCCCTATCATTGCTTCCACTTTTTTTTTTCCACTACGCAACTGCCACTATCAGAGTCAATGACACAGAATTCAAGAATCCTTTTGTCTTTCAGAGTAGCCATATTTACACAAGTGTGAAGATTACTTTTAATGAAACATATGATTTCCTAAGTAACAAAAATACATAAATCTTTTAGAGAAGTTTGTGTACCAAACTTAATAAGGTAAAATCACCATAACAAGTACCTTTTTAAACAGGAAATTTTTCCTTTTAAGTGTATATCAAAATTGCAATTGAAGTGTGTAACTGCAGTATAACAACTAGTATAATACAGCAAGCATGGTTGCCATAATACAAAGTAACAAAGCACAATAGTCTTTTTTAGGTCAATCTTTCTTTTTAAAGTAAGGTATGCAAATGAGAAAGCTTACACCACAAAATCTATCGCTGATGGCATTTGACATTCATTTGACTGCAAATCAATACATTCATGTGTTGTCATTGCAAAACAATGAAATCATTTGCTAACAGATGAACCATGTTGCCTTTAAAACCTAAACTGTGGATAAAGAGACAAGGGGGGGGGGGGGAATAAAAAGTCATGAGATACACAATTGATGGTCACATCAGATAACATTTTTTAAACCAGAATAAAAGACAACAACAACAAAGCTTTACATAGTATTTAAAAGTTGATCTAAAACCAGAAGGGTTCAAAATTCATATACTTGGTACAGTGTTAGCTCCCCTCTGGTTATTAGCTGGTAATAGTTTCCATGAATCGCAAGGAGATTGGGCAAGATGCAAGCATGCTAGTCTCGGAACCGGGCTCAAGATCCTGCTCTGACACTTTATCTAGAATGATTTTCAATAAGTAAATCAACTCCTTCCAAATGTGAAATCTTCCTCAGCTTCAATAGCAGAGTTCTCCAAGATATCTGACAAGCTTCATCCTTTTTCCCTCTAAAACAAAAAGTTATTCAAATAACCATGTTGATGCAGAGAACATTTCCTTATTGTTTCGACAAATAAAACAAAATAATGACATCACAAATGAAACATGGAATGGAAAAAAAACCCACTTAGGTATCATATATCTTTGCAATGCAAGTCATGAGTTGAAAATATAGCTTTATTCAGTGTTTGAAATGATAACTCGCTGTAAAATGAAGCATGAAAAATTCAGCACTTTATTTTTAGTACATAAATATTGAATGTTCTCATTATTGTTCTCTTCAATGCGAAAATCCCAGGAAGCATTAAATCATCGTGACGACATCTACAGAAATTGATTAAACATTCGGAAATGGTCCAGGGCAGCATAAATGGTAATGTGGTGTTGCCATAATCATCTTCACTATAAACTTCAGTGATAGATCAAAGTGATGCCAGAGCAGGATAATGTGTAGGCAGGCAGCAAATGTATTTCCAGCACACATCTCAGACACTCCCTGTCATATCATAACGTTTGACACGGCGCTATTCCAGGAATTATAGTCAAAATAAATACTCAGCCCACCAGCAGCAGCTAGTTAAAAAGGGCTGCAAGATCAATCGCTCATCCTCTGGTGGGCTGGTCAACATTTCAAAGCTTCACTGGCCTGATGAGCTCGTCTGCGGAAAAAAAAAAGTTTGGAGCAAACACTGCATTCTGATGTGGTAAAACTGTTTGAAAACTGGGTAAATATCTGACTAAATTTTGTCAAGTGTCAGAAATGCTCTGTGGAATAAGACAAAAACTGCCAGCCTAAGAAAGGCACAACTCGTAGTCAAGATGCTCCAAAGTACCACATGCTCTACCCCATCCGCTTTGCTCCACCAAGGGAGGTGGGACACCATACCATACCTGTGCTGGTCAGCGTGGCCTGGGTGATCCCGACGGTCAGTCCGGCCGTAGGGGTGCTGAGGGAGGCGGGGTCGGCGATGCCCCTGGCCATGCAGCGGAAGGTGCGGTTGTCGTACCGCGGGTCCACATTGACTACCAGCAGGCTGTACTGTGGAGTGTCCAGCTGGTATCGTCCATTGACTGGATGGGATGAGTTGACCAGCTCCAATGATGTGTCCATCTGTTTGTTTGTTGTTGTTTTTTAACACAGTAATAAAAAAATACAATACAAAGCTTTAGTCCAATGAATTTACAAAGGCAGTCAGGATAAGATCTGAATACTTCTGACATATCTGGGAAAGTTGCATTCAATCCTAAATATAACAGGGGGGGGGCATTTCATGAAGCATTTTGTTTATAGATATTTTCTCTGAAAAACTGTTACAGAAATCCTTGCAACTGATTGGCTGAGAGCAAATTTGTACAACAAATTTGTTGGACAAAACACTTCATGAACTGCTCAACAGGATTGCAAGGCTCGGCAAGCTGCAGAAGGAAGTGATGCTCACATTTAAAAAAAAAAAATGAAAATATATATATGAAAAAGTAAAAAAAAATCATGATGTCATGAATGCATTTATTCAAAAAATGGGGAAATTATATATAATACAGAGCATAACAAATAAAATTTCAGGAAAAAAATACTTTCAATATAAAAAACAAATTTTCTTCTTTCAGACTACGAAAAAAGATAACGAAAAGAGTAAAAACAGTAGCTGGCAGCTCATTCACACCTTGTATGCAAGGCATTTTGGTAGAAACATACACATGAGTACTGTAAAACGAGGAATTTTCGCGTGCACTTTAATTTCGCGAATTTCGCACGCGAAAGTTCTTGTTTGCACTATATGCATTGAACACCAGTAGCACTTCGCGAAAATTTCATGCCACTAAAAAGGCTGTCAGTTCCAATCCGCGAAATTTCATGCCGCGAATATATCATGTTTTACAGTACGTACTGTTAAGGTCAGGGCCAACTTGATTGAGAGATTGCTTGACTGATTGATGAGTATATGAATAGAGAGCTGGAGTCACTTTCATTGAAGTTTCAATTATTGTTCTGTTTGGCTTTTACACTCCTTGTCTCAACACCAAGTGCCTTCATAGAGTTTTGGTAATCAGAGAAACACTTCATGATTTGGTTTCCTACATGGGACATTGTTGGAGTTGTGGTCAATAATTGCAACTGTTTCTATTTTAGTGTAAACAAGTGACTAGTGTATGTCTCTGCTTACCAGGAAATTGATAACAAAGAGAATATTATTACAGCAGCTTACATAATGAAATTTTGTCAAAGTTTGGAGCACTATCGTACAATTTTCTTTTCAATATCCCTTACTGATGAGAGCTATGTAAATAGTTAAGCAATAACAAATCTGAGAGGTAAACTATATCCCAAACGATCAAAATGATTCTTTTTAGTGTCAACTTCAAACTACGCATCTGTGATGTACTGAAGAAAGCGCTAAACCTGACAAAATTTGGCATGTTTCCAAGTATCATTGCTGTTTCAAAAAGAAAGTTTCCAAACAGCTATCAAATATTGAAGTGTCAGCGGCAACAAGGACCAGCAGTGCTCATGAGAACTTTTTCTCATTGAATTTACACGAACACTTGTAGGACGGCAACGTTCTCAGGACGAGGCTGAAGGGTGAGTTTGGGAACTTTGCCAAGTACATGGAATGCTTTCCGTCAATCCCTGGGAGTTTGCACAGGTGGGATGTTATTACTTTTGGTGAAGGCAAATCTTCTTGACAAGATTCGCTCGTTCGCTCATTCACCTCTCACCTGGTCACTTGTGAAGTGGCTGATTTGTCTGCCCTTCAGCTCAGGGAGAATGAGAGAGAGAGAGGAAAAAATATATATAACATATATCACCCACTTTTGAGATCCCAACTTGGCCAGATGGTTGAAACCTTGTACAGTTATTAGGCCAATTTCCTGGCCCTCTGACAGCCCTACCCCTGGACAGATATCATTGACCCTGTCGGCCATCACTGGACATATGTACAACAAGATGCTGCTGAGCCAGCTACCTATATGTGTTTGTGTCACAGGTAGCAGCGATGTGTCTACTTTCCCAATGATTTCCTAATAATGTTTTATTTATAAGTTATTTCTCCATTTGTGGTAAATACAGATATCCTGTGTATGAGGGATGATGTGTTTGTATAAATGTGTGCAAATGTAGAGAGATAGACTTGAAACTTATACATAAATATAGACTGACATTGATACTTCCTTCTCCTTGTTTTTTTTTAATTGCACATATTATGCAACTCAAATATAGAAAGACAGCACAAACCCAGACAAATGTTGGTCTGTGATACTGTTTAGGCGAATGTGGCCATTGAAGAATACAATTTCCAGCAAAACATTTTTTTTTTAAGTTTCTTGCCATCATAGCTGCTCTTGTAAATCTGAATAGATAACAAAATGTATTTAATGCATTACCTGCCATATAATCCAATATTTGTGGGCATTGTTCTTTCTTGAAAATGTACTGTCATGTACTCAAAACGGGGCTTGGAGAGGCTTTAATTTCAAAGCAGCATAGAGTAATGTGGTTCATCTTCGACTCAATTAGGCGGAATGTCCCATGGATATCCGAGTGGCTGGATGTCCGCCCCATGTCTTACGTGTTACAGGAAATGAAATTAAAAAGAGGGTCATGGCGAGTTTAGTGACTTTTCTCTTCCTCCCCTTCCCTTCTGTACAGTTTTCTCTGCCACCCACCCCCGTCCTTGGTAATGACATAGCATTGCGAGATAAAAACTGTTGTAACATTTTGTCCTGTTCTGGATCATGTGGAGTAATAGTAAAATCATAACGATGTAACATTTTCTTTCATCATAATGCTAATCACACTATAACCACACAAATTTGGGTACATGGGACTGGGAATATCCCAAAGGCAGCCTCTGTGTAGTCACAAGAGATCCATGCATGGACTGCATGTATTTCAAGAATTGCGACATTCTTCTTCTTGCTTTCTAAACCAATACCTACAAACAGTTTATCTGAAGATGGATTACTTTGCATTGTTTTTGACTGCATGTCAAATCACTCAAATTTGTTTGACAATTTGGCCATCAACAAAAATAAATGTACCATTAGTGTCAACTCCATTGATAAAAAGAAAGATAAAATGAAAGATTAAATTAAAGATTAAAGAATTTCATCATTCATTTTGGAAATGAAAAGATAGACAATACATGAAAGCCAACATATCTTTGTTTAATAAACATCAATTTGTTTCCTTGATTTGAAGTGCTGATTCTGTGTTCTGGCTGTGGATGTATGAGCTTCACACAAGCTCTCAGTTCCTCATACTCACTATCATGCTGGACGATGATGTAATAATGGCAGTGGAGGTTACTGCACTTCATCAAGGTCTTGATTGAATGGGAATTCCCCTCATTTTAATCAAAAGAGAAAGTGCTATTGTGGTTTTAACCAAAGAAAAAAAGAATTGAATAAATTCCCCAAATGGGTACATCATGATGCAACCAGTTGGTGGACTTTTGACATTACAATTGTACAAAATTTGAATGTGACAGTCAATTCTATTTGGCTTGTTACTTTTTTTTTCACTATCAAATTTTACAAGGCGATAGCAGCCTTCTGGTTCTTCACCACCGTTATATGGGTTGTTTGTTTTTATTTATGAATTTCGAAGAGCTTATCAATTCCAAATCTTTAACTGATTTTTAAATGGCAACATATTTCACAGGATTAATGTTTATGTTTCTCTATCTAATTTGCAAAAATAGAGTACATGTGTATTCTGATTTTATGCAGATTTAATATATATTTAACCACTTCCACCTGATCTTTCTCTAGTGTAGAAAAGGCAGTAAAATTCAAAGTTACCAATCTGATGAGGAAGAGATCGTTTAATTTCTACAACAAAATTAACCCTGGACTTCATGAGCCAGAGCAAATAAATTATAGGCATTATTTACCATTTGCAGATGAAACAAAAACCCAGCTTTAGTGCTTCAAATTAGTTCTAAAATTCAATTCAATTCAATATTTATTTCACTTTTCGACAAAAACATATAGATATCACTTTTTTGGATAAAAAAAACAGAAAATGTGAGTTAGGGATAGAAACAACCAATGTAAACATTTTAATCAGTAAATTCAATATCAAGTATTGTAATAGATATACAAAATGTGAACAACAGTTATAATAATAAAATTGTTTCTAGACTTAACGTCTACAGTTATGGTTTATTGAGAAATATAGTGATATCTCCTTATATTTCAGGCTCTATTGCTAAATTTTTATATGGTAGGATGTTTTGTGATACATATCTGACTTCACTTATGCATCAAATGTGATACTCGAACATTTTCTAAGTCACTGCTCCCAATGGTAAACAATACCTTTAATTATTTAAACCAGCCCTAGTTGTGGCCATAACGTTGTCACTTCTTTAGACTGCTTGCCATTGACAATACGCTACGAGTCTTTACATTTACTCACCTCTGTCCATGAGACAATAACGGTACTGGGGTTGACTCTGGCGTGCATGTGGAGGTACGCTTGGCAGGGAAGTTTGGCAGTTTGCCCCCGGAAGGCTATGATCGTAGTTGCTTGTGAGGAAGATATACACAGCAGCAGCACTGCAGGAAAGAAGACAAACACAAAAATGAAGGAAATTAAATCAAAATTTAATTTAAAAAAAGGATGTCTATCAAACAAATATCTGAAGCTTAAGCTTTTAAGGGTGAAAATACAGTATATGCAGTATATTTCACAATTTGTGACTTATTGTTGCAAGTAGACCAACGTTCATAAAAGTGGCAAATCATGAAAATGTTGTTCCCATAACCTGATGTACATTGTATATTGTATTTTGGGTGGAAAACAGTTCATTCTTTTCTTTAAAATTGATAATACTTATTTTTTTTTCATCGATATGGTTGTTGATTAAGAGTTCAAGCACTCATCTTACAATTGTTTTACAAGTCCCTGTCCATGAAATATTATACCCGCAAGATACAAGGCACATACAATGTACAGTATGGATCAGCTCTGACAGTGTGAGCTGAAGTGTAGAGGTCATTGATCTCAAAAAGACATATCATGCACAAACTTTTATGTCCATGGCTGACTGTGCTGAACAATGTGCAATAGTCATCATGGTCATCACATCGGGGAAAAGTAGCATCACAGGACGTTAAAGACCGGTGTAGTGTTGGGAAACATGGGTGGTACGACTGATTAATCTTCATTCGCTGTCCACCAGGGTACATTTGAAAAACTCATATAGCGCCCATCATATAGCACCCATCAGCGGGCGGTGAGTTGGCTCAGTCGGTAGCGCGTCTGCCTCACGATCACGCGGCCCGGGTTCGAACCCGAGTCTGCAATGTTGTGTGTAAGCATACCGTCCCCTCTAGCAAGAGGCAAAACACTTCTGATCTGTTCCTCGAATAGGACATAAAATGGAGGTCCCGTGTATGAGAGAGTAACAACTCATGCACGTAAAAGATCCCACTTCATTCATTCATCGCAAAGAGCAGGGTGTTTAACCCAGTGAAGTGGTCCCATGTCAAATCCAACTGGACCCCATGGAAGACCAGCTTAATGTAGCTGAATATGGGCTATCCAGCCATCTTCTCAGATGGAAAATGAACAAACAAACAAACAAGCCTCGTATCAGCAAATACATGTTGTATGTGCATCGAAGCTTACGCTCATTGGTAACAGTTGACTCCAGTCAAGATTCTTTGGCTGTGTGTGTACTTAACTTTACATAGAGGTCAGTGATAAAGCTGTACACATCTTATTATTGAGATTCTCAAATATATTCAATCCAGACCAGCCTTCCACTCCATGGTATCCCCATAAAAGTACTGTCATCTGAGACTACTAACCCGTTGAGGACGGACTGATTTTGCTACAACACGCATTTCCCATAGACACCTGCCCAAGTATACTCGGGACTCGTCCTCAACGAGTTAAGCACCCCGGTAGACCGCTAAAGAGCTATTGGTGATTCTTACTGTCCCAGAGTGGTTCTGGGTAGGAACGCCTAAAGAAACATTCGGGATGTTGTCTTGGTTGAGAAGACAACAGTCATTTACCTTCAGTACTTGACAGCCATATCTATGAATCTACCTAGTACCACATTGACTGATACCATGGGACACTGTATTAACTGTGATTTCATGACAAGTTACACAAAAGCACACACACAAATATGCACAAAACGGCTTAAACAAAAACTTATATTTAAGAATTACGCAAAATAAAGTATTTCATGGCTGTATATTTTTCATCTTAAAATCATTTCTTTTGTTCTGGTTTTATTCTCTTCTTACTTCAAATCTAAATCATGCTGATGCACTATAGTATATGACAGAATTTTCCTGAAACTGACTCATATCAAAGAAAAGTCAATAAAATAGAGCAGTACTACCATCTATCAGTATCTCTAAAATTTGGAGCTTTGTTAGCATTTGATGCCTCACATAGCTATAGAATTGCATGTCATATCATATTTCAAATACATTATACTGGTATCATGAAACATTAGATTCATAAATGCAGATGCCAAAAAAGGCAAAGAGCAAAACAAAGTGAAGTACAAGGCAACAAGAGTTCCAAAAATCAACATCATCTAAAAGTTCATCTCTCACAGTATGTAGTAATGCATTGCATGTAGGCTAGTAACATATCGTTTATCTATCATAAACGTATACATACAAAAATGTATGGGGCGACGGAAGGAATATATACAATTATGCTCTTAAATTGCATCACTTTCTTACTGTGTGAGGTGATTTAAAGAAGGTAAACTTTAGAGTTGTTTTTTTTTCACCTTCAAGCTAAGGAATTGACACTGTTTTCATCCCAGCGGACAGGAACGAATATGCATGCTAATCAATGCTGCCGTACGTCTCAGGCACGTTTTTCATCCAATTCGTGCTCCGTCGCAAAACAAGCCGACTGGACAAATCTTCCCAAATCTTCGACATCCTCAAGGGGGACTTCCCTCCCAGATCCCTCCCTGTATCAGCCCCTCATCACTCGCTTCCTCCAGACCGGATCCCCGCGCCGAAATCTTGGACCGAGTTCTCCACATTCCAGAGTGTCGAGGTCGGTAAACCCCCCACCTCCTGGAAGCGGAGGGGGCCCCCCGTGGATATCGTGCACCCCAAAATTAATTCCTCTCAGCTTCCTCTCAGCTCCTGACCCCTTTACTGAAATCACACACTACCGCAGATTTATGACGACACAGTATATGTGGCTACATTGAAATGATGAGCTGTAAGAAGAAACTTTTCTCTCTCATTTCTTTCAAAAGCATTTCTAAATATTACATCCAAGGTGTGCATTTATTTGTTGAAACTCTAAATACTGCAAATACCTAAAATGCACAATCCATTACGTAAATTTACTACTTAAATCTATTACGTAATGTAACTTGTCTCTGTCTTAAATGAACTTTTTTAGTGCCTCACACTCATTTCTCACCTAAATGCAAAATGTTTTTAAAAAACGTGGTCTACAGTGCAAAATGATTTATATACTTTCTTCCTTCATGAGCAAATTTCTACAATTTTCTCGTTGCCGCACAGCATATAGAGCACTCTCATGCTTTCCTGTTCTACTGTCATGGCCATGAAGCTGTCATAGCATACAGCCTGTTGTCTGGCATACACTGTACTTGCAAGTCTCACTGCAGCATGTAAGTGGTCTTCCCAGCATGATTTGCTGCTGGACCTTCTCTTGTCTGCGCCAAAAGATTTATCCCACAGCATACCATCCAATTAGTGCAAAGGCAGAAATGATTCTAAATAATTACAGAAAGAAACAAAGACACAGTATTTGTGTATCTTTCTTTTTTTTTCACAGTCCACCGTGACTTGGTTGGCTTGGAAACCTATGAGTGCACTACAGGAGTCTAACCCAGACTGTACATCCCACAGACAGAACTATCACCCACATCAAAGCTGTAGATTACGTTTACATTTGGTGAGCCCAGCTAAACGTTATATGATCTGAAATCAATACCACATTTGCGATTGTTGTAAGGAATACACTGTTTTTGCGGAAAATCAATTGGGGATGTATTTCAGCCAGTCTCGACAGAAAGGCATGATTGATTTTGGGGAGCTCCGATTGCACTGGGGGAAACTGTATTCTCAGGTTTTCATGGTGGAGACACAGTGGCTTAACTAGACTGGGAAAGAAATAGGGGAGGATGACTACATGACTACAAGATTATATTGGCAAAGACAGTCTCCGCTAATGTTCTTTTTCACAACAATAAAGTGCATGTCTTGAGCAATGATCTCTCAAAAGAAAAGTCACAGTATGCCTCTTCCTTGGCATAGACGACACTGAAACAGAATGTGGTTCCAGGCCCAGGTCAAGCCTAGACCAAGACAAGACAAAATGGGAGCAGGCATATGCTACTCAAACATTTCTCTTCTACAGTGTAAGCCTCAACTGTTCCCAGTTAAAGGGGAATTCCAGATAAGTTATATATGTTAGTCTGAAAAGAAAGAGTAACATTTTATAAGCACAACAGTGAAAACTTGACCAAATTTGGATGAAAATGACAGTTCTTAAATACCTGATATGAATAATTATGTCAACATCTTACAATTTTCCATTGGTCATGTACAAAAAGAAAGTGAAAAAAAAAATCTGCTATAAAAGTGTAAAATCTATATCATCGCTGAATAATTAAAAAAAAATGATCAGGCAGATATATTAGGATTTGAATAAATGCATTTGAACAAAAAGGAAATTTCAAGATTTTGCTTACAAACTATATGACAAGTTGTGAGGCAATGACAGCATCAACTCACTCATTTGACCATTCATATTGACTGTTTAAGAACTGTTTTGTGAACATAGGCAAAACTTCACAAAATTATCATCTTAGTATTTTTCATCCAATTCTGTTCAAATTTTCACTGTTGTGCTTGAGAAGTTAAAAAAAATCTTATCATATGAAGTTTTGACTGGTGTGAAATTCCCCTTAAACAACTAGCAACTCTTACCTTCAGACAGAACAAACCTCATGAGTTTCATTTACTTCTCTCTCCCCTTCTACCAGCATCCCTGTTTCACTGCGATGCCTGATTAAGGTTTTCAAGGATCCCGACAGATTGCTATCTTATTTGCGACCACTCTGTGACCTTTCTAGACATTCCTCGAGAGCTCATTGCAATGATGTTGTTGGCTTTTTTTTCTTTCTTTCTTTCATCTGAGACTTAAGTTCCATTGAAATGAATAAGCTGAGACAGTCCGGAAAACCAGATAAAAATCAAACATTTAATATTTCTCCTGTTAACGAAGATTGGAAAGAGTGTGATGGCCTTAATCATGATGGATACACGTGTCCCTCGCAATTTCAGCCATGCAGTTCATTTGGAGAGAGAGCCCGAGAACAGTGCCCTCATATGTTCAAAGAGTGCTGAATTATCGGCAGCCGCTTGCATCATGACGTTTAATCAGAACATTTGATTGGGAGAAAAGGTCATAATGTTGGCTCGATGACTGTGCAGGCAAATTGGATCAGGAGGAGCCGCAAAGCGCTTGCAAAGCAGTGGCAAATAATTCAGAGATCCTCTATATTTAAAGCACAAGTGCTTTAAATATTTGTCTGGCCCTACAATCGGAGGCAGAGGGAAACAAATTGGGATCTTGATTGCATGCCAGAACTGGGCATTCTAGTCTGGGACATATACATTTCCGTGTACATCATGCCCACAACTCTATAAAACTATGCCATGTTTGTTACAGTGACATCACATACAGTATCATTCAGGAATAATCCTTTTTCTTTTTTTACACCCTTTGGTTATGAAGGATAGTCAGCATATTATCCAGTGTGTTCAGCCTATTATCCAGTGTTATGCTCTTCTAAAAACTCAGGCTCAGAAATGAGGAATTCAGAGTACATGTAAGGTTGTTTCCTTGGGCGATCTTTAAAGGTCATGTCCGAATGAACAGTTAATGAATGTGACCATACACAAATATTTCTTGAAATGAAAAAAAAAACTAAAGTTTTACTATTCATGCCATCATCAGGAATAACACTGATATTCCATCAGCTGAGAACCAGAAGGGCAGTATTGCATTCCAAGATTTCAGCATACATAAAGATGACACAATCAATCTCCACAAAATAAAAAGTCTACATAATTAAAAGTGAGTAGATTCATGTAAGCATCATTCCAAATGGTAAAACATTGCCCTTGTGGTTTTGATTTTTAATATTTTACTGAAAATGATAATTTAAAATTGACACCATGATGCAGAAGAGATCAAGCTCTAAAACATGTTATAAAATGGGTTCAAGAATGTAGCCAATAGGAAGCGCTGAAATGAGACACACCTCCTTCCTTTACTTCAGTACAACTGCACTGCCTGTAATCCTATGGTAGATTGCCGATCGTCTGTGCGCGCGGCGGCTCCTTTGATGAATTGCGTACGCGCTGTCAATCCTGTAAACAACTTCTAGTTCGGGCTGCCGGCCGGCCGGCCTGTCTTCCCTTGTGCATAACATATATATTATGTGGCGTACGTACGTATACTGTACTAGCTATACGTACACTTTGTACAGTACAGTAGACCAAGCGCAAAATTATGGGACCGGACGCGTACATGGAGTCACTTTGAAGAGCAAATCCAACGATTTAGCAGGTTAATTCTCACGCCGTTTTCAGAGTATGTTGTCTAGTAGGCCTATATGAGGAGTCTATATCAAGTCTTTAAGGTAAAGGGTGCATATTCTATGTAAAATAAGTAAGTTTTCATGCGGGTGTCCGGAAACCCAACCCCCCATTATACTTATACTGTATGTGCGGGACTTCCGCGAGTGCGACGTGCGTAAAAGTTTGGGACGAACATCTTCGGACGTCTTGACCCACAAAGGTACGTGAAAAACGCTGAAAAATGATGTTAGTTTTCGAATTTTCGACCCATTTTATAAAACAAATGATGCACAGGATTATTTCGTGGCGTTAGTGTAGGCGTAGCTCACTCTCGGGTATTTACAATGTAGTGCAACATGCACTCGGCTTCGCCTCGTGCATGTTTCACAATTGTAAATACCCTCGAGTGCACTACGCCTACACTAACGCACTCTATCCTGTGCATCATTTGTATAATAGCAATAACTCAATACCCCCAAAAATTGCGAATTTGTTCTTTTGGTTCTCAGCCAACGATTTAAGAAGTCCAAAGGGTATTCATTGTATGAATAAAGGAGTTAAACACAGTTTTCAAATTTGTGGAAAAATCATTATCATTCATTCTGATTTACTGATACTCTAAAAAAAGACTCAAATTCATGAAGCACCTTCTTCAGCATTCTCTCTTTAATCATTCTTCCTCAAGCAAATTCAGTAATCCTGCTAAAAGTTATCCAAGCTCTTCCCATACAAGAACAAGGATGATTAAACGATGAGAAATCTGGTGTAGATGTGAATATATGACTTCCAATAAATCTCTGCAGCACTAGCTCTCTGCTTCTGTTTGTCAGTATGTCTCAAAATATATGTCTCTCCTACTCAATCTCTCCTTCTCTTTCTCTCTCTCTCTTCTCTGTGTTTATGTGTGTGGCCTGTGTGTGTGTGTGTGTGTGTGTGTGTGTGTGTGTGTGTGTGTGTGTGTGTGCAGTATGACACATGAGGTATTAGAGGTTTGCCTTTGTTGTGGTCAGTGTACATTGTAGTGCATGCCTTGTGTATATCATGGGTAAAGGGTGTATCTATACGTAATGTGTGTGTGGATGTGTGTTTGAGTGCAAGGTGGGTAAGTGTTGTTTAGTCGTGAATGTATGAGTACCAAGGTATGAGTACCAAGGTATGAAGTACCAAGGTATGAAGTGAATGTCGTGTGTGTGATCTGTGGTGGGTAAGTGTACATAATTTGCATGTAATTGTGTATCATTCCCTTTCTCTCTCTCTCTCATCTGCATAAACTGGCAAGCTTGCTCCACAACAATTCTCTTAACTTCTGTCTCCTTCACTTTACCGTCCCTGGTCTGTATGCTACCACTTTCCTTTCACCGCTGCTTCCCGCAGGGCATCCATGCTGCCCCCTTTTCCACCATTCCTCCTCCTCCTCCTCCACCACAACTCCTCAATTTTTGCCAATACAAGTCTTGCAGAATTCTGCAAACACATTTTCATTTGCACGTACACAAACACCAGATCAGTTTAATGGAGCCCGACATTTCAATACACCTGCTAAATGCCGCTACCCCTCCCCCCCCCCCCTATCATATTTCTGCAATGAGGGCTGGTAATGAGGGGAAGCAGGTTGATCAAGTCCCTCTCTTCTATCTGGAGATGATGGAGTGAAGGATGCCAGCCATGCCAGGAAAAGAAGTCGGTATAGGATCCATCAACGACATCAGCTGACGCGTCCCATGCCTCGATCTGAAGGGCTAGGAGTGCCTCAGGGGGGTCTGTGATCCTCTCACCAGCTTGGTGAGCATCAACTCAGCATGCACACTTATTACTCATACCTTCTCATATTCTTGTGTGGATCTGCCCCTTTAACCAGAACTGGTGCAAGGAGGAAACACAGACCAGGAAGTGGCATGACTTTCATGATGACAAGAAAAGTAAACGATGATCGCATCACCGGACTGAATATTTTTCCACCATGAAGCAAAATTAGGGCAAGTTTTCATAGTATGTGTGCATTAGGCAATACAGCATACAAACTCAAATTCAAATTTTAGTCTCATTCATTTGATTATCGAGTAGATCACGCTGTGAATCTTAACAGCCTGTCAATCAAAACAGCATGTGCTTAATCCACGATCTACTCTGCATACTGGGTTTATGTGTGGGGCATGGGAGCAGTTGGACATTTAGGGTGAGGAGATAGATACAGAGAAGGAAAGAAGACCCAACATTTATTTCTACACTGTTTTACATCAATACAAGGTATACTAACATAGTATTTTATCTATCTACCTCTTTCTAATATAATGGGAATCTAATTCCTTAATGTTGCTTGTAGTGACCTTGATGTGGTGGCTATCAACCACAGTGTTTTATCATGGTGTTCAAATCAGCTTTGCAATAGTGTACAGTATATATAGTGGCTAGTATGAACAAATATAGAGAAAATGCATACTGACTGAACAGTCAAAATACTTATGGAGAAGGCCAACCTGATGAGTTCATACATGTCAAAGTTGTTACTATTATTACAACATTTTATGTGGCTGCTGGAGTACAGTGTAATTCTTTAGAAAATTAGATGCACATATTGCTGCACACTGCCACGGAAGCTGATGAATAGAGTATACTTTTGGAGCTCTAAAAAACATAAGCTTCAGAGATATCAAGGTTGAAATATCAGCCATGCCTCTCCCTCAATTTCTGTCTCAATGTATATATCCCTCCTTCCTCCCTTCTCTCTCTGAATCCATGCATGTCATTCAATGAGCACATTCTAATGATTCACAGAGGTATGGGTGACTGTCTTATCTTGTTCATGCAAGCATAAGGAGAGCTAGACCGCCAGCACTGAAGGCCTGTGTGCATATTGGCTTTCCTATCCACACGGGCATCCCTTGCACATTTTCTCGGAAACATTGAGTACTGCATGTGGGCTGCAAACACGCACACTCGGCACTGTGCGCAGAAAAGATCGAGGCTGGCTTCTCCCTATGAATAAAACCCCCGGGGGAAGGCGTTCAGCCAACCTGCTGTCTGTCGTGTCGTGTCGAAGCCGTTTCATTTTCTACCCACGGAACCTCGTGAATTCCAGGACACCACAGACATAAATAAACATCGGGGAGCATCACTACGTTGTACCATGGTCAAGCGCAAATGACAGTTTTGTGTGCCATGCTGCTGGTCTAATATGACAGACAATTCACTTGCATCACAGTTGTGCTGCTTAATGAATGTACACTGGAGTGTGCCACACACCTCCAAAGTATCACATGAAAGATTGTGCATTAATGTGTGTGTCATTCTCATGCACTAAAAAAAATAACAATAAAAAGAATTAAAACCTCGCATATATTCTACAAAAACATTACGTGCTTTTAAAATACATGTCACAAATAATTTCCCACATACATTACAAAAAAAAAAAAAAATGCTTTTGCACCTCACAATTATTGCATTTATAATTATGTCATTACCAGAAAATGCATGTTTCTGATCAAAGAATAGAGAAATATCAGCGACACCTGTAATTTCACCTTTCTATAGTCATACAGATTACTATGGAAACATTCCTTTTCATTACATCTCAGAAAAGGAATCTGTCTCTGTGTAGACATTGAGAGTATAATACAAAAGCACAAGACTATTGAAATCTGGGCTAGTATCAAATTCATCACGAAAGGTCATGAATTAATGGCATGATTGATGGAAACTGTGATTTAGTTACCAACCACTTGATGGACAAACTCACATTCACCAGAAACCCATGGTATCGCATGGCCTTGGGTCTTTCCTCTCTGTTCCTCCCACTCTACTATTTACACATCTAATAAAGATAGCATGAAGAACTATACTGACCACCACAAGATCACTGATGTGTGGTTCCACATTGTGAGTCAGTGAAATTTCTTCCTAGGCAAGTTCACTGGTCATCAATTTTAAACCTCATCACCCTTTATAGGACTCCATATATGGCAGAGGTCAAATTGCTGCATCACTGCAAATCTTATGGTCACTTCTTACAGTACTGTATCTTCTGACTGCATTGCAAATGCATGTATACTGTACGTGTATGCAAAGCACAGTATTTTCCATCCTTCCAAGCTTATTTACCCAGGAAAAATATAAATTATTATGTATTTATTGCATTCTAAGGATAAGCATAATCAATATTTTTGCACATATGCTTTGATATACTATATCAAGAAAGTTATTCATTATTGAATCTTGCAGCCTTGATGTCAAGATACAGTGTCGAAAAATAAACCTATAGATATCAAACCTGTACAAATATCTTCTTCTTTTTTTTCTTTTTGTGGAAGGTATAGCATGCAATCACAAAACAGCAATAGCAACAACATATTTTTCAGTTTGATTTTTAATATACATATCTGGGTATAACTGTCTATCTAGTGAAATTAGCAGAAGCAATTTCTCAAAGTCACTCCCTAAGAATAAAATGGATTCAGGGCCAACAAGTATAACCGATATTATTTCCATGGATATATTTCTTCTCTCATCAAACAACATACAATACACTTGGGGATGTTATCCCTTAAAAAGAAAAATACACTCTCCATCCAAACATCTGCTAAAATTATGAGGTTATTGTATACAAGCCATTGTTCTCAAATGCACAAACAGAAATTACAATAGGAAGGGCGGGGGGGAGGGGGCATAGAGGAAAGGAGTCATATAGCTTGATACAGGCAATGCCAAGAATGCGTCATTATACATGCCGCGAATAATTGGAGGAGAGCAAGTTCGTTGACCTCCCATTTCAACAGCTGAGCTGAGTGAAACTGCTCTGTGGGGAGGGTGGAGGCACTCAGGCTATTTGTACCAGACAAGACTCCTCCCCGCGGGAAGAGTAACTTGCCCGGCTGTAATTCTACTCCTAGATTAGCTGGAGCACTGCATTGATCCCCTGATGGAACAAAATTTTATCACGCGCACAAACCACTGTAAATCAAAGCTGAGTGCGCGACGAACGAATGAACGCAAAAAAACATTTCAAAATCACCTTCAGCTTGCTTCCTCCCCTACTCTTCTCCCTCAGTTCTTCTGCCTTTCTCATCCAGATCTAGCTTCTTAACTATCTACAAATATATTGCCTTTATCATAAACAATAATTTAAGTTGTTTTTATGATGGCAGCAGCAACAGGACTAAAAATGTATTTCACTATCCGCCAGCTGTCAAACTACATAGGCCTAGTGACACAATTTTTTCAGAGCAATAAACAGTACAAGTAGGACCTACTTGATAACAAAATAAAATCACTATTTTCTTCAGATTACTCTCGATCCAAAGTCTCATTTTCATCGTCCATATGACATCTTGTGGCGAGGAAGTGACAGTAATACACTGCCTTATGGTTACATCACACAAGATGAATACACTGAATATCACACAGGTGACTTGCCAGAACGATTGATCAACTACAGTTGTAAGCAATGAATCTACTGATTAGTCAATTGATACCTTTTCCAAAAAATATCACATACACATGGCAAGGTATACTGCTGGCAGGTATCGAACTCCATGCTTTAACAATGCCAGAGCAATACTCCACGATTCACCTGGCATACTTTGCATGTGGTATGCTGTCTGCATGCTGCTCTTCTACCAATTGCGCACACTCCCTCCATATTACTGCCGCCTTACTATCACCAGCCGCATTATTCAATCCTGCTGATGAGTCACTACCTGCACACAGAAATGGAATCGTGGCATTCTGACCTACCTAGGGACATTCCCTGAATCGTACTCAGGTTATGAGTTCGAGATTGAAATATTTGGTGTCATATTCTTTGAGTAATCGTGTTTCTTTTTGGTTGTATCTCTCTTGAATCTTGTCCATATGTTGCACCAATTGTACTGCTTTAGAGCTACATGTAAATATATGAATACCTGTGTTGTATACCAAGGACAATTAAGTCAATCTCTAAAGAAGCAGCATTTTTGTTTTATTGCTATATATTGCATATATTCAACTCCAGACAGATATACTTCAACAATGATTACAAGCAAACTACAATTTATCTGGCAAAGCAGATGTACATTGCTAGGAATGCTTTACGATTTCATTGCATCTGTTATATTTGGCGAATCTTGGTGCATCATCTGCTGTGTCTAGGGAGCAATTTCTGCCATGTGCCAGACTGCTCTTCTTTCCAGCACCTGCTACATTGTAGCTCTTTATGAATTTATATGGTGGCTATTAAACAATGCTGTCTGTGATCCCCTTTTATCTGTCATTTTGTTTGGTCTGGTTTTGTTCTGTTTTGCTCGGTTTGGTTTTGGTTTATGGAGGGGGTAGGATATGAGGGATATTTGAACAATGTGCGCATAGCAAATAAAATTTGACACACAGGAGATCTCCATTACAGTGTGAACGCCTCCCCACCTCCATTAAGGACACACATTTCAGAACTCTTCATTACTGGCAGGGAGCCCATAGTATTCCACGGTCGCTTTGCATTCATGCACAGCATTCACGGAGCGTACACCCTAGGGAGATGGAGGCACCCCTGCACACCTCACAGGGGGAGGATAAACGAAGAGACGATGACGACGACGATCGCTGACAATGGCTGACCTGCATTCCGCGTTTCTTATCGCAGTGCAGCATTCTGGCAGACGGGAGGGACTACGACCGAATTGAACGTGTGTCATCATTGCCATGGCGACAACACACTCGCTGTCAAACAATGTACGCGCCGCATAATGAAAGAAACAATATGGCGCTATCAATTTGGCTTTCACTTTTCTGTCATTATCCTCTCCTCCCTCTCATTCTGTATGAATTTATCTATCTCTCTATCTATCAATTTATCTATCTCTCTCTAACTCTCCAGTGAAGAGTAATTATAATCTATATTTGGGTAAATAGCTGTGCATTCCCATTTCCATGATTGGATACACTTTAAGCTCTGATACCAAAGACAGAATGTTTTTAACTTATATATATCTCTACAGGACAGATATTTTTAAGCATTTTATATAAAAAAAATTAAAAATCTAATTTTCATGGAAATAATTTTACAACTACCAGAGAGATCATATGAAAGGTAGAGATATTCATCTACTTGATAAATACCATATTAAAACTAATCGGTAGCTCTGCAAATTAAGGTCATATACATTTTGTTACATGTAATTTCTGCTACAGGTTAAATGTACACAGATTGCCACTAGAAAGAGAAATGCCATCTCTTGAGCTCTTGAGAAGCAAGAGGGGTATGATATTCACCCCAGGAATTGTGGAGAGAAGAGTAGATGTTTTGTTGCTGCTGCTGCTGCTGTTGTTTTAATCTCTGCTGGACACAACATATAACATCATTCATGGGGTATAATTCAGTTACAAATACAAAATTTGAATAACTCTCATCCCATGATTTCTGCCAATACCAAGGATGAATATAATGTGCTAATAAGACATGTTCTCAACTTTCCCGATCCAACTTGTGGAGTTTACAAAAATATAAAATCAAATTGCTTACTGAAGTTCTGTCAATGCTTGATAAAATGAATGAAAACATTGGGCTCAAGACATATCCAACCAAAATCCCTTCACCCCCCCCCCCCATCTAAAAAAATAAACAAACATGGAAATCCTTACCACAGGAGAGAAGATGAATCAAATTTTCTTCAAGTCATTTTGCAATTTGCAGTCAGTATGAACAGAGCATCAAATTTCTTCTACATCAAACAGCCTCTCAGGGGACGAAAACATATGAAAACAAGATCACGAATTGAAACTTTTCATTCAGTTATGCGACAACAGACTTGGATGATATTTGCTTTCAGATCATCTAACCTGATGTTGTTATGAGATACCAGTTCATATGTTTGCCAAGATTCAAATGATTGAGCTTGATATCATGAGCATCATCTCTCTTTCTGTCTTTTTATTTATTTATTTAGTTTGAAGAAAAGCCAAATCATAACTCATTTCTTGTGTCCTATTTCTGGAATTAAAAAAAATCATCCAAAGAAACTGAAAGAAAAAAGGTTTATCCTTTGATGCAGAATCTCTCTGCCTGTGGGCATCTTCTGCTTCAAGCATTGATGTATTTTAGTTGATGCCAAAATGTGAATATATCTTCATCCATCAACCCTTCTTCGTTTGGCGGGATTGGAGGGGATTGAACAGGGGAAATACAATTTTCCAAAGGTATCGTAGATTGAGGGTGAGCGGCCACTATCAATGGTCAAATCTTTCCATTCCATCCAATGTTCTTCTTGTAAAGCCTTCAATATAATTTACTTTCGTGAAGTTTGAAAAGAAAAACAATTGTTTTGTAAATGTATATGAATGAACACAGATATCAGTTACAATAGACCAATTTATTAACAAATTTAAATCTTATACAAAAGGTATACCTTTCTTAAACAAAATTGTTTTTACATAATTTCTTTTACATGTTGCTATGTTACTTTGGCTGTGTTCCTTTGTTATTTTGTGTAATCGCTCTCTCTCTTTCTCTCACTCCCCCCCCCCCCTCTCTCTCTCTTTCTCTCTCTCTACTATAACATAAACTAAGCATTGCTGCACTCATCAGGTTCACTTTTTTGTATCTCTCCATCTCCATATCTTTCTTTCTCCTGCTCTTGTTTTTCATCTCGCACCATACCCATCAATCTATATCTACCATGTGATTAATTATGCTATGGTGTGTCTTACCACCTATTCATCTGTAACACCGATACTCAAGGCAAATTAAAATGATGCAATTAACTTACCTATCTAATGAGGGTTTTCATAATCATTCCTGCACACCGGGATGTGCGCTTTTCTAAAGGATTCTTATGACTACACTCTATGAGAGAGAGAAAAAAGATGCAATACTACCCTGACTGTGGTGGACCAGGTTTATAGACCACTTTACCCCATTACACAGCACATGGTAGTGTCATGTGTTTTCTATTCTGCCTTTCAGCATTTTAAGTGGAATTACTATCTTTCCTCTCTTCTTTTGCCCTAAAAAAGGGGGGATTTTTTTCCCCTACGGTCAAGTGTCAGATTTATGACTCACTCTTTCAAGAGACCATTTCCTCTGCCGAAAAGTAGCATTTCCATAAAAATGATGAATAAAGCACTTCCACCTTTGCTCCAGGAAATTTTTTTCAAGCCAGATGGCGAGCGAAATTGCTCCTGGCACTATCGCAGAAAATGTGCATGTAATCGGAAACCTGGTGAAAGGAGAAAGATTTGTGGAAGCTCTATGAATCTTAAATTGTGAGGTATGAAATAAATTCACCATATAATAGTGGATTCAGGACTCTGAAACAGGCGATCTTGGGTTTGAGTCCTGTCTGCTACTTTAAACATCACTAGACTATCAATGTCAGTCCAGGCATAAAAAAAAATAATTCTGCACATGAAATTCTATAGCTTCCTTGAACTAAATGAAGAATGTTACTACTTGGTCTCCTCTAAACATAATGAAAGCAATTGAAGACACATAAGTGAAACCAATAGTAGATGCTGTCAAAACTGTAGAAATCAATCTAAGTAAAATATAAATACTGTAAAACGAGGAATGTTCGCGTGCATTCTGATTTCGCGAACGCCAAGATTCGCGAAATTAAAATGCACGCAAATGTTCTTGTCTACACTAAATGCATTGAATGCCAGTAGCAATTCGCGAAAATTTCATGCAGCGAATATATCACGTTTTACGGTAGTCTTTAAAGTTTACAAATTCTGTAGGACCAAAAGCCCTTTCACGTGGGGGGGGGGGGGGGGGCAAGGTAAAAATATAGTTCTACAGAAATACAACAATTTGACAGAATTCACTCTTGTGGGTTGTATTCATTTTACAGGTGGGAATAGTATTAAATGGTCCCACCAGAACAAAAATTTATTTTCCAAGTTCTGATCACCATATAATGGATACTTCAAAGAGAATGAAAGCGGGCTCATGGGAGAGAGGGTGGGGGGGGGGGGGGGGGGGGGAGGGGGGGAGAGAGAGACTGGCGACGGTATCAAAAACAAAAATGACTGCAAAGGAGAAGTCTAAGGAGGTTATCCTTTCGGAGCAGTGTTCCCAAGGCGATACCTGTTATCTTACCTCCTCTCTTTCGCTCAACCAAACATCCTGCCACTACTGTACCACAGTCAGGACCGGCCTGCCTGGGCCAACGAATGTGGGTCATGGTTACATTGAGGGGGGATGTTACAATACAGCCATGCACTTAGACTTTAAATCCGAAGGACTACACAAGAATGAACTGAGGTCTTGACGTACAGGTATTATGACTGTGGCCCTCCGTCTTCCGGGTGCATTTCGTGAGAGTTCGATCCTAGGTCACGATTTGGGTAAAAATAGTGCATAATCATACAGGGGCTCTCTCTTCTTGCGAAGATTTTATGTGGTAATATGTGCTTGTAACTGTGAGTTGTTGTTCACAGACCACACACATGCAAGATATGAAAAAATGAGGTGGTTAAATTTTGAATGAAGAATATACTGCACATAATTATTCATTCCTTGCCTCATATCAGTAATTAAAAGGGAGATTGTCTCAGATGAATTATTCACCAAGAGAAAAACTTTGGATATGTTTTGTTTTTGTTTTTTGAAAACATATCAAATAAACAATGTAGCATTCCAGTTCTTTACGACATGATTCTGATATGTTTGGTGCAGGGAGCAATTTCCATTCTTGAAACTGAATAACAATGTCAGTTGAACTGACTTAAAACTACTTGCTTGTACTTTGCCGTGGATATTTGATTTAATTTTACATGGAATTAGACGAGATATATGTGTCATATATAAGACATATAATATATACATATAATCAAAAAGTAAGGAACAAGACTTCTTGCTGTACTGTCACTGCAAATCGGTGAGACACTGGGATGTGGAATCACATAAATCCCTGCACCACAAATGAGGTGTTTTTCATGGAGGCTGTATCGGATGCTCAAATTCCACTTCTCCTCGTATAAAGGGGGTGGAGGAGCCTGGGCCTGTGCTTGGGGGCGTTCAAACAAGCTCCCTCTCAAGTTCCGCAGGGCGAGGATATTATGCAAGACAGCCCTTAATCCTTTATTTCCTTTGAGATGTCTCTCATAGTAGGAAGTTCGCGGAGGTAAACGGTGGGGGAAAAAAAAAAAGAACCAAAAAGGAAAGTCAGGATGCGGTGTGTTCCGCAGCACACAAAAGGCCTGCACGGTGGCATGATGGGAATTTTGCCATGGCTGCCACGATGGAACACACACTCTCTTTCCTATTCGTGTCACCAAGAATACCACCTGACAGGGCAAAAACACAAATGTTAACTTTGATGTCAAAGTCTGCCAAGGTGCCCTTCCGATAAGCAATTCGGGAAGTACGTGTACATGTAGAATTACCTATTGTGTCCCCTTTCACAATGATATGATTGAGATTCTATCAATGGGACACAACCGTCCACTTACTAGTACTACAATGTACATGACATAAATCAATATGGCTATAATTTCAGTTTTAAAAAATATATCTAGAAAAAATGTTAAAATTACAACTATAATGCTCCAGTAATAATGATTACAGTTAGAACAGCACATACGAGGCATAGTGGAAGCAAAAATAGATAGTACCATATAGTGATTATAGTATTTTCCACTACTGTATACAAAGTCTGTGATTATCTATTGCCAGCAATAAAGCTAAATAGCTACTTTTGATAGTAATTTCATAATTTTCAAAATCCACAATTCTGAATTGATCTCTGTTTTCATTAAGCATAAAAATATCAAAAGGTACTGACATACAAACTTGATAACATCATGTAAGAATTTTTTGCTTTAATAGTATTCATAGCTGGCTTTTATTCAATATGTAACAGGAAAGGGTAATGCATTTTCCATCTCATGGAAAATATGAAAATAAAATGCCTAAAACCATTTGTACACAAATTTTCATGCACAATGCAATTGTTGGTAGACAGCTAGATAAAGGAAACCATACCTACATTGTACATCCAATGTAGATCTGTAGTTTGTTTCTGTTATAAGACAGTACCTTGACCAAATGGGCAAATAACTTTAAGAGCTGTACAGATTCATGCTTCACATAAATTAGCATATTCTGTTGTAATGGACAATAGGGAATAAACACTAGGAATAGAAGCATACACTACAAAAGAAGGGAAAAAGTCCAGAATTTGAGCACACATTTTAGTACAGTTTTTGTATACTGTAGGCTTCAGTGAGTGTACACAGGCAGAATAAGTTGCTTGTCCGTGATGACAAAAATCTTGGTAGTATGACCAGGCACTTTTGGTAATACTCTGATAAAAATGATAAAAGCAATTATCTTCAAAATAACCTAGTATACAGATGACTCCATAGATGTTGAACTTTATATGTTGTGAATCTGTCAGTTGCAGTATCATTGTGGCAACAGAATATCCAACTGGCATTATTTGCCTCTTGTGGTCAAACTCTGCCAGGGTACTTTTTGTGTCGGAAATTTGGCACTGCACCCCTCCACATAATCTGGTTAATTAGGCTACTAATTCCAGTTCACAGGGACATGGCACGGTAACTTTTCTTTGTACTTTTCACGCAAATGCTACACCAAATGTGGTGCTTCGAATATTTCGTTGATGGGCTCATGTTGTACATTAAAGCTGATGTAAGGTTCGTACTAAAATGCTTTCAATTGGCTCTGTAGTGTATCAGGTGACAACAAAGGGACTGAGTGTCACCACTAAATTTGCTCTGTAGTTATGCCCTTCTGATTCTGAAATAATGATCAATTCTTGACCGAGAGACCTACCAAAAAGTACACACAGCTGAAAACAACCAGCAAAAAACACTAATGAGGGACAGGAATATAGGTAAAGGGGACAAGGTTTTGTGGGTGTACTTTGATTTCTTTTGCTACAGATCTACCACTTCCACAAAGTCATTACTTTGTTGTTTTTTGCAAATTAACCCGTCTGTTGTCATTCTTCACATTTCACGTAACATCTGCTGTGTAAGCTGTCAAATTAGTATGTATCAATGAACTGACCTTGTGCTTTACAAAAGCTAAGCAAACGTGTACTACACCTAGCATATTGTTGTTGTAACACTTCTTGTGATTGTGAATACACGCAAATGATCACTTTACTGTAAAAACAAATAAATAGCAGACGGGTTTGTAAAAATTTCGATTACTTGAATCTCAGATTTTACATCCTAGACCATAATCGGCAGAATTACATGGCAAACAACAAACATAAAGAAAAAATTAAACCACACAAATGCAATGAGCACATCACCAACACTGGTTATCATTCAGTAATCATTCCATAACCGGCCTCATGTCCCTTTCACATAATTCTTCAATTCAATACACCTCAGGTTGTAACATTGAAGTGATGTCTTCCAAGCATCAAAATTTGTATTCATCAGTCTACGTACTACACACACACCACACAGACGACTGCAGACTTTAATGAGAGGTTTAGGTGAGGGAGGATCCTGCTGGACCAAGCCAGTTCCTGGGGATCTGCGGGGATGTGTTTAGGGGGAAGAAGAGGCCGAAGGGGGGGGGGGGGGGGGGGCCTCTCCCCCGCGTGCTTCGCCCGACAGGCCGCGGCCCGTTGACAGATGCAATTTAACTGCCGAATGTATCTTTGTCAACTGTTTTGAGCAGATAATGATACAGACAAACACGCGGCAGTCTTAAATCGTCCGGCAGCACCCCCTCCCTCCGCGATAGCCGACTGTCATCACAGCAATGCGGGTTCAAAGATGATAATTTTTGTTGTTGTATTCTCTTTCTTTTTAAATATAGCCTTGCTCCTCTCTCTTTTTCTCTCTCCCTCTCTCCCACTATCTCTCTCTCTCTCTGTCTCTCTATCTTGCTCTCACTCTTCTTCAAAAATACATATGATGAAATGAAAAGATCTGGTGTGTAATAATTTATCCATACTGTGAAACATCCCCAAAAGTGGACTTGTCTGTTTACCAAAAAAGAACAATAACAGCAATTGGTATCACAGTATTAATATTACAATACTTTCCAACCAATCATTTTATTACCATTCTGCACTGTTTGTATGATGATTGAAACAATGCCATTACATTATTAACACAATTCACAAAATTTGAGAAATCTATGTTTTAGATATTTCACAAAATTAATCATTTGGCACAAGCTGGTCAAGCTAATGTTGCTATTTTTTTTTCTTCTTTTTTTTTGGCGACACTTGCCATGTCAGAAAGGCAGGGTCTTGCAAGATGCTGAGAAAAAGAAGGTATTAAACAGTCCTGGACTAACACCTGGGATTGACAGCACTATCATGATCAATAATTTCAACTCATTATCATCAATGGAAAGGCTTCTACTGCTCACACATCTACAGTGATACTACAACTCAGAGTAGCAGATAGCAAAGTGTTGCTGAGCACATGCACCACCATGTACATTCACAACAAATACAACCACAGGGCAGCGATGTTGACAAACTTTTAACACTGCAGACAGTCCAAATGCCACTGGTAAAAAAGCTCTTGTGCAGTGTACTTTTCATGAATATTCATCATACAGTGCCTGATGGAGTCTATGCTATCAACTGAAAAGCATGCCCAGGTTATACAAATGGTAAGAAATGAAAATGCAAGAGATGGGGGGGGGGGGGGGGGGGGGCAGAGGCAAGGGGCTGTGGTGGGCAGGGACAACTTGAGGATAGTGCCAAGATAAAGGATAAAATACTAGTACCCCTTTCATACTGGTCACTCAGGGGATCCCCCAGGAGATTCAACAGGAAATCAGACACGGAACACCCACGAAAAAATTTCTTTCAAACTAGAGAATGAGCTCCGGGTTGAATATCTCTTGTCAGCTTTTCTGCAGTTGAAGTACACATTATGGCACATGTGTGAAATGGTCCGTAAGACATAGTTGGTATGCTGATATTTGCTTTTCACCCAGGAGATTTTAGTTTATCTATGATGCCTTTCACACTCACAGCATCACCCTGGATATCCCAGGGACACTCCAAAGTTTGCCAGGGACAGTTCAAAAGCATAAAATTTCACAAAAGTCACCCTGCAATTTACCCAGGATTTCATCCCTGAGACCTTTCGTAATTCAGAGATCTCTTGGGTGTACCCAGGAGATATTGGGCGAAATTTGTCAAGCGTGAAAGGGGTAAAGTAAAGAAACCCCAGAGAAAAGGGGCACACCTCCTGACAAAGCAACTTGACCTCTGTAGAGCAATGTACAGGGTTCTACATCATGTACGGCTTCACTGTGACATTTTTAAAGCATATTCAAATGGCAGAAACGTGTAACAGCATTTGAGATCAAGAGTCTCGACCACAAAACTGGATCAACGTCCTTTCAAATGACATTTTCAGCCAAGTGGGGGAAAAATCAGCGGGGCATAGGATACAGCTCATACATGATGAGCAGCATGTACAATCATGAAAAGAATCGACAAGGCTACGTGATATGCTCTTGTCAGTCATTGCAAGACATACTTGATCTAGCCCTGATTAAGCTGTGCTCTCATCTTATGATCTTACTGCATCTGTTCCAGTCAGTTAGCTTCATCTGATAGTAAATAATTTACAGCCTTTCTGACTTGCAGCGCATTGTGGTAATGGGCTTTTGATGTGACAAGACATCAGAGTGTGAAGAATAACCAAAAAGTCAAATAAGCTGATCAAACAGAGTACTGTAAAACACAATATTTTCGTGGCATGAAATTTTCGCAAATTGGAGCCGACGGCCTTTTTTGCAGCATGAAACTTTCGCGAGTTGCCTCTAACATTCAATGCGTATAGTGTAGACAAGAACTTTCTCGTGCATTTTAATTTCACGAATCTTGGCTCGCACGAAATTCGTGAAATTAAAATGCATGCGATCATTCCTCATTTTACAGTATAGTATCGTCCTAGAGAAATCCATCTCGTTGATACAAAACTCCATAGATGAAAATGAAGTCATAGAGAGAACCTGTCAACAAATGATAATTGATCTTAATGACAACTGCAAGGCTGCTCAAATAATCAATTAATCCTCTTCAGCCTTGCCGTCATACATGTTATCAAATAAAACTATCAATAAAACTATTGCAGATGTCACTTCCATTACTTTCAAAAATGGGGATATCAATGATACTTATGATAAACACAGTACTATCATTATCATTCCTATCATCATCATTTTCATTATCCACCTTCAACAATGTCATTATTGTCACCTTTATCATAATTCAACCAATTGAACATAAGTGAACTGACATCACGTGACTTTCAGTGGATACCTTGGGGGAGAAAAAAAAACTGGAGCAACTTGGTCATGTGACTTTTGGTGGCTAACTTCCCTTTAAAATTTGTCCTCCTGCCCAGCGTTTGGATATTCACAGCCATTTCCTTCCACATCCCTTTTATACTGTCAGACTCCTCTGACCACTTTCCTGTCTCTGCTTCCTGTTATCGCAACTCGGCAGAGATCTCCCAAAATCACATGCACCTTTTTTTTGGGGGGGGGGGGGGGTAGGGTGGGTGGATGGGTGGTAATATGCATTGTGTTAGACCGCACATCTCAGACCATCACCCAACAAGAAGGAACTGCATAGCCATTATATTAGCAACTACCTGCAAGGAAATACTATGAGATTCACTGCCATACTGATAGCAAAATGACAGTCAGAATTCACCTACACATGACCTTCTTCAGCTGTGGCTTTGGCAATGAAGGGTCTGGCTCAAAGATACAGAACAATCTGTGCATAAAATTTGCATATTTGATGTGCTTTGCATCATCTGACCTAAATACATACTCCATACTCAGGCGCAGAATTATAATTTCACTATTGCTACAGCAAGGTTAAAAGGTACTATGTACCTGCTATTAAAAAGAACTGTGTGGTTATTTGGGCGCATAACATGAAAGACTGTCGCTTGAAATCAATACCTTGGAAATATGGCAAATGTTCTATTCTTCTTCATTATGAGTAATTTTGACACGAGTCAGTATAAGTGAGCAAAGCGTTACTGGAACTATGAACATTCCAAGCTATTTCAGAACCATAAAAATATTCCAAACTGATAGTAAATAACACTTAGATCTGTTCCCTCCTCTTTGTGAATAAATACATAGAAAGAGTAGCATAAAAGGAGTTGTTAAAAGTGAAAGAATTAGCATACAAGGAGTGCTATCATTACAACTTGTAAAAGAAAAAGAAGAAGAAGAATATATCCAGTTACAGACATCAACTTAAGCCCTGCCCCAAGAAGTGGGGAAAAACATGTCACTCAAGAAAGGATGTTCTCTCAGCAGCCAACCAACCATCAAATGGCTGGAGGTAGACGGCAGGTCTCTCTTTACATTATCGCTTAATGCTCCGAGGCTGTTATCAGCAGCCAGCAAATTGGATAATGATTTCTAACTAATGAAAGCTAGACGTTGTGCTCATGTGGCTTGCATGTACATGAAGTTGACTAGCAAAGTTGGGTAGGAGGGGAGAGGGAGAGTGTGGGCATAAACCTCTGTAGCTATACGTATCTGCTTTTAAAAATACCTCATCTCTTAAATATCAAGACGGCGAGTTTCAATCTCAATTGTAATTTAGCATACAGCTGTGAGACGGGCTCTCACTGCCTTGCAAATTGAGGCTGACAAATTTGCTACCACTGGAAGATGTATGCATTTTATGGTAAATTATTGTAGTGTACTGCCCAAAATGTATATGCATCTTATATTGGGGGGGGGGGGGGGAGGGGTTTGATGATATGACATCCCTTGGTCCCCCCATCCCCCCCCCCCCCCCCCCACCACACACACACACACATCGACACAATGTTGGTACACATGATTACTAGCCTTGGTCAAAGTTGAATATGGTTGCATTATCATTCAAAAGAAAACTACTAGAGAGTTGTTCTAGGTATCAAGAAATGTCACTTACAGATATCTCTTCTTTTTTTTTTTGGGGGGGGGGGGGTTGCAGTCTATATTTTTAAATGATGCAAGGTTTGGGTTTTCCTTTGTTGTGTCTTGTTTCATTTTTTGTAGATGAGAATATCTACTGTATCTGCTATCAAAACAACTCTTTGGACAATACCCAAAATGATGCCCCATGTAGATGCTACCCATTGCCAAGCATGAGAGACAAAAAAAATGAAACCAAACAAACAAAAGCCAAGAAGGAAGTTGTTTTTCTCATAAATCCATACATCGTTAGTGGAGACCCACTCCCCTCCTTCCTCTTCATTCCGCATCACACGGGCTCTGTTCTAACAAGACAGATGGACTCGGAGGCTAATCTCACTTAAGGGGGGTGGGCTGATCAGCCATGCTGAGAAGATAATTCTGGCTCAATTAGTTCACATGGGTAAACATGATTCTCCTCTGCCTCTGCTTCTTCCTCTTCTTTCTTTTTGCCATATCAACAATGTAACTATACAACACACACAGTGCCTACAATACCAGTTCCCTGCGCACTACCCTCATTTCTGAGAGAATTATCTTCCAACTAGAATTTGATGAGCAATTTCAGCTGATGAATAATATTTCAAATGGTATCCTATACACTTCTATATAGAAGAAACTGCTACACAAAAGAAAGTTTGTGTAGCAATGGCATTAAAAAAAATGCTTGGCAAATTGTGATGCCATACCAGGAAAATTATACCCCGTTTCTTTGTGAATAAAAGTTCCTTGTTAGCAGAGAAAATATTTACAAGGCAGGTGCAATGTTGAGTCCTTGTAGTAGTATTCCTGATGAAACATTGAAAGGACCTATGTCAATCATAGCAGGAACATATTCAGAGATGACAGTGTTTTATACTGGGCAACAACAATATGAAAAAAATCCTTCTTTTGTTCTGTTTTGTTTTGTTGTTTGTGTCTGCAATAAAGGAACACACGCTACAGCAATCAAACTTTACATCACACAAATGGGTATTTTAGTCACTTGCCTATACAGAAATCATGGCAAATATCTTACAGACTCCGGCCACTTGATGTCATTTGAAAAGCAGTAACTGTCAAAACCTGACTGAAGAAATCAGCGCATTATTTCAAGTACAATCTATTTCTCTCTTTGTTTTCTTTTCTTTTTTTTCTTTTTTTGTCAAGAGTAGAACAGCCACCAATCAACCTTCAGTGATGGCAAGCTGTAAAGAGTACCTGCATATTTTTGGATGACTGGAAGTAAATGGTAAAATGGTCACACAATATGTGCTATTCAGGAGACTCCAGTATCGAATGACGACTCTCCATACCTTCCCTGTTCTACAATGCACGGCCCCTTCCATGTATACTGTATGTCTCAAATCTTCCAAGTATTGATTTTTTTTTTTTTAAATCAAAATTGCGGTTTTGGTGATGTACAAAAGACAGATTGTAAAAAAAGCAAGGTAAGATTGAATTATGGAACTGTATTCTCTACTCTTAACAGAATGTAATTTAAATGGCATTACAGATCTGGTATAGAATAGAAAGGAAGTCAGGAGTTTGAAGATTTGTGGGAAAGATGAAAATATATTTGTGTATTGCATGACCTATTGTATGTCATTTTGTGATTGCATTTCCCCCAAGAAGACACAGCAAGAACTGTAATAAAAAAAAGTGAGAACAATTTATTTATATGAGCCACTGTTAATAAATATTGATGCCAGATTACAACCAACAAATCTTTCAAAAGAGAAAGAAAACATAAAGAGAGTTTAGTCTAAGGAAATTTATACGTGAAATCCATTAGTATGAAGATGTTCCAAAAATATATACATGTATATGCCATCTTGGCACACATATTCCCTTGCATCTTATTGCACCACAAAACATAAATTCTCAATGAGCAGGTGCTATTTGAAGCTACCATAGTTCACATCCCTTTCAGCGCAGCTGGTACCTGGAGCGAGGGATAGGGGAGACCCAGATCAGATGTCGAATATTCATAACTTTTTTTCCCCCTATTTTTTTTAAGATGAGGAATTTTAGAGTCCTTGGAGATTGGGTTTTCTGAGCCCTATACCCTGGGATGGAGATATGAGAAGTTGATTATGCGGGCCTGAACTTGAGATTCTCCTCCCTGATTCGCTTCGCTGGGTGGAAACCTTTAACCCTCCCTGACCCATTACCTCAATATGCCATAGACATTGCATACACACAGTTTGCTCGTGGCAATGAACTAGGTAAAGTACAACTCTTTCAGCACAACTCCCAAACCCAGAATCTCTTTCAAAACTTCCCCCTTCCTTCGCACTTTATTTCCATTTCAATCGGCAGAAACTTGGGGATTTTTTTTCTTCTTCTTCTTTTTCCCTCCTCCATCAACGGAAATGAGATTTGGGAGGGGAGGGGGCAAAGGTGGGGGTGTTGTGGGGGGGGGGGGGGAGGGGTAAATGCCACCAGGTCCTAATTTCTGCACCATCTCTGTAGCAATGTGCACATGTCTGAGCCCTTTCACCACTCTGCCAAAACACTTTGAAATGCACCTTCACACATGGACAACATCTGTAGGTCACAAAGTTTTACCGTCTGGGTTTTCACCTTCCTCAGGCGAATATCCTATGCACTGCATCACTACAACTCTGAAAATGAATCCCAACTTGGAATTGCTTATTTCACTCTCCCACAACCCCCACCCCAAACAGAACCCCTCCTCCCAAACATAAACACACACACACACACACACAAAAAAAAAAATTATCCCACAATGAATTATTCAGGTGGGACCACGCTCCTATGCTGATTAAACTGATTGGGCAACAAGAAAATTTACGAGCCATTTTCATCTAAATCCAATGGCGAATGTGCACCATTCGCAGTCAGGAGGGGGGGGGAACCGTAACAAATGAACAGACAAAGAACATAATTGATGACTCACTCCCACACATGGCTAACACACTCCTTGAAAGACTGGCGTCCACTCCTTCAGGCCAAATTGAGATTATTGTCCAAATTGGTGGGGGGGGGGGGGGCGGATTTTGCCCGAGAACGCACAAAAAATAACAATCCAGGCATTCATGCCACATATAACATACATGTACATACATGGGGACTTATCCTACACATACAGCATCATCACAAATGTCATGTTTTGCATCCTAGAGATGTTAAAATGCTAACCTTATATTTCTTCATTTGGTGCTGGAGAGAACTATAATACTATTAATTTTAGATGCATCACAGTACAGAAAGGAAGAACATGGGTTCTCTCCCAAACCATACATTAAGCTTGTTAAGGTGAACAAAAAAATATATATATAAAATCCATTCATTTTTGTAGAGTTGCCAGTCAAACTTATCATCACACAAACTACTCTGCATCAGCAGCAGAAATGTACCACTTCAAGGTCACTGCATATGTGCATACAGACTCATCATGAAATGAATTACACATGATTGGTAGATATACTGCAATAGACCAGTCCCTATGAACAAAATTGTTGTATCATCATCATCTTCTTCTTCTTCTTCTTCTTCATCATCATCTTCTTCTTCTTCTTCTTCTTCTCCTCCTCCTCCTCCTTCTTCTTTTTCTTCTTCTTCTTCTCCTCCTTTTTCTTCTTCTTCTTCTTCTTCTTCTTCTTCTTCTTCTTCTTCTTCTTTTCTCTCTCTCATTTTTGTTTTCATCTAGAACAGAGAACTAAAGGTTTGTGAAAGATAAAAGCCTTCCAGCATGCACTAATGAGATCTACAATTTATTGTATAGTAACTTGGCACACCCGAGGATCTGAAACCTTATATGCCTTAACAAATGCCTTTCAAGAGGACTAACTAGGTGTTTTCTTCTTGTTGTTTTTCCACACACACACACACAAACTATCTACTGTGGAATATAAAGCACGTTCCTGAACCACACTTTCACATGCATTTGTGCCAGTAAGACCAAAGAGCCGAAAATGCTTCCCTTTTTTGTGTGTGTGTGTACAAGGTAGATCATGCAAGAGGACTCCTCATACCTGACCACTCATCGAGTCATAACCACTTTTGAGATCTGAAATTACAGCACTATTTTGTGTACGTGTTGATGTGATTTTCTGTTTCCAAGCTGTCCAGGGTCCATTGCCTGGTAAGAGAACAAACCAATGACAAAAATAGGCTTTTTACACTTGTAAATTTTTGCTTAGCCCCGGACCAACGGTGGGGCTAAGGGGGGGCCTTAGCCCCACCGTTGGTACGGGACTATCCTTAGCCCACTTTCTGTTTACATTCGTTTTTGCCAAAGTGGGCTAGCCCCACCGATAGTACGGTACTATCTGGCCCTGCAAAATAGCAGGGGTTAGCACCGCAATTGCGGTGCTAGCACCGCAATTGCGGTGCCAAGCAAGTGAGTGTAAACAGAACGAAAAAATAATCCTGGGCTAAGCGACGGAGACGAAGTCCGACCCTCACCGACCAATCAGAAACGAGGTAATCAAGTGCTGCCGGTGCGTGCGTGTACGTGTACAATACACAGCGTAATTATGAATATTCAGTGGTTTGGAAAGTCCGGGGCTAAGAAATACGAGTGTAAAAAGGTCAGTTTTCTCCTTAGCCCCGGACAAGAGATAGTACGGGACTAATTGGCTAGTGTAAAAAGCTGAAAAAATTGGTACGGGACTAACGATAGTCCTGGGTCAGAGAAAGTCCGGGGTTAAGAAACACAAGTGTAAAAAGCCCTAAAGATCCCAGTATAATATAATTTTGCCACTGGTCGTGACAGACAACGCAAGGATATGCAAGAAATGTACATACGATGCACATCGACACGTGCAGCTGAGAAGGAACAACATTTAAGTGCACATAGCCCAGACATTCACCCACTGGCATCAATCAATGGGCCAGATTGAATGTCTGTTCCAGCCAGAATTGGTGGCACCTAGTAATGACATAAAAAAAGGTGCGAGTACAAAGAGAAATACCTGCACTGCGGACAATACTAGTTATAGCAACTCAGAAAAAAAAAGAAGTATTAAAGCAAGTAGAAGAATGAATTATAAGTGTCATCCCACATTTAAGTTATAGCTTTGATTTATTGGCTAAAATCGGTTAACAAAAAGATAAAGTTTCATGAAATTGGACCTAGACTAAGAAAAATAAAGATCTTTGCATTTTCCTATGTTTTTACAATCCAGTGATATCAGCCACAAGCACATATTCAAATGTGACAAGGGTAATAATATATCCCACTATCAAATCTGCATTAGATTTCCTTGTTAGACTTGAAAACAATTTACAAAAAAAAAAATGTGCATCCCTCCCATCACTAATAGCGAAAACGAGAACATGATGATTGCAGTCTACAGTTAAAAAAAAATACATCCAATCACATCTTGCAATGATTCATGGTACATGTGATGTATGTATGCATGTGATTAATGACTCTTTCTAGTCTTTCTCGATAGTAAATTGCACACTCCATTTATCATCATTATTCCTTTTTTAATAAATCATCCACCATACTTCCTCGTTTGCTCTACACATTTTTCACATTACGAACAGGAAATCTGAAACAAAGACAAAAAAACCCCAGTACAATATAATTTTGCCTCTGATAGAAAGAGCTCAATTGCTTGCAAGGTGCCCCTTCAAAAAAAAAAAAAGAAGGAAAAAAAAAGAAAGGAAAACAGGCCAAAACTTACAGTGTGCCTCAAAGTGGGGGCGGGGCAGGTGCAGAGAGGGAAGAATCAGTCTCTTATGAGGTCAGTGCCCCTTCCATCAAACTACTTCATGGCCCCCTTTTCAGGGCAAATTTGATCCAATTTACCCACTTTTTGCCCTTTATACATTTATACTTTATCTTTGGGAGGGGGGGGGGTTGTTGTGTTTTTTTTAACTTGTTACAGAAGGAGTGGTGTTTCGATAGATATCAACCATGAGATGTATGCAAAGTTTTGCCCACTTCAGTGTTAACCCGACACGAGCGAGAACGGATGACATCATCCCGAACTGATAACTAATTCATCGCCAGCCTCTGTCATCGTCTGTCAGGTCGAGTTGGACGCTGACAGGTCACTGCCCGATTCCCATTCATCAACTCTCCGTCTGATAAACCTTGATAATCCATACCATGCTCCCCACAGCTCCCTACATAATCGAAACACTATTTCATACCTTACAAACTGACCAACACTGTCAATGTTGGTACACGTTTATGTCATGTCCTTGTACTTCCAAATAACCTTGCCCAGATTTGTGGTACATGTATACTACAAGTAAGTTGAGCCACTGAAAACTGCATCATTAGGCTTGTTTTCTATTTCATTGCCTTGATTCTGCATTATATCGTTTTTATCTGAAGGTGCAGGTATGAATCAGCTCGCACAGTTACGCACTGAACATAACAGAGTGCACATTTCGCAATGGCAGACATGATGCATACTCACACACAAAGTTCTCTTTTCTCAGAATAAAATCAGTTAGCTCTTCAAAAAAGAAAAGTTCTCTTTTCTTTTCTTGTTTAAATTGGAATGTATTTGAAAGGAATCGACACTGGTCAAAAGAAGTAGAGAAATGAAACAGAAACAGACTAATGACAATCTGAGTGAGAAGTGAACGAAATATCATGAGAGTTCTGACAATTACAGTGAAGTGCTAGTGAGTCACTGAAGATGGTGCCCTCTTGGGACCTTGGAAGAGCTTCTCTGGTCATGTGACTGTGAAGTCACATGCACAAGGTTTCTCACACTTTTTTTCATGTGGTGTCCCTCATTTCACACCTTCCTGACAGAAACATTTCACGCATACTGCCCTCAAATCTAAATCGCAGCACTCATAATCAAAATGTAATTACTATGAAAGTAGACAATGCAATAACTGGATAAGAAACAGTTCAATTTTTATTTTAAAAAAAATTAGAAAAGCTTCAACAAGTGAGACTTGCAGATTGGACATATGCAGATTGAATGAGCTTTGTAAAACCATTTAGTTTTCACATGTGAATTGGGGCTTCTAGAGGGACACCAGAATGGCTAATGGCTGCACTGCTGAGATGCAGGTACTTCGGGTCAATCGGCATCTTTGCCTCACTTTCACCTGTTCGTTTTAAATTCCACCGCTATGAGTCATCGCATTCGAAAAGCTCGAGGAGTCACCACCAATCTAACAGCATAAGGGTTTGCATAGGGTTTTTTCTGTCTTTTGCTATTTTTGTTCTCTCACTTCCACTCCTAGAATTTGAGTTGTTGATATCCCGAGGTGTCACTTTCCAGCACCAGGGGAGACCAGGTATGACAGCCAAATGCACTTGTTCCAGGGTATACCTTGTGACCCCTATTACCCCAAATCTGCCAGGCACCCTCCTCCTAGTATAGATGAACAGGCTTTTGGATGTACTGCATGTATTACAGATTCTCTTGTGGTTACTTGCCCATTGACCTTATTGCATCTTCCACTCCCTAATGAGCAAGACTGTCCCTCTTTTCTCTTACTGCACCTCTTTGCTCTTACTGTGTAGTCGAAGTGAATCACATACTTAATAATTTGTCTGGTGTTTATGATTTAAAGATTGCAAACCCACAAAGAATTGAAGTTAAATTTTGCCAATTCTTTGAACAGATCAGATATGCATCATCAATCCTGCACATCCTTGTGCCCTATATACCCTGTCAGGTCGATTCCCTCCTCTTGAAACCATACATCTCACCTCTCCCTTTCCACTAGAAACCCCCTGTCAAAAACCACCATCTTGAAAGTGCCACTGAGAGTGAATGTATGCAGGCTGCCTACGATAATGAGAGGGTTAAAGTTACAATGCTGCTCCTTCAAATTGACCCACCTTCCTCACACTAGCCCCCTCCCTTAACCCTTTGAGGATGGGCTGATATTGCTGTAACACACATTTCTCATGGACACCTGCCCGAGTATACTGGGGTCTAGTCTTCAACGGATTAACTGTACACCTGCCATTTCTACTGCCTACCTGCCATTTCTACTGCCTCTCCCTCTGTCCCCAAGGCTCCCTTTCTCCTCTATGTCTTTCTGAGCACTTTCAGATTGACACAGAATTTGTTTATAAACACATTTGGAGACTTTTCATGCAGTTCTTTTTATAATGCCTAAAAACAAATTAGAATCACATTGTTCCCACACATATACTCAAAATCAGGAGGTGTAATCCATTTGAGTTATGCTAAATTTTGGGTTAATGTTGGAGGTTTGGAGTGCTTTGACACCTAGAACATGCTTGTCAAGGAAGAGCTTAGCTTGGCCTGGTGGTATTCACTTTCACCATGATATGTGCACATTGGTTCTCACTCCTGAATAAGAGTTGTATGATTGATTGACAGGGCCACAAAATTTATGAAATGCATATCTGTGGCATGGCGCTTGCCATAAGCAGTAGTAGCAAGTAGACTCCTGTCAATGTCATAGGCAGTCTGGAACTTGTATGACATTTAGGAGCACGGTTTAAGAAATATTATGATGAGCAAGCACTCCAGAAAGTGTGAAACCTCCCTTATTCTTTCTCTCTCTCCCTGCCCCCAGATCGGTCCCCATACGATCCAAACACCTTTCCTCTCCAGAGGCCCCGCTGACAGCAAGATGTAAAGACAGCGGCACTCAAATCCAAGCCATTCCATCATCCAATCACTGCTTGGACATCACTCACTCTCCTTTTGTTTCGTTTCTCACCTTTTTTGCAGCGATGAAAACTGCTAGACTCAGATCCTTTCCACAGGATATAGCTTATGGCCAGGGAGGTGAGAAGAAAAATGGCATATATGTCAACCATTTTAATAGAGATGAACCTAAACAAAGCCCTACACACCTCCCTTCCCTCTCCCCCCCCCCCCATTTGCATATTCATGTTGACTATTAAAAAAATATTGTGCAAATTAGCAAAATTCACAATTTCATAACTTCCCACAAAGTTTCATCCAATTGGGATCAAATTTTCACTGTTGTACACTTACTTCCAAAACTATACTCTTTCTTTTCAGACTAAGTTATAACTAGTCTGGAATTTCCCTTGAACAGCTACACAAGAGAAGGGAAGAAGGTTGAACTCCTATTCCACCAGGAAGCCACATTCACTCTCTGATAGGACCGACCCATGGCTGCAATAGGGTTAAATTCAACAACCGAGATGAATGGGGAGGAGTGGTAAGAAAGGGGATGGGTTCAAGACATAGGGGATTCCACGTCACACAACCACCATGTACACAGGGTAATGGGCAGTCAAGTGCTTGAGCTAGCATACCGCGCAGTGCGGGCCAAAATGTGACTACTGCATTACTAGCTCTCACAGCATAATGTGGGTACCCTGAGAAATTCTCTTCGAGGAAACTTTTCCCTAGTTCAAGTTTCATGGCCCATGTGGTCAACAGGTTCTATCAGACTCAAATTTCAGGCAAGTCTTTAATTTTTTTTTCCTCCATCAAATACTGAATTGCCTCTCAAAAAAGAGATTTCCTTCCTTCTTCCTTCAACAATGAATAATCACGAGGGAACTTGAATGCTAAAAATCACTCCTGCCTCGTCATCTTCACTTTGATTGACAGATATTTTAGGAACTTGGATGGTAGAAATAAATTGTCAGTATTAAGAGGGACATGCATTTACAAAAGTGAATTTCCATAAAGAGGACGGCTTCAGAAGCGGCAATATTCTGACAGGCACTTACAAAAATGGGAGCAAGACATTTGAATGAATTCATAAGAACTTGACAGAATTGTACTGTGTAATGCTCCTTCTACGGCCCAAGGTCACCATGATAATCTATTAAAAAACAAAAAATGGAAAGTATTCATAGACTAGAGCGGGCCTTTGTCATATTTACATCTCTCTGACCTTAGAAACTTCATGTGAGCATCTATCAGCATCTCAATTTAATAAGATACACACATTATATGTGACCTAAACAGAATTAGAGCTGCCATGTCAACTTTGGTGACATTTTGAAATTCTGAGCACTGCATGCCACATCATTGCCATATGAGAGAAGGTGCATTCATGAAGGAAGCGGTGCTCGCAAAATATTGAATAATCATTTCTTTAAAGTTTGTAGGCAAGTTTGAAGGTACTTATCGAAACTACACTTAACAGACAAAACACTTTAAGAAAGAAAAAATGGATCAATTTCCCAAATCAAAAGAAAAATGAGGCTTCGTGACCAAATCAGAGCTAATAGAAATGCATCTCTAGCCATACTATACTATACTCCTTTTTTCTATGCTTAATTTGGATAATATATGGCACGCCCACATCAATGTGCTTATTTGTATGCTTAAATGCATGTATACTGTTTAAAAAAAATAAAAATATGATATTCTCCAAATTTCTGATATCATGCCTGATTACAATGAAACTTCATCATTTTGTTCATCAGATTTTACTCCATTTGTTTTTACAAGCAATTTCTCTCTCACACACATACATTGTATATAATACATAACATCACGCACATCATATCACGTATGTAGATTATATTTGTACATAATATATAAAAGCCAGTCAGAGATCTTGCCTGGGCCGCAGCCATTTAGGGAAATTGACGAAGCAGCTGGAATGGGAGGGAGATGGATTTGTCTCACATCTGTCATTTCCTCTGTGCAAAGTCTCTAGGTGGAGCTTCAGTCTCCACAGCCAGTGTAGGTCAAGTGGAATGAACTCAATCAGTCTTCAACTGCTTTAACATCCTAAAATTCACTTGCTGAGTGTGATATCTGAGATCAGAGCAGCTCTTTCACATCATTTTCTCTTGCAAAAATCCCAACATTCATGATTTTTGTTTGTTTTAGTTTCAGTGAATGTAAACATATACTATATATATAATTTGATAAACACAAATTATGTCAATATCAAGTGCAATAATTAGATACATTAATTCATATTCTCATAATTATAATAACAAATATACTTTGCCTTGTGAGTGTCTGAATAAGAGTATGGGCAGAGGTGACTCCAAAATACTACTATTCACTGATCGGCACAACCCCAAACTTAATAGTGTAGTACTTTGGGAGGCACTGTGGTCCATAGTTTTAACCAGAACCTAAAAATCAGGCAGAGTACATCTGTTTGTTTTATTTTGGGGATCAAAAATTTAAACAAGGGAAGGGGTAAAAGGAAGGCGAGACGTCACATGGTAGATGCGATATTGTGGAGGGTTCCTACAGTGTCTGTATGAAGCAGGGCGTGATGTCGGAATTGCTTTGTGATGTCACAATAGCTTATTTAGAAATTGTTACATTTTACAAATTCCTTTATGGTGTTACAATTATTCTGTTACATTTCACAAAGAGAAAGCTTTGTGACATCATTTTACAAACTGTGCATTATTTTGAAAATGTCAGCACTAAACAGTTTATCATTTTCCAAATAGTATACAATGGAGTGTCAAACAGGCCAACATTCTAAAATAGTTACTATTATATTTTGGATCAAAAATTTGTCTTCCATTGATGTCACAATCACTCTTCTTTACAATCAAGTGTACCCGTCCAGTCCCGAATTCTAGTGTTCAGGTTTGCAGCGGCCATACGATCGCTTGGATACATGCGATGGGCAACTCTAGCGGTGTCACCGCTACTATGTTTTTCAATTTCCGATCTCTCACACTGTTGCGTATTGAAGGCGCTGCGCTGCCGCCGCAGTGCGGCTAAGCCTAAATAATAATTTTCACTTTTTATTCAAATTTTTGATCCAAACTATAAAACAAATATACTTTGCCTACTTTCGAGTTTCTTGTTAAACTATGGGCCTCGGTGACTCCAAAATAGTACTATTTACTTCGGGGCTGCGCCCCTCAGTGAATAGTACTATTTTGGAGTCACCTCTGCCCATAGTTTTAACAAGAAACTCTCAAGGCCAAGTATATTTGTATACTATCAACTATGCTCCTCTTAAACCTTAAACTATGGAAGAAGAAGTATCTACATTTCAAATTTCCCTTTCATTTTCTTCAGTATAAAATGCTGCAACATGAAGGTACTCCATTTAAATCCATTTAATATGTCTTTGTAAATGTCATCTACATGTCAAATGAAGGTATGCACCACATGGCAGCTAAAAAAAAAAAAAATGTATGACTCATGCTAACCAAACTCTCCTTGGTAGATTTCAAGACCTTTTCTTCAACGTCAAGCTAGGATTGTGAAGAAAATTGTGCGTAAAGAAATGGCTTGGTTGCCCATAGCAACAGGGATTTGTAGAGCAATATCATGCCACATGCAGATTTTGTAGTTAAGCAAAATCTTGCCATATAGTTTGTGTGTGTAAATCATACTGAACAACACACACATGTATTGCATGCCACCCTGTGTGGCTAAAATTCATCTCAAGAGCAAATCCTGCATAATGAAGAATTTCACTGCAAAAACAGATATATTCCACTTTCACATTTTTTAAGTAATCATCAATTAGAGAAAGTCAAATCTTTTCAATGATACTAAACTTGTTATAAAACAAGAAATATTTCAGAAGATTATGTTAAAATCATCATATATTTCAATAATTTCAAATTGATAAAAATCAATATATCAGTGTTTGCACTTTAGCTCTTCATATGATTTGTCTTTGCCAAATATGCTTATATTTTACATTGCAATCATGTAGATTTTTTTTTTCAGGCAAACCTACACTGTATGTCTTTCCTGATGATCATGTACATGTATACTAGAAGTTGCCACATACAGTTTACTGGTTATCCAAAAGAGATTGAGGGTATGTAAGTTAAAGGGATAGTACAGTATTGGTGGAGATGAGAATTTGGCTTTTAAGTTTTTGCAAGATACCAAGAAAACACTTATGAAATAGTAGAGAGCATACCATTTTAAGAGGAATTCAAAGTTTATTTGATGAAAATTGGGTTTGGAATGACTGAAACATCCAAAAACAAAGTAAAACAAAGCGATCATAATAAAGTGTGGGTCCCACACTTTATTAGAATCGCTCTGTTTTGGATATCTCAGCCATTTCAGAACCAATTTTCATCAAATAATCGTTGAATTCCTCATGGAATCACATGCTCTTTCATATTTCATAAGAGGTTTCTCATTATCTCATCAAAAAATGTTTGAAACCTGAAATTAGGTCTCAACCAAAACTATACGATCCCTTTAAGTTACATAGTATGTACAGTATACAGTATATCAATTTCTGAATGCAAAAATACTGGGGAGTATGATGTGTATAGATTTCTGCCATATTTTCAATAGATTTGGAATCAATCTATATCATACCCAACACACTATTTCATGTTGTATTATGAAAATGTATTTCCTTGGAACATATTCCTTATTTTGTATCCCATAGAACATACCAACACACAGACAGGCACAAATTTGATTTGAATTACCATGAGAGTAGACACTGGCCAGTGACTGTAAGTACAACTTATCATATTTTACGCTGACACAGAGAAAAATCATCGGCATTATGACTAGATTTTGACAGAAATATAAGGTCAAACTTCCTTCCTTCAAAACAGTAAAATAAACCAAAAATCAAACAAAATTACAAATGGAGGTCACAGACTAATGCTTTGATGATACCCTCATAATCCAATTCATAATCAATAATAGCATGTGCCTAACTTGCTGTATTATACGTCATCGGCTGTGACTCATGTTGTTTGCGAAGCGAGCACAGCTGATTGAAGACAAAAAAAATAAAAACACACAACTCGCCAATCATCCGTCACAATCTGTGCATGGCCCGTCCAGATTTTTTTTTTTTTTTTTCGGGGCTAATTCAATATGTCTTAATCCTCCCCATGTTTGTAAGTCATCGCCAGGAATCACTCTAGTGGTAGTCACGGTAACAGCCCACTGGCAAACTCCAAATCAAGATGACAGGGAAGTCGCTGCGAGCAAATATCGGGCGCATTATTTGTGTCTTGCGCTAAGTGCAGTCTAATTTTGCCATCACCCCTCCCCTCCTCTCCCAATTTTTCATCCCGCTTTCCCTTCCCTTTACCCCCCCCCCTCCATCTCACCAACCCCACCCCACCCCTCTTTCCTTCATCTCGGCTCTTCCTCCTTAGCTCCTCCTCATCAATCTTCATTTGGGAGATGAGCAAAGCATCCCTGCACTGTGACCAGGAGCAATTTTTCGCTGCTTTGCCTACATGAGAGAGACAACGGGTCTGACATCACCAAGACCTAGGCCATGTATTGTCCAAGCTCTGGTATTACTGATGAAGATGCCAATGACAGGGTATCATATCTGCATATATACTTTGAAACTAGTACGACATCTGGCATGTATGCAAAAGACATGTTTGCCTTACCAGTCTCATGACCACTTTTTTACAATATAGTCCACGTTAGAACCATTTGAAGAAGAGTAAACAGCAAAGAAAGGTGTGTCCGCTCAAGAAGTAAAACAAAAGACAAATTTGGATTTTTTTCACCAAGTCATGTCAATACCAGAGCAAGACTTGGAACAATAAGTGCTCTATTTTTTTAATCAGTGTGAAACTCAGGTGTACATAGAAAAAAAAATAGTGAGATAGACATGTTAAGAGAGGGAGAGAGAGAGGGAGATAAAGTTGCGTGACAAAACGGGGGAAATACATGACTGATATTTATACATGAGCCACACAAATTGCAACATATACCTTGTAGAATTATTGCAAAGCAGCAGCATGGCAGTACACAAGTTTACAACCAAAACAACAAAAGTCATATGAATGTCCTCTCGTTACATTGAGTTTTACATTCACCAAACCTTTTTGCTTTAAACAAAACATACCTACATACTTTATATAATATTTTACTACAACTTTCTATCAGTTTTAATCTGCTTTCATAATCAGACTGCTTGCTATTCTGTATCATTCAATACTGTATCATCCTCATCATAGTAATCATTTGTCTAGAGCATTATGCAAAGTAAAATCTTATTTGCAATTATTTATGCAGTGAACCACTGGTCACACTATCTCAATTTCAAAAGTCACAAAAATGTCAACACAATTCTAAAAGACATATAGAAAATCATGGCACATAAAGTCATATGAAGTAGGATCACAACCACATTCAGACTGGATTCAAAATGATGATTACTATCGCGGTCTTTATTCACACAACTAAAATTAGCAACACTGTGTAATGTGAAAGGGAAATGACGTGGGCTGATTTATAGCTGACATAAAATGCATCAGGAGTATCACTTCCACTTTGAGTACAAATTTGGAAAGTCCTCAGAACAAAACAAATGACAACAATATTAAACTTGCTCTCCTTTTCTGCTCACTTTAATAAAGCAAAACGAAACTAGAAAAGCACTCAGAGAGTGTAGACCTCCAACAAGCAGCTCACTTTCACCCATACACTAGTGCTGAAAATCGCCCATATTTCCCAATAATAAAGAAACTTTTCTGTTGAGTCTACCTTTGCATGTTGCGCCTCGAGCGCGCACTCAGTGCACTTATGCACTCCTCAACTACCTACAACTTGAACTCCCTTCTTTGTTGGCCATATCTGCCATTGATAATACTTCAAAAACAGTTTAAAAAGTATCCTGGATCCAGAGGGTTATCTGGATCACTACCAAAACGTAATCATCTATTCCTTGGGTCATTATCAACTTTTCTTGAAGTTTCATCCACATCTGTTCACAACTTTTTGAGTTATTTTGCAAACAGGTTAACTAAGAAACAAATAAACACATGCCAACAATAACAGAACCTCCTTGACAGAGATAACAAGAAAGAAAAGACATTATAAACATACCAGAAAAGCATCCCATAAAAGAATATACAACACTGTATATACCATCAAACTACTATGACTATCATACATCCATCATATTTACTACAAACTTCATATATTTATAGAATTCCCACGAACATGTCAGTGTAATAGTACTTTTCAGCACATACATCAACAGCAAGTGTTTGAAACTCTGTTCTACCATAATAACAAGTCCACTATCAAACATTTCCCTGCAGAGTAAAATGGAAGGGGAGATTGCCCTTTGGTGATCAATGCAGTAGATGCAGCAGAGTTAGTAGAAACATGATAATCCGTCAAATGGTTTATGATGGTTTCTAATGAAAGTGCCCTATATGGCACTTGACCCCTATTGCAGTTTGATATAAATATGAAGCTGAGTCCTGGAAAATAAGGTAAGTTCATCATCTACATGCAGAAAATATCTGCAGGGTCTTAAAAGTCAGATTATTGAGACAAACTCACAAAGCATGCATGTTTTCTCTCCAAGCATCTCAAACTCACCACTTTCACAGACCATTTGACCCCATCCCCTACCCGCATCTCTCCTGCCTCCTATCCCAATATGCACCCCATCCCAACCACACCTAATGATCCCCTCCCCCAACTGTGAATCTTCTTCCTTTGCCCGAGCACAATGTGCCCAGTAAGATATCTTTGTCGATGCCGTTTGCTGTGGTAGAAAGATGATACCGTGCCATCTTTTTCTCTGCGATTTGAGCGCGCAGAGTACGAGAAAAGCAGATGAGAGTGAGCAAGCGTCCACTTCCAATCCTTTGGCCAGACACAGCCAGCGAGCCACAGAGTATTAGCACAAATGTCTGGGTTTCCATTTACACTGCAAAATAAAAATTCAAAATGACGAAGCATCTGGTTCCACCACAGCGGCAATCCGCGGCACAGTACGCAAGTACACTTCCTACCACATATTGCAAAGATAGGTGCAGATAGATCTGGGATCTGCAGCTGTGTTGGATGACCAAGCCCTTGCTTGGACTTGAGGAGGCAAGGGGTTGACCTTAAACCCAGACCAGTCTCTACAACAGAAGTGATAGTGACAAGATGATAAGTCCCTATTAGTAGCCTACACCATATAATATTTCAATAGAGTCTTTATATGACAGCTCTGGTTACAATGATGACCTGCGTAAGAAAATAGATACATTTGTAAATCTGGTAAGGAATGATTGAATCAAACCATTTTTAGTGCATTGCAAGACAAATTGGCCATATTTTGTTATCAAGGTTGGCTATGTCCAAAATGAAAATTTCCATGCTAAAGAGTAACCAACAAACTTTTATCAAAGTATGAAAGAGAGAGAGAGAGAGAGAGAAAGAAAGATGATCAACTGTCCACGGACGTTTTCACAAAAACCACAGACAAGGAAATGAATACTTGAGGTAAGCAGGATCCAGTGCATAAAAAATATCTAAAATCCCAGAGAAACAAAAATCGATCACTGACCCATATTGGATCTGAGAAAAAAAAAAAAGCTACTCTAGTTCTAACATTAACTGAAACACAAAAATGATACCATCTCTGACGCAATTATAAAACACAAGCAAAAGTTTTCAATACTGTACTTCTTGATTCTATCCAAACCCTATATTCAGGCCTGCAGTCATACAAGCTGTAAAAAGCATACAAACATGTCATTCAGTTTTAAGATGGAGCATGCCAGAAGGTTGGTCCAGTTGGTGGAATCTTAGGAATATTCTTCGCATACTACAAATGTACCACACCCTTCACCTCCCTCCCCCCCCCCTTCCAGACGAGATTCTGTGACATACAGTGTAGTACACTTACAAGCAACTGCTTACAAGTACAGGGTACGACTCACTTATTGCAGTGAAACTTGAATCAAGTCAGGCAAGTTCTGACATTTTTTTTTTAAGTTTAATCAGGAAGAAAAATGAGCTGTATGGTCCAAAATGGGACTTGTATCTCTGATACTGCTTGAGAATGAAGCAATGAAATAGGTGCGTTTGAAAATGATTGCTATAAAAGTGTATAAGCCACCAAAAACATGAAAATCTGCGAGAGAATTTTCAAGTTAGTGAGTAAATGCTTGTGTAGAGGTCAATGGGAAACTGTCCAAGTCACAAAATTATTATTCTGTTCACTTTGCATACTTGCTGCATGCAACACTAGGTGATTGTAACTAGTTTTATGAAGAGACAAAAATTTGAAGTTCCACAACTTTATTTCTGATTTTAATTAAACCTTTTCTATTCCCTTTGTTTTATTTATGTCTATTCAAAAAAGTCAGCTCCTACATTGAGCAGTATTTACATGATATATTTATAAAGATCTGCATGCTTGCAAGCAACAGAGAATCTCATGGTAACAAAGCCTACATCTATCACCTGTATACTTAAAAATCAGGGACGCGTTCACAGCCACTCATCCACCTCAGGTATCTAACTATGCAAGTGATAAAGCATAGAGTGTGCAAACTAAAATCTGTTTGCTCAGAGTAAACAGGAAATCATGTTTTGTGTTTGCCAGGAGTCTGATTCAACCCATTACCTGTGGTGCTTATTCACACTCATGTAGAGCCCACCCTTGCCTTACTTCACCAGATATTGGGCCCCTTCACATAGCCATCAACAGTCACAATTACACATCATTACCAAATCTAAAACATGTGTGGACATAATAATCACTCCTAATAGTGAGATTCAATTCCCAACCCTTGCACCCCTAAGAGTGTGAAATTTCTGAAATAGTCGTAATCATCTGTAGTGCAAAGTGTGTATGAACAGTCCCTGTGAGATATTGTTACAATTTTTCATATCCCATAATGCAATGTGCATGTTGGACATGTCAGGACAGTTGGGTAAAAGTCAGGTCAAACTAGTAGACTCTCGCATTTTAAGTTTGGCCTCCCTAGAACCAGTGGAATTTAAATTGTACATGTAGGTCACAATTTTTCTTTGTGAACAAGTGCGATTTGGATTGTGATTCATTTTGCCTGTGTACATGTGAACAAGAATGCAAAAATGTGATTTAAATCGTGATTAGAATGGTGCTTTTTCAGTTTGTGTAAATGGGCCTACACAGATAGTTGTTGTCTTCTTGCACAGTGATCTCCTTTCAAGCTGCAACATTACAAGGTGAAACCTGTATGTACACATATGTGGGCCTACCTTGTAGGCCCTTTAGTCCCTTGTGATACAGGAAGTGTAGCCAGATTCAAATCACCTCCTCCCCTCCCCTTCTCCCCTGCCCCACCCCTCCCTCCTCCCCCTTTTTAAATACCTCCTCATACTGTCACACTTTAATCATTAGTTTACTTGTCTTTGATCAATCACGGGAGTGGTAAAGCCACACACCTATGAACTAAACCTTGACCCTGACAGTGTCAATATTTCTGGAACAAACCACAAATAAAAGGACACAACAGAAAGGAGGACCAACCCTATACTTATCACTGATGTGTGACGAAACAGAAGGCTTACTTTGAACAATTAAAACTATAGTTCTGATTTTTTTTTTTTAAGAAGAGAGAAAAGGATAATTTCAGCATACAACAGACATGAGCCATTTGGTACATGACACATAGATGTGTGGGCCTGACAGTAGGGCAAAAGCAGAAAGAATGCTGTTCTTTGTAGGTGTGTTTTTCCCCAGTGTCATCATGGACAGGGGAAATGGCCAGTTCTAGGGACACATCATATTAACCGGAGAATCCTGTGCCTCTGAATGTGAAAGTAGCAGGCCAACAACGCCCACCACTTGTAGGATTGAAAACAAAACATGGCCTCTCACAATGACAGCGGGAAACAATAAAAACCAGATAATCACAATTCACAAGATTATCCTCCTGAGCTTAAAATTTGATACTCTGATCGGCGGCAATTTCCTGCCGGCTGCCAGATATCGGATGTGCCCTCAAACCTATCAGTTGTACGTATCCTGTGCTCTGGCATGGTTTTCTATGACTCCACACATAAAAATCTAACATACAGTGTAGGGTCTGCTTCTGCACCAAAATACCCCTCTGAAGTAACAGCAAACTATGCATGTAAAGTGTACAAGCTGCTGCAAAGCAACACATAGCATTGTCCATCTTTTTATTGACCCTCTCAACACCAAACACCGGAATACAACAAGCACTAGCAATGACATGTTAAGACTCTAGCCCTGAAAGGGTTGACATGAAACAACAGGGCTGACACAAACTACAAGCATATATTTAAAGGAACAGAGCAACATTTATAATTTTTTCATAAATGTGTTTATCAGTCTGCAAATGTCAAAGTGTAGTAAATCACTATCAATATTTGGTAATTTGATTATAAATTACTGTACAATACAACTTTCTGTAGCCATTGATTAAATATGAAGCTTATAATGAACTCTATATGACACTTTTTACTTTTATGATCAATATCTATATAATGCTCATGAGCACTTATCCTTATGATTCCCAGAAATTTACTTCATATGTGATAGGGTGATTTGAAAATAAAAAGAGGTTTGATGGAAACATAACACACGTGATATACTACAAAGCAATGTAATGTAAACCATGCAATATTCCAACGCCTTTGCTTTAAATGTTATCACCCAATGGGGCATATTGCGGTAAATCTTGAGGTGTGACCATCACTTACGGGTGACCAGTACCTTTAACACTGGCTGTGCGTGCAAACAGGACAAAGCCAGGAAGATGTGGCATAGTCCTGAAATCGGACCCAAAAAACAGGAAACAATCTAGTGAAGAGTATGTTTCAAAGGCAGGTGCATACGTAACTTGAGACACTGGCCAACACCACCCAGTACAGATGAAAGAGCAGCTAGTTAGAGGCAAGTTCTCCTACCAATAAGAGAAGAGAAGCCGACACTACATTGAGCTAGACTTGTAAACGATAAACAATAATAAATGACTGTTCATCCATTAAGTGCTGCAGACATTCTGGCATGACAGTAATTAAAACAACAACAACAACAACAACAACAACAACAACCTTATGTCCCAGTCAGTGTAGGGCAACTATATGTTACTTAGAAGTTAGTAAAATCCTAGGCAACATTTTCCTTTCTCTATATTAGATACAAGACATTGATACACGTCTGTAGTGAAGAAATAACAGATCACGAAAAAAGAAAAAACACATATTTTCCTATGCTCATCTTTAGTTTCTTTGGAGACATTTTGAATAAATGTTTGCTCTTCATTCCTTGCATAGGCCTGTACAATGTATATGACATAAAATAAATCACTGTTTACACATAGAAAGAAATTCCTTTGGCACTAGTGATTCTCAAATCATACATGTGCAGTAGTTTGAGTGAACTATTGAGGTGCCACTCAGGAATATAACTGAGTCTCCAGATGGCATACACTTTGCTTTGTCATATTATCTTTTTAAATCTAAGGTACAGTTCAGGTGACCAAAATACCAGCCACAAACTCTTTAAAAGTTGTCCTGGATGACTATTAAGGCAGGGAAAATTGATCATCATACGGAAGCACAATACGAATATCAAACTCCAAAAATTGACTTTACAAGCTCCAATGTACTATATACATGTATGTCTTCTACAAGCTGCTGACACAGATATCAATATGTGGGACAAAATATATTGACCTCCTACCATCGAGGCTCAATGTACATCATCTTGTCTGTGTAATTGTGTTTTCTTTTTCTCCCTCTTTTTGTTTTCCCCAGCTGCCAGTCAATCCCTGGGCTGCAAGTCAAAGTGTGACGTCCGTCTGACTTGTTTTGGCAGCAAAGCAGACAAGGAATGGAAGAGTTTCGACGGTTTCGCTCTCCCCTGCAACTTAATTCCCGTTGTGCTGCTTGTTTTTTCGGTGTGTGCATGTGTGTGTGTGTGTTTTTCTTCTTCTTTTTTGCCTGGCTCCCGGAGCTCATTTGTATGCAGTGGACAGGCAGAAGGCTGAGTAGGAGCCGGGCCCTGGGGACAGCGTGTGAACCCCGCTCCTTAAATGCCACAGCGGAGAAGAGGAGGACAACAACACGCACTGACATACCAATACATTAATGTCCGCCATCTGCTGCAGTAAGATGCTGTATTGGCACAGTATGTTCAGGGGGAGAACAAGAAAAAAAGGGACAACAGAATTCTGACTGGCTGTCACATTAGAGATCTAAATGATACGTTTTTCGCTCGATCAGATTGCAATCAGGCATTCAGCCTGCTGTCATGTTGTAACATCAGGCAAAATATGACGAGACTCGTCTTGGACTAGCATTATAAACTCGACTTGATGGTAAAAACATGTTCACATGAAGTACACTCATCTTCACACAACTATTAACCACTTGTATGCAGACCTCGGGGGTGTTTCATAAAGCTGTTCTTAAAGTTACGAACGACTTACGAATGACGGATCAGTTCTTGTGCTGATCATTGAAATTCTGATAAGTTAATGCACATCAGAACGTGTTCCAGTTGTTTATAACTTTAAGAACAGCTTTATGACACACCCCCAGAACTGATGTTGTTACTGTCCATCCCGAGGCATCACTCCCTAGCAGTCCAAACTCGTGTCCCTCTGAACGCTTACATCATTTCACTTGCACTGTCATAACACACTCAGAATTCCATAACAGTCACAATGATTGTCAAATCTCAATGAATCTCATGTCATTCTCTTTATCTAATTATCTGATATTAACATGTTTAAAGCTTTCTTGACTATGGTGTGAAATTGCATTTGGAGTAACGACATCTAGACCTTTCTCTACAGGACAAAGTTATAGCATTAGCACACAGACCTTACAAGGTTTTATAGGGAAGGCAGAAAACCCCTCTAAATTGAATATTATTCATCAATGGGTGCTATACACATGATGTGACACTTTAATAAATGGGTGATGCATCTGATTCACACTGTTACATAATAGCTCATCTTAATGAGCTATTCAGTTGAGCTGGCCAGTTTATGTCATGCTTGCTGAAATGCACGTTGCAGTATTAAACTAATTACTCTGATCATTCCACACTATACTAATCACTGATGCAGTCCATTATCTACAATGTTTCTTCTTGCTTTTTATCCTACACATTCAATCTAATATCCTCATTACTGCTAGCTATGAAAATTTACTTCATAGAGAAGTTGGATACAGAATAAATATACTGACCTACTTTAAAGATGCACAAAGTCTTACAATACATTTTATTTGTATTTGTATCACCACTATGTGTGTCAACAAATGAAGCACAGGGGCGGATCCAGGAATTCCGTAAAGGGGAGGCACCTTTACGAAATTAAGGGGGGGCATCCCCCCCCCCCATTTTTCATTTTATTTCTTTTGTTTTAACAAAAAAGAGGGGGCGCGCACCCGGTGTGCCCCCCCCCCCCCCTGGATTCCCAACTGGAAACGTGTAGGTATGAGTGTGTGGCTATAGCCCTATAATTTCTGATTTGTTTGTCATGATCATATAATATACCATGAGGAACATTGTTGTTACTAAATTGCTTGTAAACTTTGTTTACTGAATTGATAGCGAAATAAAGGCAGTGCAGAATTCTTCAGAGATGCTGTATGAACTCTTACGACACTCTGCCAACCTCATGGCAAAATATCTCACTTCATTCTGGCAGTATGAGATTTATTGCCCCTATGCAATATTCATGGAAGACCTTGGACTATCTTTTTTCAACCCATTTTTTTTACTGTTAAGTAAGTCATCAATTATAGCATCCTACAAAACATCTCAAAATAGCTCTCTCGGTCACATCACTGTAGCACTGTTTGCAGACAATTCTTCATTCTGTAAAACTGGATTCTATAAATTGTAGTGATTCCACATTTCTGCGAAAACATAAATGGTGTCTATGAGACTATACTGAAGAAAGCTTTCTGAAATGAACTTTACAAACAGTAAGACAGCAAATGTATATTTGAAACCTTTTTAGCAAAAAAAAAAATAAAAAATAAAAAATCATGCTCCAAAACAATTTGCACTTTAAAGACAAGGGCAAGATTTACATGTATGTTGTGAATAAAGACAAGATTGTAAGTAAGCAGGAAGCAAGGTTTGGGTATAAATGAAACATGATGTCTATACTGACGACCTTCTCCTTTTCAATCCTTTTTTCTCTGGTTCTCTGGTCCTTTGTGTGCATTGTGAGTGATACAGGCTAAGTCTCCTTCGAAGTACGAAATATTTCCATCTGCTTTGCAGAATGCTTCTGTAGGAGAAGAATGTTTGATGATCTAGAATCTGTTCCATCTGGCATTTAGGGCTATGGTGTATGTCACTGCAAGGTTGTCATCACTTCAGCAGGATTATTCCTGAAAGACATCTGTGTGCATTACTACAGCAAGTATGTGGGAAGATTCTCAGGGTTGTTGTAGGGAGTGAATGAATGGACTCGAGATACACACTGACAAGGATATTAATTAGTCATATCTTAATTGGTCCGTTCCTCTTTGTGACAAACATGGTACACACACACATACACGTACCCACATAGACACACAGCACTTGCTAACATATCAGATTCACTTTACAAGTTCTGTGTGTACATCAGACGTGTATTGTAGTAACACAGGCACGCTATCAGTACTTCTGCACTCTGAGGCAGCTGAGGTTATAATGGCATACAAGACACTGCAATTTAGGCCACAGTTTTTCACAGACATTTTAATATGTTCCCAAATTTAAATGGCAAGTCATTTCCTGCCAAGTTTGATTGTTGCATTCTCATTATCCAAATATATAACTGATTATGTAAATGGCCATGCCTTTTCTATGACTCTGTGATATTCAGTTAACCACGTATACAACTGAATATGCCTCTACATTGTACATCCTCTTCCACATATATCAAGGTTGTACATCTTGCCTTCAAGTTTAAACAACACGGGTAGTCTCACTTAAAAGAACCACAATCCCGTGCATTCTTTCAGCAAAATTTCGATATGGTCATCTGTCAGAAAGAAAAAACAAACAAAGAAACAAACAAACAAACTGATGTTATGGTGGCCCTTGTTGCCAATCATGACTAACTGCTATTGTCACAATACCAAAAATTGAGCAATTTTTGGCACAAAATCCATGTCAGGCAGACAATAGGGGGCCGGTATTAACGAGGGTCTAGACACAAATACCATCTCATGAAACTCTTCCTGCTTTCCCTCTAATCTCTTTTCAATTCTTGTCGTCCGCACGGCTGCAATCCCTTTTTCTAACTGCCTTGAAAGGATTTCTGGTCAGCAGAGCTCATGATGATCAGGCTTGTATCAAGTGTCAAAAGCCACGGATTGATCTAGTTCTTCCAGAGGGATAATTCCACACCCCATCAGCTCCACAAAAGTTGCATCCCACAAAATAGGCCTTGATCATCTGTGGAATTCAAACACAGCGCCCGATACGTTTTGCCGAGTATTACACTTCCAGGAAAGATAGCATCCCTGAGGAAGCTTTGCACTCCTTCAGAGCAATACATTTTATAAGGAAGACACATGCAAATCTGTACTTTATGAGATTTCATACAGTACTTTCAATTCCTGATCAAGCAGCAATACTGAATTGCAGTGATTTTCTCAACATATTTTTCTGCTAAAGAATCTTTACTGTTGACTGATTATACATAACATGGTGGGTTGAAGAATTCACCATTGAAGTGTCTCAAAATTTCTACATTGGACTTCATCACACATCACTCCAATTTACAGTAACACCTGGCACAATTTTGCCTCAATATTAATGTGACATGAATACCACTTGTAGGCCTACATACAATGCAGCACCCTGTAGATACAGGGTGCTGTATTACTGTTTCACTGCAGGTGCTCTACAGTCAGTCATACATGTACATGTCTACAGGTTGCTTTTGTAGGCTGGAATGACACTGATAAAGGGTTACCGGTAATGGGAAGGATTTCCTCATGTAGACCTACTGTCATACAGACTAGTAAGGCTATCTTGTCACATACAATGTACAGTGTATCAAGGTCATCCATGGGAAAAACTTCAAAAGATGTTACAGGTGGTCACCATGTTGTATGGTGACCAGTAAGAACTAAAAACACTTGAAATACAGTGCTGATCGCGTTAAACTTACTACGCGTAGAACCGCGCATCGGTAACGCGTTCACAAACACGTTTCAACGCGAACGCATCGACCGACGGAGCTCCGCCGGTCAAAGTGTCTAGCGCCATCTACGGCGCCTAAGTGAAAGTATCGCGCGTAGCTGCAATGCGATTTTGCGCCGCGCAAAATGTCGCATTGAAACACAATATTTGTATATTTTGCAGCGGAACAGAAGAGAGTGATTCACTTAGTTCTTTACACTCGTAATGTTAAGATCTTTGTGAATAATTGGTGCCTTTTCTTTTCGCTCGCTTTTCAGCCTCTGAGGACGGAATTCACGGCAACAGAAAATAAGTGTCTGGTAATACAGATAGTCGGGACTTTCATTTTAATGACCTGTTGATTCGTTGTTGGTCTATCTCGATTTAAAGACGTTTTGCACTCGTTAATTAGCCCTTTATATTGCTGTTCCAAACGATCTACCGAATTTATCCTTCATTAATGATTCTCAAAGTTATGAAAATGAGGTGTCAGAACTGTTTTATTATGTCCGTCAGTAAATCGTTACACATCTGTATTTTTTTTCTAAAACGCAAACAGAAGGAAACTGCCCAGAAATTGATATATTTTATCAGTGGTAAATGAGCACATAAAATCGGACGCTATCACGATAGAATCCCATTTTCTTTGCTTATTTTTCCGCTGATACATTATTTCTCAAACATTGAAACTAAATTGCGGCACCTCCTTTTCATACAAAAAAAAAAGTTTGAAGGAAATAAAGCTGATCTTCTGTCTCACGAAGCGAGGTAAACGCGACAAAATTAATACGACGTTTCGGCCGCGAAGTCTGCTATAGATAGCCGTCGGCTGGCAAAGTACTATTCATTTTTATTTTTTTTTTAACCTCGCTTCGTGAGACAGGAGATCAGCTTTAATTCCTTCAGTTTCTACACGATGATGGACACCTTCCCGACTAAAAAAAAAAGTCAACAATGAAAAAAAAAAGGCTGGTCGTGAAATGTTATCCATGTGAAATGATTTATCTCTTGGCTATAACTTACTTCTTAGTTTATTAACCTAATATGACGTTCGAATTCGTTGTATTTTTGCTTTGAACGCGTTGAGTTGAAATATATCTCGTTTTCTTTTTAACAAATGGTGTTGACGTTTATCTGATTTTTGTCGTGTTACGACAATGATGCGATTAATCATTTTATTTTAATAATCTCGTTAATCTCTGTTTCCGGGTGATGTTAGTTTCGAAAGGTTTATTATTCCGAGGGTTCGTTATTCCGAAACACACAAATTGCGAATACCATTATTTATATTCATTCGTTCGAAAATGGAAAAGGCTTGCTTCATTCGAACACAATTTTAGTTTGTGGCGTTTGTTATTCCGAAGGTCGATTGTCGTTTCGTTAGTCGTTTCGTTGGAGTTTCGATATTCTACATTAACAAACCTACCCTAATTTTCCGACTAATGAATATCCGGAATAAGCGAACCTTTGAAATAACGAGCATTCGGAGAACCTTTGAAATAACGAACATTCGGAATAACGAACTGAAAGCGGAAAAACAGTACCCGGAGAAAGCGCTGAAAGCGAACGCCTTGACTTTTGATGCCGAGGCAACAGCTATCCAGGAGTGCATGACACGTTCAAACGTTTTACGCCTTCGTCTCGCCTTTGTCTGGCAAAGTAGTATTTATTTTTTCGTGTTTACCTCACTTCGTGAGACAGCAGATCAGCTTTATTTCCTTCAGTTTCTACCACGATGATGAACATCTTCCCGACTAAAAAAAAAAAGTCAACAGTGAAAAAAAAAAAAAATAAGGCTGGTTGTAAAAAATATTAGCCAAGTGAAATGATTTATCACTTAGCTATAACTTCCTACTTTATTAACATAACATGGCGGTGAAATTCGTTGTATTTTTGTTTTGAACACGTTGAGGTGAAATTTATCTCGTTTACTTTTTTCAACAAATGGTGTTGACGTTTATCTGATTTTTATCGTGTTACGATAACTATCGTGTTACGATAATTATGCGATCAGTCATTCTTTTTTTTTAAATTATCTCATTGATCTCTGTTTCCGGATGATGTTAGTTTCGAAAGGTTTATATTTCCGAGGGTTCGTTATTCCGAAACACGCAAATTGCGAATACCGATAGTTATATTCCTTAGGTCGAAAATGGGAAAGCTTGCTTCATTCAAACACAATTTTAGTATGTGGCGTTTGTTATTCCGAAGGTCGATTGTCGTTTCGTTAGTCGTTTCGTTGGAGTTTCGTTATTCTAGATTAACAAACCATCCCTTATTTTCCGACTAATGAATAGCCGGAATAAGCGAACCTTTGAAATAACGAGCATTCGGAGAACCTTTGAAGTAACGAACACTCGGAATAACGAACTGAAAGCGAAAAAACAATACCCGGAGAAAGCGCTGAAAGCGAACGCCTTCGAAATTCTGACGCCGGGGCAACAGCTATCCAGGAGTGCACGTTCAAATGTTTTACGCCGGGGCAAGCATTAAATTGGCGCCTCTGTCAACTCTTGACGCTTGTGGCATTTTGTTTGTTTTTTTCGTTCGTCAGATTATTTTATAAAATCTTGTTTTATTTTTGTTTGGTTTGGTTTTTGTTTTGCTATTAATTTGTGATGCCATGAGCAGTTGCTGTCACTGTTCCTGTTACGGCCGAACTTGTACCCGTTATGTACTTATACACGTAAGTTGTTTTTTTTTTACATTGTTTTTACTGTTCGAAATTTATTATTCAAATAATAATTTTCCGTTGGTTTTGAATTCTATACTTTACTGAATTTGTGTTTGTGTTACTTGGAATACTTATTTTTTTAGTGTCATGTAGATATTTGAAATTGCACATTTCGTATATTCTAATATTTTTTCCGCCTTGATATGACAACGCTGTTTCATTTGGGTTGCGCCCATTCCAGCAACTGATGATTTGTTAGTGTAAAGCGTAGTACTCTGTAATTATCTATTCAAATCTATTTCAAATAAAGTTAAGCATGGATGTCTTTGTTATATTGTTTTGTTTTTTCTTGTTCTAATTATGTTAAGCTCTCTAAAATCAGCTATAAAGAAATGCAAAACTTTTGTAGTGCTGTTAATTTTATGAATAGGAATTTATACCTTCTTTACATTCAACCGTTTGATATGACTACAACGAAATTGAATTGTTTTTAACGTAATGTTCGTTTAAATATTATTCAGCTGTCAATAGAAATGTAGACATAAACCATTATTGTAATAAATTTTTATATCTCGGTTCACTGTAGCTTATCTTATGTACATTTTGCAATTATTCATGTACGTCTAAAAGACTTGAAATGTTTCCGATTCAATTCACTTTAATAACAAAAAAAAAAGTAGATTTATGTCGTCATTAGCTTACTGAGTCTCACTCATTTGCAGAATACAAATCAAAATTTCCAAATATTATAGAGAAATTAAAAGTCCATGACCTTTCTTTCAAGTGTGATTAATTTTTCACTTATTTTGCTTGGTCAGGTTAGGTTTATCAAAATCGGGTTGATCTCAGAGTCGAGTACTCGTGCAGCGAGCCCAAAGTGGCAGTTTATTTTCGTCATTACTATGCGTTATTAGAAAAAAAAACCCGTTCATATTCTCACCGTTTCTCTTTCAGTTATCTTCCAGGCTTTGGTGTCCACATTCGAGACCCTCACTCGACATACTTACTGACACTGGCACAAACGTCTGCTACACTGGCATGCGCAACAACAAGAATTCCACGCTTGTTTTTTATGGACTTTTAAAAACAGAGGGGGGAACGTTCCGGCCAGCGGGTCTGTGAACAACGGAAACCAATAGAGCATACACACCCAATCTCATACAAATACTTGCAATTGTCGACAATTTTTGTTCAAAGCTATTTCGTGTAAATGATGTCATGAAAACAGGGACATGGGTGCAGTAGTTTTACAACTTTCATTGGAGAATTCGATTGGGTTTAGTACAGAACGTATTATCATTATTACTATTCACATGTTCTCAAACCCTGTGTCCAGGAAAGTTCCCGTCCTGGTTCAGAAAACCCAATTACCCTGCAACGGTGTCTTTCTGTGGTTTTTTTTTTATTTTTTATCTTTTGACAGACTGTATTTTATTGCATATTTTCTCCTGGTGAATGTCTGTTAATGTATACACACTTAGTATGTCTAAGTGGTCATGTTTATAAGAAAACCAACTGTCCATTCTGATAGTGGTGATGTATTATTTTTCTCCTCATAGCTGGAAATGTGCGATAAGCAACTTACGTATTTCTGATGACCACAATCTATAATCTGTTTCCTGTCAGAGTCCTACCTTTTCTGAGATGAAATAGATAGTGAATATTAGTTTCTATTATGTGTTTCGATTGTTTTTCCCCTAGTCAAGTAATTCCTTTTCGAATTTGTAACCTTTCCACATTTTGCTTAGCCTATACATTAGAAATTCAAGAACAATTAGAAAGGCTATGAATCCTCATGCAGCTGAAAAGGCGTTGATAATATACCACTTGTATCACTGAATACTTTTCGTATTGTTTCAGCTTTTTTGATATTTCAATTGCTCTATGAAATTTTATTTAAAAGAATTATGGCTAAAGTATCCATGTATACATCTCGTATGACAGCCTGCCGTACGCGTTTATTATTAAGTTCCATGTAATCCTTTGCGTTGTTCGATATGCTTATTGCAACTAAGCGTTTATTATCAGCAGACAGGTGAACATGAAATTACGGTCATGACTATATTGCATTTTATACGTACCTTTAAAGGTATATGTTACAACTAGCCCTTTATAAAACGGAGACTACGTAATCCGGGATACAAGTATTTTTCTTTAAACTGTTCATAAAGTTATGCACAACTTCTGAATGACAGAATTTGAAGTGCTTAATGTTGATTGAGGTTCTTCCCGACGTTTTGACAAAGTGAATGAGGCATAATTATGACTGCGTTATGAATGATTTTGGTTCAATGCTTATCTGTCACTTCTTCCATTTAACTGGTTTCTTTTGACAGTACTGATTCAACTGACATCTGCATATTTCCAGCTTCCATGATATGATTAAGAGTAATTGAGAAATCATTATCGGTGTAACATGATAGATACATGTATTCGTAATTATTACACAGTGTACCTATGATATCATGTAAAATGTATGATAATATGGTTACAGGGTGAATATTTTCAGTACGATCATATAATATAGAATGTGCACTTTAATTAATTTTCTCTGTTATTATGATAATTATGCATAACACTTCTTTCATAACATAGATTACAATCAGATTGTACGTACATGTAAGATCATATTCGAATACTTTTTTTTCATTTGGATGAAGGTGTCCACATTTAAACTGAAACATATAAGTCAACATAAAGTGATAATAAGATAATGTACCTCGTGTACATATATATTTTAGGCATTTCATTTAATCGCGCTGTGTATATCTACGTCACATTAGTACCAACAATGATGGTTTGACGAGTCCATCCCCAGGTATACTGATAATTATATATCTAAGGATACCTGGAAAGTCCAAAGCAGGGTAGCGACGTGAAAAATCAATCATGGATGGTAGTGTTTGTTATTATGTTGATAGTGTTTGTTATTATGTTGACAATTATTTTAGATTGGTCTAAACATAACGTTGGATATCACCTACGAATCTTGTATTGGTTCTTATGCATTTCAGACGCATGCATTCTCGCTGTAATCATCAAAACGACGTGAATTAATGCGTATATTTGGATTACAACCAACACAAAGTGTGCATAAACATGAACAAACATGCTTCATAGTGCAAGACGGACTCGGTCTATCTGTGCCTTGCGTGACTTCTAAGTTCCTAAGTTCCATTATGATTCTATCGGCCTATATGTTTTTTCCCTCGTATAAACGATCGTGAAAAAATCTATCGTATGACGTTAAATAAAAAAAAAAAACGTCTGCATTGAATAAACGTCCACTTGTGTTTAATATAGATTATGTAGGTGAAGCCCGTATATTCGCATCATAACCAGAAAAGGTAATAAAAAATGAATATATTTCCGTTGTAACCACCACAGAGTTTGAATGGACAAAATGTGAATAAATATGCTCAACTGAGTGTGAAACACCTACTGGGCCTACGTGTGTCTGGCTTGATGTCTAAAGTGTTCATGAAATCCGTTACGATTATTTAGGCAAATATTACTATTAAGACATGAAAGTTCTATTATTTGCACGTTTTATAGGTTATTTTGTTCGTCGAAGAACCACCCACTTTTGTTAGAACGTACGTAAAACGCATACATTCGCATTGTAACCAAAGGTATCGAATGAACGCGTATATATGCGTGATAAACACCAAAACGTGTAGATACATATGCTCAATAGAACTGACATCGCAGTTATAGTAATAGGGATGGGAAGGGTCTCTGATTCAGTAATAAATGAGTGAAGGATAATTGCCAGCTATTAGAGTAAATTTGTAAACACTATAAAGCATTAGTTGCTAACCTTAATATAAGGCCAAGTAAAAAAAGAAAGTAGTTTCTCGTCCGGGTTTTTTGAGCAAGGCGATGAGGGAGGTCCTTACTATTTGATATCTTACTATTTTTTCGAGGATTGTCAAAATGAAAGTAATATGTGTGATATAAACCACTTATCATTTGAGTGATGCACAATTAATACCAAATCTGCGTATATTGCTGTTTATGCATGACAAGTATACCAATTTAACTACACTGTGCCTGTATTCATTCAGTCATAATATCAAAGGTATGGGAAAAAAAACACGTTTTTTTTTAACATAAAATATACACATTTATGCATCACTTGTTGAACCTATGAATCCAACCATTATCTCTGGAAATGCATAGCATTATTATTGCCTGTCAACACAACACAAACTTACTGAGTTAGATCTTTTCTCATATGAAAACTTATTCGCTCAAGGATTTAAAATGCCGCAGACAGTACTGCCAATTGTCAACCCTGTGAAGCAACCACCTGATTTCCTTTTTACTGAAAGACAGAATACGAACCAGTTGAATACTATTTTATTCAATATTTAAAGCCGTTCTCTGTGCACACGTGCGCTTGAGATCGGTTCTCTCCATCACTCCACGATTTTTTTTTTTCCAGCTCCAGAACGCATGCTATTGTTGGCTGGCTGGTCTCCTCTACTACAGGGAAACCCCGTTATAACGAGTTCGGTTATAACGAGGAACCGCTTATAACGAGGTGATCGCGTCGGTCCCGTTTTCCTTTGCGTGTAATGGCAGAACGAATCGGTTATAACGTGTTCGGTTATAACGAGATTCCGGTTATAACGAGGACAATTTCGGTAAATCATGATGAAGAAAAACATAAGCAATTTGACCGGATACAACGAGGTTCCATTTTCTTGACCAAATTGCCGCTTTCAAACACGCGACAAATGAAACATTGGAAACCGAAATCTCGCTATCCACGTCTTTTCCCTTTTTGCAGAGAACCGTTCCTTCCATGTTTTCTTCTTAATCACGCGATAAGACACAGGAACACCTTCCGATGTTCCTGCTAATTATTAAACATAATCATTCGGTTTTCTTTGTCGCGAGAAACGCGTGCGTGATTATGAGGTCAGACCACAGCGCAACGAGAAAAAAATAGATAACGCATTCAAAAACTTTTCATGTAGCGACAATAAAATTTGACCAAAAATGGACAATTGGAATGCGTGTGCAACTCATCATTATATCCTTTCCTATTTTAGTTCCGACTTCCATATTAGCTCTTTTGCTGGTTTTGAGCAAATATGAGTTTGGATGATTAAAGGCGAATTAATAAAATCATCGCCCAGATCCCGCCGGGTGACAGTATATAGCGTTAAAATAGTTGAGTAACGCTTGTTAAGCTATACTTAATCGGTGTTCAGAAAAAGAAGCAAACGCATTTATTAGTTTGAACAGATCTGGATTTGTTCATTATCATTTAACAAATGATAATTTAAATATGAGAGTGTATGATCAAAGCAGAAATATTTAGTGAAATCATCGCGATCCTGCCAGGTGACAGTAGAGTAAAAATAGTTGAATAACGCATGTTAACCTACTTAATCGGTGCTCGGAAAAAGAAACAAACGCATGTATTGGTTTGAATAGATCTGGATGTGTTCATTATCATTCAGGCCTAACGAATGATAATTTAAATATGAGTGTGTATGATTAAAGTTGAAATAATGAATGAAATCATCGCGATCTCGCCGGGTGACAGTAGCGTAAAAAATGTTGAATAACGCATGTTAACCTACTTAATCGGTGCTCGGAAATAGAAACAAACGCATTCAACAGTTCAAGAACGGATGTACAAAACGCGAAGAGATTTTCGGAAGAAAACAAAGAACCCATTTTTAATCCCTTCGAGCGCAACGATCATACATTGTATAAAATTACTCCCAAATGATTCATGAAATTATCGAATTCCCGCTGGGCACCAACAGCGTAAAATACCTCGCAAGTTAGCGGTAAACAACGCACGTATGTTACTCTGAAATCATCGCGATCTCGCCAGGTGACAGTAGCGTAAAAAAAGTTGAATGACGCATGTTAACCTAAATCAGAAAAAGAAACAAGCGCATGTATTAGTTTGAATAGATCTGGTACAGATTTGCGTAAACAGGATGACAACCTCCCACATTCAATCCTGTTACATATTTTCAAGAACGGTCGTACAAAACGCGAAGAGATTTTCGGAAGAAAATAAAGAACGCATTTTTAATCCATTTGGGCGCAACGATCATACATTGTACATGTGTACAAGATTACAGCCGAAATGATTCATGAAATCATCGCATTCCCGCTGGGCACCAACAGCGTAAAAATACCGAGCAAGTTACGGTAAAGAAAGCCTGTATGTTACTCTACAGTATATATTTGCCCCCATATTTGCGCTGGTGTTTAGAAAAAGCTTAACAAACAAGAATTACAGTAGCGGGCGGGGAGCGGGCTGGGACGAGAATTATGAATTTCTTGGTATTGTCAGCGCCATTTTGAAAATAGTAAATAGTAAAAAAATCGATGCGGCGGCCAAAATCGATGCGCGCGAGGACGAGAAACTGGTTTCTTTTTTTACTTGGCCTAAAACTTATACCAATGAAAATGGCTCTTATACAATGTACGCACTGTATAGAATGAAAAAAAAAAACAGCAGCTCGCTATCGTTCTGTAGCGGGAGATTTTGAAGCATTTTAAAGGCTCACATAGTCCTAATAATCTTGTAAACATTAATGTGACCCTTTATACTCTCTACAGAATCATGAAAGATCTGTAGTACACCTAATTGATTATCTGCGCATCGAATAAGCGCCATCTTCTGTTTAAATATACGCAAAACGCGTACATTCGCATTATTTCCAGTAAAGGTATCGAATGAACCAATATGCTTATTAACCACCAAAACGTGTGAATTAACATACTCGACAGAAATAACATCGCAGTAGTACAGAAATGGGAAGTATTCCGAATTCAGTAGTTAATATGATTGAAAGACTATTGCCATCTATTAGAGTGAATTTGTCAACAATATAACGCATTATTTGCTAACTTATAACACAAAGGCCGCAACAACTCCCTCCCTCCCTTGACACAGACAAGAACATTCCAGTCCCTAAATAAGCTACCTCTGGAATAATTTTTGCTGAGCGAAATAATATTGTGTCGAGATTGATGCTCAGAATAGGCCACTGAGAGACATTAATGAGGCAATAATCTCTTGATAACATGTTTTTCTACCACTTTCAATAGAAACTGCCGGGGCAGAATCCTTTCGTAATGGAATATACATTTCAAAAGGCGGACATACGGTTTACAGCAGCAAAAGATATTGAATAATTATGATGTCTCTTATAACCACTAGAAAGCCATGTTTGTGTTCTGATAAATATACATATACCAATGTGAATAAACCTGGTCAGCAGTGAATAATAGACCTAGTAGACCTTCCTGTACCTGGCTTGACGTCTTAAATGTTTAATGATTCATTAGGATAATGTGAACTTTTTCTATAGTCTCTAAAATATCTTGAAGACTATAGTTAGCACGATACATTATTATTTGTGCAAAAAAAAATAAATAAATAAATAACCGCCCTCTTGTGTCTAAATACATGTATACGTAGAACGCGTAGATTCGCATTATTGCAAGTTAAGGTATCGAATGAACGCATTTTATTTTGTATGCGTAATAACCACCAAAACGTGTGGATAGACATGCTCAATAGAAATGACATCGCAGTAGTAAAAGGAATGGGAAGTTTTCCTTGTTCAGTAATAAATGATTGAAATATAATTCCCATCTATCAGAGTGAATTTGCCAACAATATAAAGCATTTTTGGTAACTGAATTCATAGGCCACAAACACACCCCCCCCCCCCCCCGCCTAATACGAACAAGAGCATTTTGGTCCCTCAATAACCTACTTCTGGAATGATTTTTGCTGAGCGAAATATGATTGTGTTAAGATTGATGCTCAGAATAGGCCACTGAAAGAAATTAATGTGGCAATACTTAATTTATGACATCTGTTTTTGTACCACTATGAACTGGAAACTGCATGCTGGGCAGAACCCGTACTAGAATACTCTTGTATATACATTTTAAAAGGCGCACATTCGGTTTATAGCAGCATCAGATAATGAATTAATGCATATACAGCTGTACTTCTCTTACTGTATCTTATAGCCGCTAGATAGCCTGTTTGTGTTCGGATGAATATACCGATGTAAATAAACCTAACAGGGAATGATAGACCTATACTGGACCTATCTTTGTCTGGCTTGCGAATGAACGCATATTAAATATTTATGCGTAATAACCACCAAACGTGTAGATACACATGCTCAATAGAAACGACATCGCCGAAGTAACAGGAATAGGAAGTGTCCCTGGTCGAGTCGGGGGGGGGGGGGGGGGGGGGGGAGGGTGTATGTGGCCTATATAGTTACCAAAAATGCTTTATACTTGTAGTGTTGACAAATTCACTCCAAAGCATACGCATTTACTGTATTATCATTTGGTGTTGAAAAGGGTTAGGGTTAGGGCTAGGGTTAGGGTTCAGAAGAAAATTAATGTGGCAGATCCCTTTTGTAATGGAATACTTGCATATTCATTTCAAAAGGCAGACATTCGGTTTACAATAGCAAAAGACAATGAATAAATGCGTATATTATGCTTCTCTTATATAACCGCTAGAAAGCCCGTTTGTGTTCGGATGTATACCGATGTATATAAACCTTCTCTGCAGGGAATGATAGACCTACTGGACCTTTCTGTGTCTGGCTTGATGTCTCAAATGCTTACATGATTCATTAGGATGTGAGCTTTTATAGTCTCTACAAAATGGCGAAAGATCTATAGTACGCACGACAGATGATTATTTTTGTGCATAAAAAAAATAAAATAAATAACCGCCCTCTTGTGTCTAAATACATGTACAGAACGTGTAGATTTGCATTATTGCAAGTAAAGGTATCAAATGAACGCATAAATATGCGTAGTTACAATCATAACGTGGAGATACACATGATCAATAGAAATGACATCGCCGAAGTTACACGAATGGAAGATGTCCTTGGATTAGTAATGATTGAAATATAATTGCCATAAATTATATTAGAGTGAATTTGTCAACACTAAAAAGCATTATTTGGTAACTTAACTCATAGAGCCCATTTATTATACTTTGCTGTTGTTAAGGATTAGGGTTAGGGCTAGGGTTTGGGTTAGAAAGATATTAATGTAGCAAATCCCTTTTGTAATGGAATACTTGCATAATACAGGCAGATATTCGTTTTAAAACAGCAAAAGATAATGAATAAATGCGTATGCTTCATAACTGCTAGAAAGTCTGTTTGTGTTCGAATGAATATACCAATGTAAATAAACCTCGTCAACAGGGATAGATAGACCTATACTGGATCTGTATCTGGTTTGATGTCTTGATGCTTGCATGATTTTTTAGGATAATGTGAGCTTTTATAGTCTCTAAAAATCGTGAAAGTCCTTAGTACGCACGATATTTGTGCATCAGAAAAAAAAAAACCACCCTCCTGTGTTTAAATACATGTATACGTATAGAACGTGTAGATTCGCGTTATTGCAAGTAACTTATCGAATGAACGCATTTGTATGCGTAATAACCACCAAACGTGTAAGTACACATGCTCGATAGAAATGACATCGCCGAAGTAACAGGAATGGGAAGTGTCCCTGGGGGAGGCGGGGGGGGGGGGGGGGGGGAGCGGAGGGTGTATATGTGGCCTATATTGTTACCAAAAATGGATTATAGTGTTGACAAATTCACTCTAAAGCATACGCATTAACTATCTTAACTTTTTGCTGTTGAAAAGGGCTAGGGTTAGGGTTAGGGTTAGGGCTAGGGTTAGGGTTAGGATTAGGGTTAGAAAGAAATTAATGTGGCGGATCCCTTTTGTAATGGAATACTTGCATATTCATTTCAAAAGGCAAACATTCGGTTTACAACAGCAAAAACAGTGAATAAATGCGTATATAATATGCTTCTCTTTCTTATAACCGCTAGAAAGCCCGTTTGTGTTCGGATGTATACACCGATGTAAATAAACCAGGTCAACAGGGAATAATAGACCTACTGGACCTATCTGTATCTGGCTTGATGTCTTAAATGTTTACATGATTGATTAGGATAACGTGAGCTTTTATAGTCTCTAAAAAATCGTGAAAGTCCTTAGTACGCACGATTTTGTGCATCAAAAAGCCACCCTCCTGTGTTTAAATACATGTATATGTATAGAACGTGTAGATTCGCGTTATTGCAAGTAAATTATCGAATGAACGCATTTGTATGCGTAATAACCACAAAACGTGTAGATACACATGCTCAATAGAAATGACATCGCCGAAGTAACAGGAATGGGAAGTGTCCCTGTGCGAGGCGGGGGGGGAGGGTGTATATGTGGCCTATATTGTTACAAAAAATGGATTATAGTGTTGACAAATTCACTCTAAAGCATACGCATTATCTATCTTTACTTTTTGCTGTTGAAAAGGGTTAGGGTTAGGGTTAGGGTTACAAAGAAATTAATGTGGCGGATCTCTTTTGTAATGGAATACTTGCATATTCGTGTCAAAAGGGAGACATTCGGTTTACAACAGCAAAAAAACAATGAATAAATGCGTATATAATATGCTTCTCTTTATCATAACCGCTAGAAAGCCCGTTTGTGTTCGGATGTATATACCGATGTAAATAAGCCAGGTCAACAGGGAATGATAGACCTACTGGACCTTTCTGTATCTGGCTTGATGTCTCAAATGCTTACATGATTCATTAGGATGTGAGCTTTTATAGTCTCTAAGAAATGGCGAAAGATCTATAGTACGCACGATAGATGATTATTTTTGTGCATCAAAAATAAATAAATAACCGCCCTCTTGTGTCTAAATACATGTATACAGAACGTGTAGATTCGCATTATCGCAAGTAAAGGTATCAAATGAACGCATAAAATAATATGCGTAGTTACAATCATAACGTGGAGATACACATGATCAATAGAAATGACATCGCCGAAGTTACAGGAATGGAAGATGTCCTTGGATTAGTAATGATTGAAATATAATTGCCATAAATTATATTAGAGTGAATTTGTCAACACTAAAAAGCATTATTTGGTAACTTAACTCATAGAGCCCATTTATTATACTTTGCTGTTGTTAAGGATTAGGGTTAGGGCTAGGGTTTGGGTTAGAAAGATATTAATGTAGCAAATCCCTTTTGTAATGGAATACTTGCATAATACAGGCAGATATTCGTTTTAAAACAGCAAAAGATAATGAATAGATGCGTATGCTTCATAACTGCTAGAAAGTCTGTTTGTGTTCGAATGAATATACCAATGTAAATAAACCTCGTCAACAGGGATAGATAGACCTATACTGGATCTGTATCTGGTTTGATGTCTTGATGCTTGCATGATTTTTTAGGATAATGTGAGCTTTTATAGTCTCTAAAAAATCGTGAAAGTCCTTAGTACGCACGATATTTGTGCATCAGAAAAAAAAAAACCACCCTCCTGTGTTTAAATACATGTATACGTATAGAACGTGTAGATTCGCGTTATTGCAAGTAACTTATCGAATGAACGCATTTGTATGCGTAATAACCACCAAACGTGTAAGTACACATGCTCGATAGAAATGACATCGCCGAAGTAACAGGAATGGGAAGTGTCCCTGGGGAGGCGGGGGGGGGGGGGGAGCGGAGGGTGTATATGTGGCCTATATTGTTACCAAAAATGGATTATAGTGTTGACAAATTCACTCTAAAGCATACGCATTAACTATCTTAACTTTTTGCTGTTGAAAAGGGCTAGGGTTAGGGTTAGGGTTAGGGCTAGGGTTAGGGTTAGGATTAGGGTTAGAAAGAAATTAATGTGGCGGATCCCTTTTGTAATGGAATACTTGCATATTCATTTCAAAAGGCAAACATTCGGTTTACAACAGCAAAAACAGTGAATAAATGCGTATATAATATGCTTCTCTTTCTTATAACCGCTAGAAAGCCCGTTTGTGTTCGGATGTATACACCGATGTAAATAAACCAGGTCAACAGGGAATAATAGACCTACTGGACCTATCTGTATCTGGCTTGATGTCTTAAATGTTTACATGATTGATTAGGATAACGTGAGCTTTTATAGTCTCTAAAAAATCGTGAAAGTCCTTAGTACGCACGATTTTGTGCATCAAAAAGCCACCCTCCTGTGTTTAAATACATGTATATGTATAGAACGTGTAGATTCGCGTTATTGCAAGTAAATTATCGAATGAACGCATTTGTATGCGTAATAACCACAAAACGTGTAGATACACATGCTCAATAGAAATGACATCGCCGAAGTAACAGGAATGGGAAGTGTCCCTGTGCGAGGCGGGGGCGGAGGGTGTATATGTGGCCTATATTGTTACCAAAAATGCATTATAGTGTTGACAAATTCACTCTAAAGCATACGCATTATCTATCTTTACTTTTTGCTGTTGAAAAGGGTTAGGGTTAGGGTTAGGGTTACAAAGAAATTAATGTGGCGGATCTCTTTTGTAATGGAATACTTGCATATTCGTGTCAAAAGGGAGACATTCGGTTTACAACAGCAAAAAAACAATGAATAAATGCGTATATAATATGCTTCTCTTTATCATAACCGCTAGAAAGCCCGTTTGTGTTCGGATGTATATACCGATGTAAATAAGCCAGGTCAACAGGGAATGATAGACCTACTGGACCTTTCTGTATCTGGCTTGATGTCTCAAATGCTTACATGATTCATTAGGATGTGAGCTTTTATAGTCTCTAAGAAATGGCGAAAGATCTATAGTACGCACGATAGATGATTATTTTTGTGCATCAAAAATAAATAAATAACCGCCCTCTTGTGTCTAAATACATGTATACAGAACGTGTAGATTCGCATTATCGCAAGTAAAGGTATCAAATGAACGCATAAAATTAATATGCGTAGTTACAATCATAACGTGGAGATACACATGATCAATAGAAATGACATCGCCGAAGTTACAGGAATGGAAGATGTCCTTGGATTAGTAATGATTGAAATATAATTGCCATAAATTATATTAGAGTGAATTTGTCAACACTAAAAAGCATTATTTGGTAACTTAACTCATAGAGCCCATTTATTATACTTTGCTGTTGTTAAGGATTAGGGTTAGGGCTAGGGTTTGGGTTAGAAAGATATTAATGTAGCAAATCCCTTTTGTAATGGAATACTTGCATAATACAGGCAGATATTCGTTTTAAAACAGCAAAAGATAATGAATAGATGCGTATGCTTCATAACTGCTAGAAAGTCTGTTTGTGTTCGAATGAATATACCAATGTAAATAAACCTCGTCAACAGGGATAGATAGACCTATACTGGATCTGTATCTGGTTTGATGTCTTGATGCTTGCATGATTTTTTAGGATAATGTGAGCTTTTATAGTCTCTAAAAAATCGTGAAAGTCCTTAGTACGCACGATATTTGTGCATCAGAAAAAAAAAAACCACCCTCCTGTGTTTAAATACATGTATACGTATAGAACGTGTAGATTCGCGTTATTGCAAGTAACTTATCGAATGAACGCATTTGTATGCGTAATAACCACCAAACGTGTAAGTACACATGCTCGATAGAAATGACATCGCCGAAGTAACAGGAATGGGAAGTGTCCCTGGGGGAGGCGGGGGGGGGGGGGGAGCGGAGGGTGTATATGTGGCCTATATTGTTACCAAAAATGGATTATAGTGTTGACAAATTCACTCTAAAGCATACGCATTAACTATCTTAACTTTTTGCTGTTGAAAAGGGCTAGGGTTAGGGTTAGGGTTAGGGCTAGGGTTAGGGTTAGGATTAGGGTTAGAAAGAAATTAATGTGGCGGATCCCTTTTGTAATGGAATACTTGCATATTCATTTCAAAAGGCAAACATTCGGTTTACAACAGCAAAAACAGTGAATAAATGCGTATATAATATGCTTCTCTTTCTTATAACCGCTAGAAAGCCCGTTTGTGTTCGGATGTATACACCGATGTAAATAAACCAGGTCAACAGGGAATAATAGACCTACTGGACCTATCTGTATCTGGCTTGATGTCTTAAATGTTTACATGATTGATTAGGATAACGTGAGCTTTTATAGTCTCTAAAAAATCGTGAAAGTCCTTAGTACGCACGATTTTGTGCATCAAAAAGCCACCCTCCTGTGTTTAAATACATGTATATGTATAGAACGTGTAGATTCGCGTTATTGCAAGTAAATTATCGAATGAACGCATTTGTATGCGTAATAACCACCAAACGTGTAGATACACATGCTCAATAGAAATGACATCGCCGAAGTAACAGGAATGGGAAGTGTCCCTGTGCGAGGCGGGGGCGGAGGGTGTATATGTGGCCTATATTGTTACCAAAAATGCATTATAGTGTTGACAAATTCACTCTAAAGCATACGCATTAACTATCTTAACTTTTTGCTGTTGAAAAGGGCTAGGGTTAGGGTTAGGGTTAGGGTTAGGGCTAGGGTTAGGGTTAGGATTAGGGTTAGAAAGAAATTAATGTGGCAGATCCCTTTTGTAATGGAATACTTGCATATTCATTTCAAAAAGCAGACATTCGTTTTACAACAGCAAAAACAGTGAATAAATGCGTATATAATATGCTTCTCTTATATAACCGCTAGAAAGCCCGTTTGTGTTCGGATGTATATACCGATGTAAATAAGCCAGGTCAACAGGGAATGATAGACCTACTGGACCTTTCTGTATCTGGCTTGATGTCTCAAATGCTTACATGATTCATTAGGATGTGAGCTTTTATAGTCTCTAAGAAATGGCGAAAGATCTATAGTACGCACGATAGATGATTATTTTTGTGCATCAAAAATAAATAAATAACCGCCCTCTTGTGTCTAAATACATGTATACAGAACGTGTAGATTCGCATTATCGCAAGTAAAGGTATCAAATGAACGCATAAAATTAATATGCGTAGTTACAATCATAACGTGGAGATACACATGATCAATAGAAATGACATCGCCGAAGTTACAGGAATGGAAGATGTCCTTGGATTAGTAATGATTGAAATATAATTGCCATAAATTATATTAGAGTGAATTTGTCAACACTAAAAAGCATTATTTGGTAACTTAACTCATAGAGCCCATTTATTATACTTTGCTGTTGTTAAGGATTAGGGTTAGGGCTAGGGTTTGGGTTAGAAAGATATTAATGTAGCAAATCCCTTTTGTAATGGAATACTTGCATAATACAGGCAGATATTCGTTTTAAAACAGCAAAAGATAATGAATAAATGCGTACGCTTCATAACCGCTAGAAAGTCTGTTTGTGTTCGGATGAATATACCAACGTAAATAAACCTCGTCAACAGGGATAGATAGACCTATACTGGACCTATCTGTATCTGGTTTGATGTCTTGATGCTTGCATGATTCATTAGGATAATGTGAGCTTTTATAGTCTCTAAAAAATCGTGAAAGTCCTTAGTACGCACGATATTTGTGCATCCAAAAAAAAAAAAAAACACCCTTCTGTGTTTAAATACATGTATACGTATAGAACGTGTAGATTCGCGTTATTGCAAGTAACTTATCGAATGAACGCATTTGTATGCGTAATAACCACCAAACGTGTAGATACACATGCTCAATAGAAATGACATCGCCGAAGTAACAGGAATGGGAAGTGTCCCTGGGGGAGGCGGGGGGGGGGGTGGGGGGAGGGTGTATATGTGGCCTATATTGTTACCAAAAATGCATTATAGTGTTGACAAATTCACTCTAAAGCATACGCATTATCTATCTTTACTTTTTGCTGTTGAAAAGGTTAGGGTTAGGGCTAGGGTTAGGGTTAGGATTAGGGTTAGGGTTAGAAAGAAATTAATGTGGCAGATCCCTTTTGTAATGGAATACTTGCATATTCATTTCAAAAAGCAGACATTCGTTTTACAACAGCAAAAAACAATGAATAAATGCGTATATATGCTTCTCTTATATAACCGCTAGAAAGCCCGTTTGTGTTCAGATGTATATATCGATGTAAATAAACCAGGTCAACAGGGAATGATAGACCTACTGGACCTATCTGTATCTGGCTTGATGTCTTAAATGTTTACATGATTCATTTCAAAAAGCAGACATTCGTTTTACAACAGCAAAAACAATGAACAAATGCGTAATGCTTCTCTTATATAACCGCTAGAAAGCCCGTTTGTGTTCAGATGTATATACCGATGTAAATAAACCAGGTCAACAGGGAATGATAGACCTACTGGACCTATCTGTATCTGGCTTGATGTCTTAAATGTTTACATGATTCATTAGGATAATGTGAGCTTTTATAGTCTCTAAAAAATCGTGAAATTCCTTAGTACGCACGATTTTGTGCATCAAAAAGCCACCCTCATGTGTTTAAATACATGTATACGTATAGAACGTGTAGATTCGCGTCATTGCAAGTAAATTATCGAATGAACGCATTTGTATGCGTAATAACCACAAAACGTGTAGATACACATGCTCAGTAGAAATGACATCGCCGAAGTAACAGGAATGGGAAGTGTCCCTGGGCGAGGCGGGGGGGGGGGGGGAGCGGAGGGTGTATATGTGGCCTATATTGTTACCAAAAATGCATTATAGTGTTGACAAATTCACTCTAAAGCATACGCATTAACTATCTTAACTTTTTGCTGTTGAAAAGGGCTAGGGTTAGGGTTAGGGTTAGGGTTAGGGTTAGGGCTAGGGTTAGGGTTAGGGTTAGGGTTAGAAAGAAATTAATGTGGCAGATCTTTGTAATGGAATACTTGCATATTCGTGTCAAAAGGCAGACATTCGGTTTACAACAGCAAAAAACAATGAATAAATGCGTATATAATATGCTTCTCTTTATCATAACCGCTAGAAAGCCCGTTTGTGTTCGGATGTATATACCGATGTAAATAAGCCAGGTCAACAGGGAATGATAGACCTACTGGACCTTTCTGTATCTGGCTTGATGTCTCAAATGCTTACATGATTCATTAGGATGTGAGCTTTTATAGTCTCTACAAAATGGCGAAAGATCTATAGTACGCACGATAGATGATTATTTTTGTGCATAAAAAAAAAAATAAATAACCGCCCTCTTGTGTCTAAATACATGTATACAGAACGTGTAGATTCGCATTATCGCAAGTAAAGGTATCAAATGAACGCATAGATATGCGTAGTTACAATCATAACGTGGAGATACACATGATCAATAGAAATGACATCGCCGAAGTTACAGGAATGGAAGATGTCCTTGGATTAGTAATGATTGAAATATAATTGCCATAAATTATATTAGAGTGAATTTGTCAACACTAAAAAGCATTATTTGGTAACTTAACTCATAGAGCCCATTTATTATACTTTGCTGTTGTTAAGGATTAGGGTTAGGGCTAGGGTTTGGGTTAGAAAGATATTAATGTAGCAAATCCCTTTTGTAATGGAATACTTGCATAATACAGGCAGATATTCGTTTTAAAACAGCAAAAGATAATGAATAAATGCGTATGCTTCATAACCGCTAGAAAGTCTGTTTGCTTTCGGATGAATATACCAATGTAAATAAACCTCGTCAACAGGGATAGATAGACCTATACTGGACATGTCTGTATCTGGTTTGATGTCTTGATGCTTGCATGATTCATTAGGATAATGTGAGCTTTTATAGTCTCTAAAAAATCGTGAAAGTCCTTAGTACGCACGATATTTGTGCATCCAAAAAAAAAACACCCTTCTGTGTTTAAATACATGTATAGGTATAGAACGTGTAGATTCGCGTTATTGCAAGTAAATTATCGAATGAACGCATTTGTATGCGTAATAACCACCAAACGTGTAGATACACATGCTCAATAGAAATGACATCGCCGAAGTAACAGGAATGGGAAGTGTCCCTGGGCGAGGCGGGGGAGGGGGGGAGGGTGTATATGTGGCCTATATTGTTACCAAAAATGCATTATAGTGTTGACAAATTCACTCTAAAGCATACGCATTATCTATCTTTACTTTTTGCTGTTGAAAAGGGTTAGAGTTAGGGCTAGGGTTAGGGTTAGGATTAGGGTTAGGGTTAGGGTTAAAAAGAAATTAATGTGGCAGATCCCTTTTGTAATGGAATACTTGCATATTCATTTCAAAAAGCAGACATTCGTTTTACAACAGCAAAAAACAATGAATAAATGCGTATATAATATGCTTCTCTTATATAACCGCTAGAAAGCCCGTTTGTGTTCAGATGTATATACCGATGTAAATAAACCAGGTCAACAGGGAATGATAGACCTACTGGACCTATCTGTATCTGGCTTGATGTCTTAAATGTTTACATGATTCATTAGGATAATGTGAGCTTTTATAGTCTCTTAAAAATGGCGAAAGATCTATAGTACGCACGATAGATGATTATTTTCGTGCATAAAAAAATAAATAAATAACCGCCCTCTTGTGTCTAAATACATGTATACAGAACGTGTAGATTCGCATTATCGCAAGTAAAGGTATCAAATGAACGCATAAATATGCGTAGTTACAATCATAACGTGGAGATACACATGATCAATAGAAATGACATCGCCGAAGTTACAGGAATGGAAGATGTCCTTGGATTAGTAATGATTGAAATATAATTGCCATAAATTATATTAGAGTGAATTTGTCAACACTAAAAAGCATTATTTGGTAACTTAACTCATAGAGCCCATTTATTATACTTTGCTGTTGTATAAAGGATTAGGGTTAGGGCTAGGGTTTGGGTTAGAAAGATATTAATGTAGCAAATCCCTTTTGTAATGGAATACTTGCATAATACAGGCAGATATTCGTTTTAAAACAGCAAAAGATAATGAATAAATGCGTATGCTTCATAACCGCTAGAAAGTCTGTTTGCTTTCGGATGAATATACCAATGTAAATAAACCTCGTCAACAGGGATAGATAGACCTATACTGGACATATCTGTATCTGGTTTGATGTCTTGATGCTTGCATGATTCATTAGGATAATGTGAGCTTTTATAGTCTCTAAAAAATCGTGAAAGTCCTTAGTACGCACGATATTTGTGCATCAAAAAAAAAAAACCACCCTTCTGTGTTTAAATACATGTATAGGTATAGAACGTGTAGATTCGCGTTATTGCAAGTAAATTATCGAATGAACGCATTTGTATGCGTAATAACCACCAAACGTGTAGATACACATGCTCAATAGAAATGACATCGCCGAAGTAACAGGAATGGGAAGTGTCCCTGGGCGAGGCGGGGGAGGGGGGGGGGGGGGGGGGTGTATATGATATGTGGCCTATATTGTTACCAAAAATGCATTATAGTGTTGACAAATTCACTCTAAAGCATACGCATTATCTATCTTTACTTTTTGCTGTTGAAAAGGGTTAGAGTTAGGGCTAGGGTTAGGGTTAGGGTTAGGGTTAGAAAGAAATTGATGTGGCAGATCCCTTTTGTAATGGAATACTTGCATATTCATTTCAAAAAGCAGACATTTGTTTTACAACAGCAAAAAACAATGAATAAATGCGTATATAATATGCTTCTCTTATATAACCGCTAGAAAGCCCGTTTGTGTTCAGATGTATATACCGATGTGAATAAACCAGGTCAACAGGGAATGATAGACCTACTGGACCTATCTGTATCTGGCTTGATGTCTTAAATGTTTACATGATTCATTAGGATAATGTGAGCTTTTATAGTCTCTAAAAAATCGTGAAAGTCCTTAGTACGCACGATTTTGTGCATCAAAAAGCCACCCTCCTGTGTTTAGATACATGTATAGGTATAGAACGTGTAAATTCGCGTTATTGCAAGTAAATCATCGAATGAACGCATTTGTATGCGTAATAACCACCAAACGTGTAGATACACATGCTCAATAGAAATGACATCGCCGAAGTAACAGGAATGGGAAGTGTCCCTGGGCGAGGCGGGGGAGGGGGGGGGGGGGGAGGGTGTATATGACTATGTGGCCTATATTGTTACCAAAAATGCATTATAGCGTTGACAAATTCACTCTAAAGCATACGCATAATCTATCTTTACTTTTTGCTGTTGAAAAGGGTTAGAGTTAGGGCTAGGGTTAGGGTTAGGGTTAGAAAGAAATTGATGTGGCAGATCCCTTTTGTAATGGAATACTTGCATATTCATTTCAAAAAGCAGACATTTGTTTTACAACAGCAAAAAACAATGAATAAATGCGTATATAATATGCTTCTCTTATATAACCGCTAGAAAGCCCGTTTGTGTTCAGATACCGATGTGAATAAACCAGGTCAACAGGGAATGATAGACCTACTGGACCTATCTGTATCTGGCTTGATGTCTTAAATGTTTACATGATTCATTAGGATAATGTGAGCTTTTATAGTCTCTAAAAAATCGTGAAAGTCCTTAGTACGCACGATTTTGTGCATCAAAAAGCCACCCTCCTGTGTTTAGATACATGTATAGGTATAGAACGTGTAAATTCGCGTTATTGCAAGTAAATCATCGAATGAACGCATTTGTATGCGTAATAACCACCAAAGGTGTAGATACACATGCTCAATAGGAATGACATCGCCGAAGTAACAGGAATGGGAAGTGTCCTTGGGCGAGGCGGGGGGGGGGGGGGGAGGGGGGGTGTATGTGGCCTATATTGTTACCAAAAATGCATTATAATGTTGACAAATTCACTGTAATCCATACGCATTTATTATCCTTACTTTTTGCTGTTGAAAAGGGCTAGGGTTAGGGTTAGGATTAGGACTAGGGTTAGGGTTAGGGTTAGGGTTAGAAAGAAATTAATGTGTCAGATCCCTTTTGTAATGGAATACTTGCATATTCATTTCTAAAGGCAGACATTCGGTTTAGAACAGCAAAAGACAATGAATAAATGCGTATACGCTTCTCTTCAATAACCGCTAGAAAGCCCGTTTGTGTTCGGATGTATATACCGATGTAAATAAACCTGGTCTGCAGGGAATGATAGACCTACTGGACCTATCTGTATCTGGCTTGATGTCTTAAATGTTTACATGATTCATTAGGATAATGTGAGCTTTTATAGTCTCTAAAAAATCGTGAAAGTCCTTAGTACGCACGATATTTGTGCATCAAAAAACCACCCTCCTGTGTTTAAATACATGTATACGCATAGAACGTGTAGATTCGCGTTATTGCAAGTAAATTATCGAATGAACGCATTTGTATGCGTAATAACCACCAAACGTGTAGATACACATGCTCAATAGAAATGACATCGCCGAAGTAACAGGAATGGGAAGTGTCCTTGGGCGAGGCGGGGGGGGGGGGGGGGAGGGTGTATGTGGCCTATATTGTTACCAAAAATGCATTATAGTGTTGACAAATTCACTGTAATGCATACGCATTTATTATCCTTACTTTTTGCTGTTGAAAAGGGCTAGGGTTAGGGTTAGGATTAGGACTAGGGTTAGGGTTAGAAAGAAATTAATGTGGCAGATCCCTTTTGTAATGGAATACTTGCATATTCATTTCTAAAGGCAGACATTCGGTTTAGAACAGCAAAAGACAATGAATAAATGCGTATACGCTTCTCTTCAATAACCGCTAGAAAGCCCGTTTGTGTTCGGATGTATATACCGATGTAAATAAACCTGGTCTGCAGGGAATGATAGACCTACTGGACCTATCTGTATCTGGCTTGATGTCTTAAATGTTTACATGATTCATTAGGATAATGTGAGCTTTAATAGTCTCTATAAAATCGTGAAAGTCCTTAGTACGCACGATATTTTGTGCATCAAAAAACCGCCCTCCTGTGTTTGAAACGTGTATACGTATAGAACGTGTAGATTCGCATTATTGCAAGTAAAGGTATCGAATGAACGCATTTTTATGCGTAATAACCACCAAACGTGTAGATACACATGCTCAATAGAAATGACATCGCCGAAGTAACGGGAATGGGAAATGTCCCTCGGTGAGGCGGGGGGGGGGGGGGGGGGGGGGGGGTGTATGTGCCCTATATAGTTACCAAAAATGTTTTATAATGTTGACAAATTCACTCTAAGGCATACTACTTGCATATTCATTTCAAAAGGCAGACATTCGGTTTACAACAGCAAAAGACAATGAATACATGCGTATATGCTTGTCTTATATAACCGCTATCATAGAAAGCCTGTTTGTGTTCGGATGTATATATACCAATGTAAATATAACCTGGTCAACAGGGAATGATATATAATAATACTGGACCTATCTGTTTCTGGCTTGATACACGCCGTCCATAGTTACTGGAATGGGAAGTGTCCCTGATCGACAGTATAATTGCAAACTATTAGAGTGAATTTGTGAACATAATATAAAGAATTATTTGGTAACTTAAACATATAGGCCACAACATTCTTATGGAATCAACTGTCAATAAACGACCAAAAAAAAAAAAGGAAGTGAATTCATTGGGAACGGAAAAAATATTTTGATGTATGTATTCCTTGTATATGAGATCTCCTGTAGTAGGCCTAGATCTATCGAGTTTCCACGATACACGGGAAAGGAATTTCGAACGCTTTTCAACTGCAGTGCACATCAACACACGAACAGAAACTCACCTCCCACTTGCAGAGAAATGATGTAATAACATTGTCAATAGCACACAATCACTCTAATAGTCATTTCTTACATTGGAGGCAAGGGAAAAGAGGGATGAAAAACAGTTTCATATGCATGCAATTATATAGGGAGCATGCTATTCGTATAAATATAGGGTAGGAAAAGATAGGGAAGAAAGTTGAGAAAGTGATATTATGTTCAATCATGAGAGCATATCTCTTTGTTCTTTCTTGAATCTCTGGTGGCTCTAAAAAGAGCCGTTGTTTCAGGGGCCCAGCCTAGGCCTTGCCTGCACCCCGCCTGATGGTATAGAGCAAGACGCGTCCATAGATCAAGATGGTATAGTCTGTGGCAAGTTGAATGTCCCTACTCAGAGCTCGTCGTTAAAAGGACCTCACAGGTTGTAGATTATGGTATATACGGAAGTCTTCGAGCTTCGAGGTTATTTTTACAGTAATCTTCTTCACTCTTGTGGAGCCCGTTGACTCGTATAGTGACTGCTTCAGGAATTAAAACAGATAATATCGCTTGCCGGCTCCCAGTGATACCTCCTCCGCTAGTTTTTCTTGTATAGAAGACTGCATGATGACTCTCTGGCTCGCGTGGCGGGAGACATGGGCCCCATGAGGCCCCATCCTTCTTCTCATATCGACTTGCAATTTAATTGCAATGTAAAGCAAATTATGAAGCATGCATTATCATGAAAGAGAAAAACTACGCGAAATGTAACAATAACCAAAGTAAGTAAACAGAGGAACTTTAAGTCCCCAGTACTGGAAAAGGAAAAATTCGAAAGCACGATTAATTTTGCAGTTCTATCGCCATTGAATTTTAATTTGGTGTTTACACAGAATGTGGTTATTACCGCCCAAATTTCAAGTAAAGAATTTCCTTTCTTAAATTTCTTTTCCAGTTTCGGTCCCTTATAGGGTTATTTGAGACTAATTTGTGTCCGGGACCTTCTGTGAAATTGATTTGGAAAATTATCGAACAAAACACCTGTAAACAAAATTTTCCCTTCAAGTTCACAGAAAAGCTTAACGCTGCTTTCTTCAGCTGGGAAACACAAACTGCGTTGTCTCAACAAAACTGTAAAAAACTGGTAGTGATTTAGTACGAATTGCAATATAAAGCAAACTGCTATAAGAAAAACTACGCGAAATGTAACAACACCAACTAAAGTAAGTAAACAGAGGAACTTTAAGTCCCCAGTACTGGAAAAGGAAAAATTCAAGAACATTATTTGCAGTTCAATCCCCATTCATTATGATAAGGGGTTTACACATAATGTGGTTATCAGCGCTCAAATGTCAAGGAAATAATTTCCTTTCTTAATTTTTTTTCCAGTTTCGGTCCCTTGTTTTATAGGGTTATTTGCGACCAATTTGTGTCCGGGACCTTCTGTGAAATCATCGATTGGGAAAATTATCGAACAAAACACCTGTAAACAAAATTTTCCCTTCAAGTTCACACAGAAAAGCTTAACGCTGCTCTCTTCAGCTGGGAAACACAAACTGCCTTGTCTGAACAAAACTGTAAAAAACTAGTAGTGATTTAGTACGAATTGCAATATAAAGCAAACTATGGACCATACACTATCATAAAGAGAAAAACTAAGCGAAATGTAGCAATAACAACTAAAGTAAGTAAACAGAGGAACTTTAAGTCCCCAGTACTGGAAAAGGAAAAATTCGAAAGCATGATTTGCAGTTCTATCCCCAATGAATTTTGATTAGGTGTGTACATAGAATGTCGTTATTACCGCTCACATTTCAAGTAAAGAATTTCCTTTCTTAAATTTCCTTTTCCAGTTTCGGTCCCTTATAGGGTTATTTGAGACTAATTTGTGTCCGGGACCTTCTGTGAAATTGATGTGGAAAATTATCGAACAAAACACCTGTAAACAAAATTTTCCCTTCAGGTTCACAGAAAAGCTTAACGCTGCTTTCTTCAGCTGGGAAACACAAACTGCGTTGTCTCAACAAAACTTTAAAAAACTGGTAGTGATTTAGTACGAATTGCAATATGAAGCAAACTATAATGGACCATACATTACAACATCATAAAGAGAAAAACTACGCGAAATGTAACAAGAACAACCAAATTAAGTAAACAGAGGAACTTTAAGTCCCCAGTACTGGAAAAGGAAAAATTCGAAAGCACGATTAATTTTGCAGTTCTATCCCCATTGAATTTTAATTTGGTGTTTACACAGAATGTGGTTATTACCGCCCAAATTTCAAGTAAAGAATTTCCTTTCTTAAATTTCTTTTCCAGTTTCGGTCCCTTATAGGGTTATTTATGAGACCAATTTGTGTCCGGGACCTTCTGTGAAATTGATTTGGAAAATTATCGGACAAAACACCTGTAAACAAAATTTTCCCTTCAAGTTCACAGAAAAGCTTAACGCTGCTTTCTTCAGCTGGGAAACACAAACTGCGTTGTCTCAACAAAACTGTAAAAACCTGGTAGTGATTAGTCCGAATAACAATGTAAAGCAAACTGGGAACCATCCATTATGAAAGAATGGAAGTATTCGCGAAGACAACCTTGTAAGAACTAAAAAAAGAAGAAGAAAAAGCGCTAACGTATGAAAGTTACAGCTATGATAGATAAATCAATGAAGTTTTGCAAAATAGTCATATTTTAACATCATGAACTATTGTCTTTTTAATCTTTTACTAATTACTCTAAAAAATGACTAACATGCATAACTGACAGGCACTCTTCACATCATTTAGAAAGATAGGTAAAATGTATCTTTGTAATGTCAACAGCTTAGAATCTGTTGAACAAAATTACCTCTGAACCAAACACCTTAAGGCAGTATAGGCCCTACAGTCTGTATTGTCATTGAAACATATAAAATTATGGTGACTATCCAGAATGATAAATACATTATTTTTCAACATGCTTAAGTCAATTTATTCATAAAACCAACAGCAAACAAAAATAATGCTCACAAGTAAAAAAAAAAAAAAAAAAAAAAAAATTGCTATTTTACGGCATTATAACTCGAATATAACTGCTTCGAGCGCATACCCGTGGGTTAATATTTCGATGCAGTCAGTTGCGCCGTTATGATTTTCGCGACGGGGACGCTCAGAGCTAGCTGGCTAGGGGAAATAACATGTTCTGAGCATGCGCAAAACGCACGTCAAGTCGATGGCCATGGTCGACGCGTGGCCTGGGGGCGGGGGAGGGGGGGGGGGGGGGGGGAGGGTGTCACAAAGCCGTTCTTAAAGTTAAGAAGGACTTAAGACCGACTAGTGATCAGTTCTTAAAGGGAATGTAAACCCAAAGAACACTGTGGATTGAGTGAAAGCAGGAACATTAGTAGAACACATATCAGTGAAAGTTTGAGGAAAATAGGGCAATCGATGCAAAAGTTATGAATTTTTGAAGTTTTGGTGTTGGAACTGCTGGGTAAGGAGTCTACTAGAGGTTCTGACGTATGAGTGGACTACAATATAAAGAAAATATAAAGGAAATTCAATAAAAATTCATTTTTCATGAAAATTACACATTCCATCAACTTGATACTGACATATGTTAGGGTTAGCGCTTATTCCCCCTGCTTTCTGAAAGCAGTTTAGTCAAGTTCTCTTTCATTTTGCTAGAAAAGTGCATTTTTGTGAAATTCCTTTCATATTTTCTTTATACTGTAGTCCACTCATACGTCATAACCTCTAGTAGTCTCCTTAGTGTCATGAGCTATAAAAACAATAAAAATGAAGAAACGAAAATCAAACTCAAAAACAAACCAACAAACCAAACTAAACGTTTCAATACACATCCGCTCAGTAACGACGCATGGCTGTGAAATTCACGTGTACTGAGTATTACCTATGGAGGGGAGGGGGTACAGTGGTGCCGATCGCTAGGTACCCTTTTAAGCTGCGCTAAGAAAACGGAACGCACGCACTAAAATTGCGCTATTTTAAAACGGAGATTCATAATCAACGAGACGGTCACGACATTCAAAACTGCACTATTTATGGCATATTTGAGGTACGAATTAGGCGAATTTGTGTTATATTAATTTTTAGAATAAACAAGCTACAGATCCTTAGGGTGACGATAGGTGGTACCCCCAATGCTACACTGCAGTGGTGGGGAGGACAAAAATCTCTTTGATCTATTTATAGCTTGGTAGTAATGGGGTGTCGGTTATAAACGTTACAATCAAAGAGATTTTCGCCAGTGACTTTGGTTACAATGCATGCAGTCTTGGACACCGACGTACTACTACATTGTAGTATACGAGTACCAGTATGTAGTAGACCAGGGGGGCGTTTCATCAACGAGTTCGTCGGGGGTTTTCACCGACGAATTTGCTATCAGCCAATCAGACCAAGGATTTCATTAGCTTTTAACAGTTGTCAGTGTAAATCCTTGCGTCTGATTGGCTGATAGCAAATTCGTCGGTGAAAACCCCCGACGAACTCGTTGATGAAACGCCCCCCTGGGGGGCGTTTCATCAACGAGTTCGTCGGAGTTTTCACCGACAAATTTGCTATCAGCCAATCAGACGCAAGGATTTACACTGACAACTGTTAAAAGCTAATGAAATCCTTGGTCTGCTTGGCTGATAGCAAATTTGTCGGTGAAAACTCCGACGAACTCGTTGATGAAACGCCCCCCAGCTGTTGTTCATGTACATTACCGGCGACATAGCCTAACACGCTATACAAAGTACTACAGTAACTGTTGCGTACCGTACCGCGCCGCGAGCTACCCGCCAGTTTTCATGCAGCATGCTAGCTAGCAGCATGCAGCATGCTCGCTCATCTCATCGTGGGGGGGAAAGCAAGTGTGACGTGTGTGTACTGTATTATACGTACAGCTAGCTCTATGGTGTGTGTGTACATACACCGTATGATTATGTAGGCGTGATAGGTAGCGCGCGCACCTACCCCTACCAAAACAGCAGAGTCTCCTACCATATCAGGCAAAATGCCCAGTGTGCTGCAGATGAACGCAGTATGTGTATGTGTCTGTGTGTTGCGGCCACTTTTGTGGTTGCGGCTCATCATCCGTGCTCATATCCAGCTAGCTTAGAGGTCAACGCACAACTAGTCTAATACAGATCGTAACATAGGATCTTCGATGTCACGCACGTCAATGATCCACGTGTTCTCAGTTCATTACATCTTTATGTTAGAGAATTATCTAACGTTAGATAGAGTCTATAGACCATAATACTATAATCATAGCTAGACAGTAGGTTTGCATCAAGTCCAGACTGCTGTAATGTACTTAGTTTCTATTTAGTTCTTGATCTCGAACCGATGGAATCCCCCAAATTTGTTGCTCATTTTTCCACTAATATCACACTATTCAGAACTTTATCGAATTTCTAATGCAGCTACGTACGTTCACTATTTGTGTCATATCGATAAAAAGAGCCTGCTGAGCTGGTGTTTCATTCTATCCTTTTTCATTTCCTTCCTGTCGGTTTCTTCTTTGAGCCTGGATGAAAAAAAATGCCATATCTTGCCATGGGAAGACAACACATACAGGGCTGCCAACATTGGAAACTAGTTGAGAGTGGGACTCCCATAGGCCAATGCTATAATTTAGGACAGGAGTCAAAATGAGTGAGATGCAAATGAAATAAAGTTATAGAGTGAGAAAGGACCAAAATGAGTGAGAGTTGGCAGCCCTGCATGCACATACCATCGTGAAATATTATAACATGAAATTAAGAAAAAATAGGTGAACGATGAAAATTCGTTTGTAAAATCATAAATCAAAGGTGATTTCTTATGAAGCAACCAAGATGTACAACAGCTTTGATAATGAAGCAAGTGAAATCTGAAAACTGTCATGGAAACAATTGATATTGATAAGGAATTCTGACAAAAACTTACTCCATTCCATAATGTTCGAATTTGCCTCTTCTTTTTTCTTTTCTTTTTTTGAACGGGTAAGATTATAAAATCATAAACGCCACCGATAAAATGACAGTCACAATTACAGTCTAACATGCAGGGGCTGTAGGTACCGTAGTACCGTAGGCCTATATAACAACTCCGTAATAGCTGATTACGTAAATGCATCTTATCCATGGGTAACTGCAAGAAGGTGCATGGAATTTAGACTTGAGTCAAGAACTGTAGGCCTACATATTATTTTTTTTTAATCCGAAACCAGATTTCTTAGACTGAAAAAAAAAAGAAACACAAAATATATTGTAAATGTATGAAGTAGTTTTATTTGTGATTTTATGAAGAATAAGAATTAAATATGAAATATAGAATATAAAATATAAAATACCAGAAGGGCTTTAATAAAGGCAAATTTCGCCCAAGAATCTGCAGCACACCGTGGTGCATTCCTAACGTTCTTGCCTCATTTTGGTATACTGCAGTACTCTTTGGTATGTATGGGATATTATAGGGAAAGGGACCGTTCTTCATGCGTGCAGTACACATACACACTACTGTTGTATGGGTAGCTATCTCACCGATCACATTCCTTTAATATCTCATGCGAGGAAAACTTACAAAGTATAGAATTTCTTCTCAAAACGCGGTCAAACATGAGCGTGGAATATACTCATTACATTAAAGTGTCAATACCATTTCAGTGGTGGAGTTTGATTTCGCCATTTGTTTGTTTTAGCTCTTGAATGTACGACTTCGTATATCCAATTTGTTTGTGCCTTGGTACCATTAAAAGTCACGTGCTGCGCCGTACATACAGTATACTACGTACACCCTTCACAGCCAGTACACACCGTAGAGAATCGGTAATACAGCTCTATGGTACACACACACAGCGTACCATCGCGATCGAACTTTTAGTTACTCAGTATTGACCGATTCGGGTTCGTTGAGGGCAGCAGACATTTTACGGCACAGGGCGCAGCCATAGTGGGTGTATCGGTGTGTATCAGCCGACCCCCCTGCTCTCCCCCACCCCCGGGCAACATGTTTATCACGCATTTGTAACAAAGGTTCGCGCACTAGCAAGCATTCGCGCACTCAGTACGAGACGCCCATTGGCTAAAGTAGTTTTTCATTCTGCGCGCGTGCTAATGTAGGGAGAGGGGTGGGGGAGTGCGGAGGGGGGGGGGGGGGGGGGGGTCGGATGATACACCCAGTATGGCGCTGCCCATGCCAAAAATACACATAGCGCGTCACAGAATCGGTCAATAGCGAAAACACGTGCGGAGCAGACAATCTCATGCGGATTACAGTACAGGGTGAATGAGTAGTTAAACGTATCACGATTGAATGTCAAATCTTTTTCTATGTCTCTGCAAATTTAGGTTATCTAAGCATAAATAGATTATGATGCATCATAAAATAGATTAGCCGTAGCAAGAACTTGCTTACACGAGAGTTAGTTGACAACGTTGCAAAATAAAAACCCCGTCATTGAATGGAATGTCCCGGAGCCCATTTCCGCTATCAGAGGACGATGTGGACGCTTCGATAAATTGCGTGTGGCATATGGCAAAGATGTGTGAACAAATGGGTTGGAATAAAATTTTTGTTTCACTGCTGCACAAGCACTGAATGCCAATACTAGTACACAGTTCATAAAACAACAATCACAGCTTTAGTCTCCTGCATTTATTTTGTCGAAAGGGAATAAAAAGCTTTTTCACGATTAATCCTTCGATGATGCAATCTCAGAAAGTAAATCTTATTTTATTTCCCGAAACTGAACATATTTCGTGTACTCTGTTATCACTTCGATTTATTTCTGTCATATAAACATACTCCATGATATTCATGATATAGCGTTACGTGTTAAGATGCGTACATTTTGTAAAACTGGCTGTGGTGAAAATTTGTGAAGAAGAATGCACTCTACCGCGATTTCGTATCCAAACTTCGATACGCGCATCGGATACTAGTATTCTGCTACAAAAAGTCCCCGAGTTCCAATGTGTATAGACGCTCTGGACATAGCGTCCGGAACAATAGAAATTAAAACTAAATACTAGTATTGGTAGATCACCTAATTAACACACACACACACACACACACACACACACACACACACGAAAAAAAATCACCAACCCCCGAGGAATGAAAGAAACATCAACATGAAGAACAAGCATGCCATAAAAATGAAACTCAAGCTGAAGAAATTCAGCACCGACAGGCAAAAGAAGGGCAAGTCAACGCCGTGGAAACGTGTAAAGTTCGTTACGTTTTTGTGATTTAACGCGGTTGTATGCTTTCGGAATGATAGAGATTAAAACAAAAAAGGTCACCTCACACACACACACAAAACAAAATCACAAACCCTCAAGGAATGAAAGAAACATCAACATGTAGAATTAGCATGCCATAAAAATGAAACTTAAGCTAAAGAAATTCAGCACCGACATGTAAAAATGAGCAAGTCAACGCCAAAAATACGTGTTTATTCATTACGTGTTTTGTTTTTTTGTGTGTGTGATTTTACGCGGTTGTATGCGTTTGGAACGATAAGAATTAAAACAAAATACATGTAGGTCACCTCACACAAACAACGAAAAGAATCACCAACCTCCATGGAATGAAAGAAACATCAACATGAAGAACAAGCATACCATAAAAATGAAACTCAAGCTAAAGAAATTCAGCACCGACAGGCAAAAGAAGGGCAAGTCAGCGCCGTGAAAACGTGTTTGTTCGTTACGTTTTTGTGATTTAACGCGGTTGTATGCGTTCGGAACGATAAGAATTAAAAAAACAAAACACGAATCCCCAAGGAATGAAATAGACATCAACATGAAGAACAAGCATACCATAAAAATGAAACTCAAGCTAAAGAAATTCAGCACCGACAGGCAAAAGAATGGCAAGTCAGCGCCGTGAAAACGTGTTTGTTCGTTTCGTTTTTGTGATTTAACGCGGTTGTATGCGTTCGGAACGATAAGAATTAAAACAAAATAGGTCAACTCACACGAAAAAAAAAATAAAAAAATCATCAACCCCCAAGGAATGAAAGAAACATCAACATGAAGAACAAGCATACCATAAAAATGAAACTCAAGCTGAAGAAATTCAGCACCGACAGGCAAAATGACTCTGAGCAAGGCAGCGCCGTGAAAACGTGTTTATTCATTACGTTTTTGTGATTTAACGCGGTTGTATGCGTTCGGAACGACAGGCGGAATTAAAACAAAATGGGTCGCCTCACACGAAAAAAAAGAAAAGAAAAAGAAAATCGACAACCCCAAAGGAATGAAAGAAACATCAACATGAAGAACAAGCATACCATAAAAATGAAACTCAAGCTAAAGAAATTCAGCACCGACAGGCAAAAGAAGGGCAAGTCAGCGCCGTGAAAACGTGTTTGTTCGTTACGTTTTTGTGATTTAACGCGGTTGTATGCGTTCGGAACGATAAGAATTAAAAAACAAAACACGAATCCCCAAGGAATGAAATAGACATCAACATAAAGAACAAGAATGCCATAAAGATGAAACTAAAGCTGAAGAAATTCAGCATCGACAGGCAGAAATGACTCTGAGCAAGGCAGCGCCGTGAAAACGTGTTTATTCATTACGTGTTTTTTTATTTTTTTCTTAATTTAACGCGGTTTTATGCGTTCGGAACGATAAGAATTAAAACAAAATAGGTCACCTCACACGAAAAAACAAAAACAAAACACCAACCCCCAAGGAATGAAAGAGACATCAACATGAAGAACAAGCATGCCATGAAAAAGAAAATCAAGCCAACGAAATTCAGCACCGACAGGCAAAAATGAGCAAGCCAGTGCCGAAAATACGTGTTTATTCATTACGTTTTTTTTTTGTGATTTAACGCGATTGTATGCGTTCGGAACGATAGGAATTACTGTACGAGCTGAAATTTTCGCGTACAGATATTTTTGCAAATTGCTATTTGGGGGGACGTTTTCGCGTGTTATTAATTTCGCGGTTGCGAGGGCCTAAGTAAACTAAACTTAGTTATTCGCGCGTTGTTATTTTCGCGTGTTGTTATTTTCGCGGTTCAAAGGCGATTCGCGAAATTCGCGGAATTCGCGAAAATAAATCCACCGCGAAAATTTCAGCCCGTACACTAAAACAAGATACTTAGTAGGTCACCTCACAGAAAAAAAAAAAAAAACAACACCAACCACCAAGGAATGAAAGAAACATCAACATGAAGAGCAAGCATGCCATAAAAATGAAACTCAAGCTAAAGCAATATTCAGTACCGACAGGTAAAAATGAGCAAGTCAACGCCGAAAATACGTGTTTATTCATTTTTGAATACATCACCCCTTCTCAGTGACACATAAAAACTATAAAAGCACACATGTTTTCTTCTTTTTCTTCAATTCACAGTCAGTTATAAAGCTCTTTCACTTTGAGTCAATATCATGGCGCGGCCCGATATGGATCGCATTGCGGTGGGAGCGCGGGCGCGAACACAAGTACAGATAATGAAATGTTGCCCGCGAGATGGCGCTATTCCACAATAGTGAAAGGGAAGGGAATATTTTGCTGTACAATGTGTACGCGTTGCGATCGCGTATGGCGAAACGCAACGCGGAAGTACACGTACCGACGCGTTTTTGGGGTAACGCGTAGGTAAGTTTAACGTGATCAGCACTGTAAGGTCGGAGTATTAGGATTCTATTTCACCACAAATTAGTGCTTTTTGTGATAATCTTCTTCTTCTTCTTTTCAAGTCACTATGCAAAGGGAATGGTAGATTCTTCCAACCCAATGTTGGATGCACTGCCTGGCACAGGGCATTAGAGCTGCCAGATCTTCTTGTGTGCAAGGTTCTGGTAAAAGTGGCCAGACCAGGAGATGTTGCATACACATGTAGTCTGCTCCTCTCCACACAGGCACGTGGTGTCATCATTCTCACTATACCCTATGAGGGAATAGGACACCCATCAAGTGTTTTGCACTCACATGAGTACAAGTTTTAACATCTGCTATCCTTCCTCATCCAGTCACTGACATACAGTACTACCGTACATGATGTAATACTATGGATTTAAGCCCACAACTCCATACTTGCCCCCTCCCCTTTCTTTGCTCTGTCCAAGTTTTGCAACATCTACACTGCAGGTGTAAAGAAATTTCAATGATTTAAAAAATGGATAGAGAGTTAGCAAAACAAGTTACATGTACATGCATAAAACACAAAAGGTCCAGTATTTATAACACTTCTTACATCTCTGATGATTTTAATACAAATATATTATTATATGTTTATACATATATTTAACATATCATATTTACCAACTTTTAAGGCTCAAGGCATGCTTATTCCTACCATGTGGACAAGCACCAATAGCTCTGAGGGTCAACCTCTGAATCACTGACCCAAGGTGAGTCTCATGAGGTGTGTTATGACTCAAGAAGGAAGCAAATGTTTGTTTAAAGTATGCACACACTATGCAGAAGTTTAAAGAGAAGAGTCATTCCTGACAGTGCAAGTGTACCTACAGTGTATTATCAACACTGCCCAGCCTTTCCATGTACACTCTCTATACAATGTACACCTGTTGGCATTTGTGTACAATGTACATAATGGATGTCACAGAGCACGCAAGCACCAAACCCTCAAAGAAAAGATGGCTTGCAGTGACTACACTGTTCTCACTGCACACTCTGTGAATGCAGCATGAATCTGCATTAACAAGATATGATGAACAAACATCTTTGATGTCACAATGAAAGTTGAACTACTGACCTTTTCAAGAGACAGATGACTATATCTTTATCTAATCGTAGGATCTTGCATAGAACAGAGTCATGTACGCGATAAAAGACTTCGCAGTCAACATTCGATTATTTACTCAATGCCAAGATTCCAAAGATGAGCTACAGTGACAGCTGTAAATTTGTAATGGTTGTACCTAGTAATACTGTAGAGATAGCAAAATACTAGTGTAAGACCAAACTGTGCAGCTTTCATCCCATATGCCGGCACAACCGACTCGCTTCTTCGATTTCCACGCAGTGAATTTCACAACGGTAAATGTCAAAGCCCATATCACTTGCCTTCGTACATAAGACATCAAGCTCCGAGTCGCAGTCGTTTTTTACCAACTACAACCAAAAAAAATTGACACCGCCTGGAGAGGCAAGTGCACCAATGCCCTGTTCACTCTGTTTAAAGTAGGTCAACCCTGGTTCAGGAAATTACAGTTTAATGAAATGCAAGCTGTAAATAGAAGTACGTGTGAGTGTGAGTATGAGTGTGTGTGTGTGTGTGTGTGAGCTTGAGTGTGAGCAGGGAGGGGGAAAGTAGTCTTTCTTTCCACCTCCCTGGTGTGAGTGTGTATTGTATGTGTAAGAGATACAAGTAGTGAGGGTCTGACAGTTTAATACAAAGGCACTGTTAAGTTAAAAAGTAGATATGCAATGGATATAAAAATACAATGTACATGTGTATCAATAGTCATGAAAAGAAAAATGAAGGAATACGGCATTGTTGCACGATCTCTCACAGGTTTATCATGCATACAAGTTCATACACATTGCATACTTTTTACTAGGTAGATAATACACTTCTTTGCAACATGTGCAACATTGTACAATTTTATGTAAGGTGTATTTTACGTACTTCTATGTCTATATGTTAATTGTACAGCCTCAGGTATAATTGTACAAAATGTAGTGTATTGCATATTATACACACATATTCTTCTGACCAGCATCTAAAGCTTGTGTACGACACACCACAGTCTGAATATATAGTTTATAAACAAAGGCCTCCCCCTATCTCCCCTTAATAGTCAAACATGACAGTCCAGTCAACACATCTTGTTTACCATAGACTCCACCTTGCAGGTTTACAACCATGCTCTGGGGCTCTTTGTCAATATGAGGATGACAGATCTGTACAGAACACTGCCTGGGAAATCTTCCACAGACGTACAATTGTACTGTACATTTTATAAGCCAGACAGTCTGTGGGTGTGATTGATGCTGCAGGCTTGCAAAGTACATCTTTAGTTTAATATGGGGAGAGTCTTTTTTTTTTTTTGTCTTATAGCTCCATACTTCTACATAAATACTGCAATATATCCCTTCTCTCAACTTTTCTCTAAAATTCAGGTACTGTATGCCCTTCCTCGTCCCTTGAATTTGTTTCTGTCTGATCATATTCCCTTTTGTGTTGCCTTTCTCAGCTAAAGATACTTGTAGAAGTGGAGAAATAATAGGCCTACAAACTGAAACTGAAAGTCTATTTTTCAAGCACTTACATGTAAATATTTGTACAATTGTATACTTCATGAAAAGAGCACAAACATGTATGTGACATGAATGATAATTCTGACAGGTATTTTGTGTCTAAATACAATAACTGTACAGAATATACAATGTACATACATATATCATAGCATACATTCCTACTTCAATGCTATTTAAACACTAGTTTCAACAACACCTGCATTCTGCTGTGTTGATTCTACGGGCAAATGCAAACGGAACTATTGATGAAAACAATAATGATTTGTTTACATTTACTGGAAGACAGCTGATATCCAACATAAAATGTAATCAAAGAAGTTAAGAGTCATATTTCAATTTAACTGTGACACAGAAAAAGGATGGTGTCAAACCAACATTAACATTCTAGTGTAAGAAGGGAATATTTCACTATGTCAATCTGTTGTACATGTATATTACATAGTACAATGTATGTGTCAATCTTGTGCCTCCCGGCTGATGATGTACCTGACCAACATACTTGGCTTCAACCTGCGATTACTGACACACTTCATATGAGTCTGGCCTTGATTTATGGTCACAATAAAATCTGATATGAAATCTGATACAAGTGTACCCAGTTGGGTTAATTATTACATGTATGAAATATAATGCCACACACTGTAAATCATAAAATGAGAATCTGTTATTTCTGTGTCCTGTTTGCATTATACATAAACATGAACAAGGTCCCAGACAAATACACAAATATCAAAGTAATATGGTCAACTTGGAAAAAAAAATAAGGGATCTTTCTCCGTAGAGCATATCACAAAATAAGCAAGAAAGAGCAATTACATGCCAGTACTGCATGCATTCAAAATAAACAGATCAATAAAGTAAATACCACTAGAGTGGCCTGAAGAAATTGACACCCTGTATTTTATTCCAAATCAATACAAGCACACCACTTTCATCTACATAGTTAGGAGTAGCATTATAAACAGAGACATCAGAGGAAAGGTTTGGGTCCTTTTGACTCATTGAATACACACATCATATTGCTTTATGATGTACAATGTGAATCTATAGATACCTTTCTGGGGTTTTTTACATGAGAAGTGGAATAATTTTGGAACCACAGTTCACATTTTGCTTTGGATCTACAGACATCACAAACTGGTAATTTTTGGGTTGATGATCATTGTTAAGATTCTAAGAAAATTTGTTGGCCAGTAAAATTTTGCATTCAACTTTGCTTTTCAAAACCAATTCTTCTTAGGTACATGTATTTCCAACTGGAACATAAACTTACTCTCCATTTAAATTGATTATCCTGCATACACAACTGTATACACCCATTTCAATTTCAGGTTTTTAAAACAAAAATTACTTCTGAATATGCAATGGGTAAATAAATGAACTTTAAATTACACATAATACTGTAGTTTGTATTCCAGATATTTACAATGTACATTTATACACATAGTTAACTGTAACAATACAAATATTTTGTAAGAAATATTGAAAGATAATCTATCAAATTTTGCTGCACTGCAACCTACCTTTGAATGTGAAAAAATATAAATGATGAATAAGACAACACAAAACAAAATTAAAACAAAATTACAGTGCAGTATGCAAAATACAATATCTGTAAAAATTGAAAAGACTTACATGTACGCTTTTCAACATGCAGGTTGTACAACCTCTACTGTGTACAGTACGCATTTCTGCTCTTGAATAAGGCATGAAATGTAATTTGCTTTTAGCATGAACGTGGTCTCCTTCACAAGGATCATAATTATTAATATTGATGGCATCATACGCAAGGGTCAAAGAAATAAATTGACATTCAGCACACGCACAAACACACACACAACACTCACTTCTTTGCTTAAAGGCACTGTTTACCATTGGGAGCAGTGATTTAAAAAAATGCTTATCCATGTGTGTAGGTCAGTTGCATCACAAAACACCCAACCATAACAATTTTGCAATAAAGCCTAAAATATAAGGAGATATCATTAATTTTATCACTAAACCATAACTGTAAACGGTTTAGTTTAGAAACAATTTTATTATAACTATTGTTCACATTTTGTACAATTACTTAACAGTGATTATACTGATTAACTTTTTTGCACCGGTTGTTTCTATCCCTAACTCACATTTTAGAACTATTTTGAAGCACATTTAAGCTACAAGTAGGTTTTTGTTTTATCTGCAAGTGGTAGATATTGCCTTTCAAAAAAAATAAAATGAAATGAACACAAGCTTTGGTATATAATTGCTTGAATCATGCTTTACACTGTAACTTCTTTTTTGTGTGTGTGTGTAAGATCTCACTGAAATTTCATGTCTAAAAGGGCCAAAATCTTTGAAATCATGTCCTTCAAATCAACCACATCAATATTGATGGTATCATACATTATACCTGCAAACACATAGGCCTACATGTAGTGTACAGTATAAACACATAAACACACACACACACACACATACGCGTCTATGGTGGAAACCGAGGACCTGTTTTACCCATAAGAATTTTACCACATAACCGAAGACCTGTGTGTCAGTAGGACTCTTGTCAATCGAGGACTCATTCGTATATTACCATCTACCCAAGGACTTAGACTTGTATTACAATATTATGCTAATCGAGGACCTACAAACATCATGTACCCCTACATGCAAAAGCATGCAAAAGCAGACTGTTTGGAATGCTCTGCGTACCGAGGACGTCCTCGGTTCTCTGTGTGTCCTCAGTTTAAATGTCAAGTTCGTATGTGTGTCCTCATTTTACACCATGGATAAGTGCACACACACACACACACACACACACACACACAAACTCAACATTCACTTCTTGCACATAAAAGAAAATTATCCACAAACTTCAGTGCATAATTTTTGTGATGATGCTTCATAACTTTTTTTTTTGGGGGGGGGTGCATTAAATCTCACTTAATTTCACGTCTGTTTAAAGGGTCACCACCTTTAAAATTTCAGTTCATACAGTAGTTCAACTACTCCCTCCTATTTGCAATGATTCACAGTGAGTGACAAAGACTCTCATTTCAGCCAAACCTCTACACTTTGCATGGTGCAGCAGGTTATTCCAATTCAATTATGGCTGGGGGCCATGGTTGAAATTAGATTCTTAAATTGATTTTTTTCCCCTTCCTTGCCCTTTAGGGACACAATCCTCCACTATCTCTTCTAATAGGAAAAAAAAGCATATACCTAGCTTTGCTTTTATTGAAATTTTTCCCCAATAAAAGTGAGGGGTCCATGTACAGGAACCCACTTGCATGGATATTGAAAACTAGTGTGTACATGCTTGTCATCATGTACAATTAAAGAGCAATATATCTTTAATAAACAGTTATTTTGAATGGAAGCTGGGGAAACAATGAGTGACAGGCCCTGTCTTGGGTTCACAAGCAGTCACACAAACATCAGGAATGGTGTATCATAAATATTTATTCTACCAGAACACTAATACAGGCGAACACAGAAGTTGTGATTACTTTTGGAAATGTTTCTGTAAAATTTATCACCTGTTTCATCCATCAAACAGCACTATTTTCCACCTTAATAGGTGATACACTATCAGGGTATCACCAATTGTGTTTAAATGTTTGGATTCTTTTTTCTCCTTTCTTTCTGCCAATTTTTGTGAATACAGTTCTAAAAAGCCATCACCAAGTCATGTGAACTTTGCCATCGGTCATTTCTCATTGATCTAGCCATTGAAAGTTTTTGATAACGGTCTTTTACCTACATGTATTACAACATACAAACGTGTATGTCATCCAGGCACTATTTTGTGAATTTTTAATAATGTCATACAATCGATCACTTCTTAACCAAAAGTCTTTTTTTTAAATCAAATTTGGTAGGCCTATGCATATAAAACTTTTAACATGATGCATGCCTACAATGTATGCACTAATTTCAAAAATGCTCAAAATTACTTGGAAATTTTTTTGCATAGCCTATATGTTTCAGGCCATTTTGAGCATACTTCCAAAATTTGGCATGCATCATTTGCATCCGTTTGCTCGTCCGTAAAGCAGATAATTATTTTCACATGAAATCACTTTGTAATATTATGGAGAATGTGTTTACTAAATTTCAGGTCAATCCTAATTTATATGACATCATACAGGCCCTTCAAAGTTGAAATTTTCATGTATGCATCAATGGCCACATACACGTGTACAGTGTAAAATATCCTGTATCTTAAATCCATTATAGCTCATTACAATGCAAGTTGACCCAACCTCTTTGTTGAATATTGTGAATGGTGATGGGTTGTAAATGTCACCTGATGGGTCGTTGACAAAAAAAAAAATTAGACAATGATTTTCTTACGTTACAAGTCATAATCTCACAATTATAATGTCTCACAAAACTTTGAATCACTCTAAAATTTTATCCAAAAAGAAACTGCATACACATAACAAAAATGAAAAACATAAGTTTTGCACATTAGACATTAGAAAATTTTTTCACTAGATTCTTAATCTCAAGTGCAGCACACAACCTACATTGTGCCTATCATCAAGTCTTGTCCAGCTTAGTTCAGTGGATGCCCTCACTGTTCGTACTTGAAATGTAGCCTGTAGATGCCCTGATATTCTGAAGCACTATTATGAGCAACAGATTCCCTGCTACAGAGTATGTTAAAGGTGAACAAGATTAGCATACGAACGTGACCACTCCAGAATCCCTCCAGTTTCATCAGCATCTATTGTGGGACTTTCCACAGGGTGTAACGTGACACCGGCGCCTCATCATCACCTTTAATCTCTTGCCCAAGTGAAGAGTAGAACCTTTATATTGTAGTTTATAAAGGATACTCCAAATCCACAAGCACATATCACTGTTTGCCACTGGGCAAGTTGATGTAATATAGTTCTTTGTACAGGTTTGAACATTATTGCAGAACATTGCACAGTATAAAAGCAACTGTTCTGCTTTGTTTTGTTTTGTTTTGTTTTTTCATTGGTAAAGTCAGTGTGCTCATACATCATCATGCTTGTAGGAGGAACAAAACATATTTTGTCATAATATGAGTATGAATAATATCAGGAGAAGCACAAGTAATTTAATGATATTCATTGTTAATGTGCATGTTATAGGGCCTACTGTATATAAATACATCAATATTAATCTGAACATATTCTTAAGTAATGTTAACCAACAAAATATCCATGGCACTGAATGCTGTTTTGTGTGTGCGTTCATGCAATGCTTCATTTTAGGCAAAAGACTTTAGTTTTACTGTCATCAGTGAAGAGAAACTAATTAAATGATGCTTCAGATGTAAAATTGCAGCAATCAAGTATTTGTATTAAAATGTACTGTCCAATGCAAAAGGAAAGTTCTAAAAGCATTGCATATAATGCAAGCACAATTACAACAGACAATGTAAAACAATGTGCATGTTTGGATGTAATGCTACACAAAGAGGCATACAGTGTATGAGGGACTCAGATGGAACTTCAACAGCCATACAATTCTTCTACATTTCTGTCATTCTAATTTCACTATCATATCAGACAATCACTGTGAAAGCAGATATTTTATTCCACTTTCAGATTGATTCTACTATATACCTTGACCTACTGTACAATATGAACTACCCGTATGTACATACAAATTGTATACTTCCACATATCTCCTTAATTTAGTTTTTTCATTCTTGTCAAGATATTTGCTAGTGGATTCAACAACAAGAACGACAAAATTTCATTACCCTTTATTGGTACCAGAGGCAGTGCAATCTCTTGGCAGAGCCAGGGCAGAGTGCATGCAATGGCACATACACTTGTATGTAAAGTACAGCTGTATGCAGCATAAAGTACACCATACAATACTACAAATACACCCTACAAAGTATGAATCCTCACAGTACACAGTTACATTGTATTTAAAGGGCATCAATGAATTAATCTGGTATGCAACTACTTTGTTCTTGTGATTAAAACCCACACAAAAATCTATTCAAAGACCATTGTTCCTGTCCTTTGTCCCAGTTGTGTATTCATTTTGTAAGCGCTTATAAAGCAGCTCCAAGGTGATGGTTGTCAAAGATCACGCAATTAGGACAATTAGCTAGGCAGAGGACCCCCCCCCCCCTTTGTCAAGTTCATCCTATGCTAATTATCCCGAATTGGGGAGGATTACCAACAGTGCTCTCACACTGGGGTTTGTCATCTCAAAGCAAGGGGGCACCCCCGAGTGACCCCACCCCACAGGTGTTTGCTTCATGCAGAGGAAGTCCCTCATAGTGACAGGCAATACAAGGAAGGGAGAAAGACAAGGAGAGATATTACAGCCTGGCTGTGTACAGCTGTGAGGGTGAGCGAGTGCTGTAAACGTCATTATGTATGCGAGCATGAGAGAAGAGACCAGCCATGGGGCGTTTTACAGTGTTCACATTTTAAATACTTTTTGCACAGTACTATTGACACAGGTCACCTTATTTGCAATTCTGCCGTAACATGACCCCCTTAGCTTAGGTAACAGTTGCGACATAAATCAAATATAATCTGTACATGAACAGCATTCAAGCAAACTTATCATCAGAAAAGGATCACACAATGGGTTGGTTCCCCACCATGTAGGACTACAAGTACATCACACAGAGAACTTTAAAAAAGCCAAAACAAGCAAAGGTCATACAATTATCTAATTCTTTTAACAAAAAAGACGTCTGAAATCTAGACAGATCTACAGCGCATGTGGAATTGCACAGTGATTCAGTGACAGATGCAAGATGACACACATACACATGTACACATACACATACACAGGTGTTGTCTTGCTTTCATTTAAACATCCAATTAGACAATTTCCTGCACACCCTAATTTATGCTGACCACTGCCAGTATTGTGTGCATCTACAATGTCGTGGATGTGCAAAATTTGTAGGCTATACGATATTCTTGCTCCTGCAAACAGTAGATAGAATAGCAAGGTTTACCACAACATTATACACGTGAATGCAATCCTGCAAAATGTCAAGAGAATCAATCTTGCAAAGGTTATGAATTTTTTGATGACGTACAGTGTAGTTAGTTGCAGAGAAACATGTGTAGAAATGTGAGCAAAATTACACACACACACACACACACACACAAAGACAGGTCAAATAAGAAAATAGTGACACAGAAAATGCCATTCTCTTGTTCAAGTTGTTGAATGTTGCATGAAACAGTCAAAGAGATACAGGTAGGTGTTTTTGTTGCATGGTGGTAATGAAAACTGCTTGTGAAATATTCCTCACTTGCATTTTTATGTAAAATACATGATGCTTTACCGGTACTATTTCTTCAATACTACAGAGATCTGGCTTTTTCCCAACTAGACATTTAAATTACACATTGTTCTAAGAATGTGTTCTAAGAATGTGTTCCCGGTACGGTCATTGGATAAAGATGTACAAGCTTGCATTCTCACAATCATATCAACACAAACAGGAGGGAAACAAATTCTAGTTTAGCCCAAATACGGTATTTTGTGAGAGTAGCCAGTACACTGACTTAAAAAAAGTAAATCAGCACTTACAATCACCTAGAAATAGAATGCTAGGTGAGGAACTGGCCTCAGATAAATCAAAGTAACCCTATTGAAAAATGTTTCTTGATATTCTTTACTTTTGTACTTACACAAATGGATTTGTTGACCACTTAAGCACCTCATTACCTTACCAAACAGGTGAACATGGTAAGAATCTGCATATAATTTACACAATGGAGATGAAGCCGTATAGTCTGCATGGTTACTCAAGCAGAACAAGAGGCAGTCGAGTGTGCAAGTTTAGATTGCTGTGTGCTTCAAATAGGTACAACACAATTTTGAACTGTAGCGTGACCGACAGATCCAGTGTGCACAATGAAGAGGAGGGTTCTTTAGTGTTCCATATGAATTGACATAAAACAGGCCACACAACTCAAACATATTTGATGTTTCACACAGGGTGTGATAAGTCATTTGTCACAGGTGATATGATACTAACTGGATCGTGCCAATTTCTTACTTCTTTCCCTTTACTGATTACAACTTCAATTTTCTACTGAATCCTGCCCTACTGTATCATTTTTTGACATTTACAGCTCTCCCAGATGTAGTCTCAAGGGGAACGTATCCCTAACAACAAAATACAGATCGATCGTTTGGTCAAGTTTGACTTGTGACATGCATCAACACTTTAGCCACTTGATTTTTTCAAGTGGTTTCTAACTACTATCTTCTCGAATACTGTTACTACTATAGTATTATTTGAGAATCTACCAAATATTTATCACTTATTGGAAGTCCTTATTTAAGTTATCCTGATCGACTCAGAAGTATCATCAGTTCTTTCTTTTTTTCACAATAGAAACATTAACATTGCCATATTTGGTTGATTTGCTAAAATCAACTTTTGCGCAAATCAACTTTCATTCATAAATTCAGTTTCATATCATACTCTTTGCAGTACCGGTATATCATGTAGTGACAATACTAGTTTCTACAGCAAACAGAGAAACTGATGAACTTCATAAACTTACCAAGAGAAAGAAGTGAGTATGGTGCCATGACCGGTATGTGTGTCCTATCACTGGCCATTTTTACATCTGGAACTTTGCAGACGAATGCAATAGGGCCCGAAGAAGAAGGCTCTCTCAATCAGCTAGTGCAGATTATGATAGAACTCTAGCAGTACTTCGCTTTGCCAAAATATTCAAGATACTCGTCAGAACAATGTTGGGTGGTGTGAATGTAGAGACATAATAGAGGTCTATGCACATTACATATATTTCTTGGTATGAAGTTACTGTTGCAAGTGACAGCCAGACGACCGACCGACCGTGCGACGTCAGCTACACATCGTGAGCTGCGTCGAATCACCCATCCAGCCAGCCAGCAAGTGCGCGAGAATGAATGAGAAACCGAGGTGTGGAGCTTGCACCGCTGTGGATGAATGAATCGAAACCAAGCCACCGTTCCTACTTGTTTACAAAAACAAAGCTCCCTTATACCACCTAATTGAAGTGGTCAGACCGTACAGGCTAACCAGATGTAATCGAGTGTTGATATAGTTCCAATAGTAATCCGTAGGAAGGAGGAAAAAGTTAGAAATTCATGGAATACAACGACGAAATGGGCACTGGTGATTCCCGAAGTGATCCAGCCTCTCGGTCAGCGCTCATGCGTAATTCGTGCATAAGCGTGGTATATGGGCACACAACAGATTCACAGTATAGCAGCCTGATAGCAGCTAGCTCAGCTCGCTCAACTTCGCCGCTTCTCTCAGCTAGCCAAGCCCTGATGCATGCTGCGAGTAGTAGACGTGTACGTGCGTATGTCAAAGAATCAACGCTTTTCTCCGCGCTGGGTACCAAAAGCAATTTGGTTTGCGAAAACCTCTAGTGAGGGCGCGGGTGCTCCATACGGCACCGAGAGGGGCAGGTTGTTCGCTCGAACGCCCAGGGTCTTTCTTTCGACAAAATTTTTACGCGAAAGCGAAATTGCTGGACTGGTCATGCGGATTTGTCGCATTGCATCCTCGACTACTATTAACCTTATCTAGCTAGTTACCTACCTGTATCAGTTCCTTTTCTCTACATTACAAAGACCTTTTACTTATATTACAGAACATCTATGAGCTCGCACATTTTGTCCACAGTATTATCCAAAATAAGTAGTTTTTTGAACAAAAACCTAGCAACATCACAGCGAGTTTGACAACTCTAAAATCTTCCCTTGTCCCTGAAGAATCTCTTCTATACCCTCCATCATTTTGAAAGTATGCAACATATTTTATGCTACACTCTCCGTCTTATCTGCTTCTTTTCCCGGGGAATGTTTCACTAATTATGCTCTTTCTACTTAAAAATCACCTCACATATGAAATAATAAATACATATCTGTTAATGAGGACTGTCTTGGGGTTTAAAAGATATAAGAGAAACCATGTAATTCAAAGTATGGCGGGCTGCGAAATGTGATAATGCAGGAACTCTTCCTTCAAACTATAATCACCATTCCCACCACCGCTGCACTACCTCATCATAATTACTAAATTTCGTCATAATTTTTTCTCTGTTCAAAAATATGACTAGGCCTACTATCTGTCTGACAAGAACAGCCTTCCTCCATAGTTTGTTTGCTGTTCTTTTCTCTCTTGTTGGGAAATGATTGGCTAAAGATATCTTATTTAAAACACTGATGCGATCACAATAGTCCTACATTGTCAGAGATGAACAATAAATGATAATAATATTTGGTTTCACCACGGTGAGTAGATCTGCGCACCGCCGGCGCCACGTGGGGGTTTGTTCAGCTGACAAGCAAAAACAAAAACAAAAACAAAACAAAAAAAACTAAAAGGTTTCTATCCATTCTTTCTACTATTCTAGTGCCACTTACGCGCTTCCGGGGGGAAAAAAGTGCCCCCCCCCCCCCCCCCCCGGTTCCGCCAGCCCTGACATGCACTGCGTACCGTAATATATTGCTAGATGCACGGACCCAAAATTGCTATTAACAAAGTCAACATCATCTACAAGGGGGCACAAAGTTTCGACAGTGTCTAGAAACTGGATTTTTAGGGAAGAAAATAAACAACGACATTACAAGATTCCACTGTAAATCTTCGTAATTATAGTTTCTCACGTGGTACCTGAAGTTATAAACACGCGCCATATGGATGCTGGACGGATGCTTCTTTTTTATCTGCATGGCCTTTCCTTAAAAGTTTTTTTTTTTTTGTCTCCATAAATAAGAAAAGTAGAAAGTTTTGAACATTGTGCAGCCACAATATCTTGTTTTGTAGTCTTTCCGTTCCGCAACTTCGTGACAGAAATTTACGGAGAACTTGCGCGCAAGTCAAGTAGTGGAGCGGCATAGCTTGAAAAATTAGAGGAATTGTGCATTTTATGATACAAGCACCAAATTTCGCACACATGTTGACAATTACATTTGAAATAAATTCAGATATTGGGTCATCGGAAACAGCGCCCTCAACGGCCATGGCAGCCATTGTTAAAAATGGCCGCCATAAATGCCATTTTTGTAAAAATTAAAAAATTTCAGAAGGGAAAATCAATATGATTTTGCAAACGAGTGGGAAATAACATAAGAAATTAGTTTAGATATTGGGCCATCGCAAATTGCGCCCTCAACAGCCATGGCAGCCATTTTTTTTTTCAAAATGGCCGGTATAAATGCCATTTTTCGTAAAAAGTTTAAAAATTTCAGAAGGGAAAATCAATAAGATTTTGCAAACGAGTGGGAAATAACATTCAAAATAAATTTTGATATCGGGCCATCGCAATTTTTTTTTTTATTTCCTGATTTCACAAAAGGAAAAGTCATTAAGATTTTGCACACAATTTGAAAATTATGTTCGAATGAATAAAGATTATTTGTATTAGATTTTGTTGATATCTGTGTCAAAATATAAAGAGATTAGATAGGCCATTGTTGAATTGCGCCCTCGAAAGCTATGGCAACTATAATTATATGAATGGCTGCAGTAGATGCACGGCTTTTTTATTCTTAGAAGAAGACAATGAAATTTTGTACACAGATTGACAATCAAAGATTTTTGTTATATTAACTCTAGATGTTGTTCCTTCGCAAATTTTCAAGAAGAAAATAAAATCGCTCACAATGGTAATGGCAGCCTTTTCTAAAATGGCTGTCACAGATGACATTTTTCTTTTATGAAGATGTGAAGAGTTTGTTTGCAAAAATCGATAAGTCCATTTTTGAAGATTTTGAAGTACAATATTACAAAATAAAAGTACAAAATTTAAAGTACAATATAATATCTTTTAAATGATATATTGGTCACTACATATAAAGGTACATTTTTGAAGTTACTCTCTAAAAAAGAAAGAGTGAATTTTCACTCGATTTTCACTCCCCTTGGTAGTGACGTCAAGGATCACTAGAAGTGGAGTGAATTTCGAGTGAACAGAAGTTTCACTCCAAAAGAGAGTGAAAAAAGACGGAAATGTTTTTGGTGGGATGTTCACTCCTTTCTCACTCTAAATTCACTCCTGACGTATTTCACTCTTTTGTCAGTCGTTTTTCACTCCTTTCTCACTCTCAATTCACTCCTATTGTATTCACTCTTCTTTAACTCCGGAGGTTTTTCACTCCTTTTTCACTCTTTTTTCAATCCTTTTTCAATCTTTTTTCAATCCCAAACGGAATTACACTCTACATGAGCACACATCTCTATCACCATTGATCAGCACTCAGTGCACTAGTTATTCAACCCTGGAAGAAAAAGTGACAATATGGTGATGAATTTGGGAATAATCTAGGTGGTCTGGAGTCATTTTTGGAATTATGAATACCAATCAAACCAATACAAGCAAAAACAGCAAGCAACGTTCATAATATAGATATTTGTTAATATTAATGCATGTATTTAGAAGCCAACGATCCACCACTGGTAGCCCAGTGCATTGCCAACTTTGTGTTCCAGTTTTGAAAGTAATTCCTACCCGAGCTGGATCAATACATGAAACTGAATAAATATAAGCTAGTAATCCAAATGGCTGTTGTTTCATTCTTTCTTATTAATTTATTCTTTCTTTAAGTAGCATTGAGGGGGATATAAGAAGATAATGTACTAAATGCTACGCATGTTATGTTTTTTTTTTATGAGCTGATTCTCTATATTGAATAAATGTGTAATGTCCACTGGATCACCTGAAATTAAAAAAAAAAAGGAATATACCTCTTGAATTATCTAAACTTCAACTGCAGAGCAGTACACCATTACAAACAGTCTTCATGTGCTGAGTATCTGGTCTTCCATGAATTATGTGGCCAATAATAATTATACATATTTTTATCATTTAAGAACAACTGTCACCATAATCATCACAAGGTCCCTGTAAATATGCTATTCTAGCTGTCATTCCCAAAGCTCTACAAATGGAGAGTTTGTTTGCAAAAACTGCTAAGTCCACATGTGCCAAATGGAGATATTTGCGATTAAAGGTCAAGAAAAATAAAGAGGATAATAAGAAAATGTTTGCTTCTTTTGATCATAACTTCAAAAATGTACCTTTATATGTAGTGACCAATATATAATTTAAAAGGTATTATTTTGTACTTTATGACAGAGACCGTACTTCAAAATCTTCAAAAATGGACATATCGGTTTTTGCGAACAAACACTTCAAATATTAACATCACACATTTCCCCGAAAATATGCCAAATTCATAAAGTTTGTGCAAAAGTGAAAAATTTTACAAGTACCCTTCCTGAACATGTTTAATTTTCGACTACAAGTGAATATAATTATTGCATGTCCAATGATAAGCTACAAAAGACTTGCAAAGTATAGTCACCATTATCTATATCATAATACAAAAACAATTACACATGTAGTAGGAATTGTGATTGCTTCGAAAAATTGACAAAAATACAGAAATTTTCAATACTGCATGGTTAATCAAGTTTGGATCCTCTGTCATGTAACACAGTGATGCTCTACAAGTACATTGTACAAATACCTAAACATACTCGATCAGAGAAGCATGGTCTTGACTTTAAGTAGGCTTTAGGTGGGGTATTTATGTAGATGATAGAGCCAGAGGGGGGCCTCCCTGGAACCCCCCAGACCTCGGCCATCAACCGTGCGATCATTACAAAATCCACACACAAATTGCCTGTGACATAATCTATAAAACGGTAATGTTGATTTTCAACAACAGAAAAAAAGTCACTTGGCTAAATTATGCTAATTTGAGCATGAAATCAGATCATTTGCCATAAATAAAGTTCCAAAAAGGCACATTTTTTGTTTTTTGTGTAAATATTCTTTCTAGTGTCCATAGCAAATGAAAGAAAAAAACTGTGCCATCAAAAAATTCTGAAGTATCTATTTTTTTCTATTTACTCATGTATTTCTTTGTTTCTTACTTATTGTTTTTCATTGCCTTTTCAATGAAATTTGTCAGCAACACGTCCAGCATGAAAATATTTATGTTATTGATTACAATCAATAACCCCCCAAAGTAATCATGCCTTCATGAAATTTGGCATGGAATGTCAAAGGGAAGGAGGGCTCGTAGCCCCCCCCCCCCCTCAACCGGGCCTACTATTTATGGAAAGAGAATTGCAATCAATACAGTTGACACAACATGTATCATATCATTGATCTTCTTCACCTAAATAAGGCATATCATTGCACAATATTGAACACTTGTAATCCTTCCGAGTTTTGCCAGATGTAGCAACAACTAATGCATGCAAACTGAATTTCTTACAGAGTGATTTCATGTGACGTCATGTTGGCCACCATAATGGTGGCTTCCATAGCAAAGGCGATCAATATTCATTCATGCATGCCTCTCTAACAAAGGTGTTCTTTTGCCTTAGGTTTCCCTGAAGTAAACATTGCTGCAGCTTTTGTATGCAGTCTTGATTTCTAGTCGGTTTAGGCAATTGACTTCATTAGGTTGCGTTCACATAGGAGTATACGGTATTCGCTATTCGCTATTCGGGCACCCAGTACACCATCACCCGCACCGTCAACTCGCCATCCCATGCAGTGAGGATTTCTTCCTCCTACATCCCAGCAAATCTTATTAACAATTTCTAAACTGCATCAGAATGTCAGTCTACATGCTTATTTTTGCTAAAGGGCAAATCCAGACCAAAATTTTCATTATTTCATAAACGAGAGATGGTATACGCTGCAAGAAAATCGAACAAGCTCATTTATTTTCCCACTTTGCTATACTATTCTATGCTATTCGGTACATTCAAATAGTGCCCTCTTATGTGAACCGGTGTTAGGAAATCCTATCGTTCGATTCAAGCTATTCGCGTGCCCTCGAAAACGAGCCCCAAATACCCAATAGTATACTTCTATGTGAACGCAGCCTTATGGTGGGCAATTGTGACATCACTGCTAACACTCTACATCAAAATATGATTGTCAGTTGCAGGTTATCTTAATAATTTGTTACGAGATCAAGGGAAGAATTATCCATAAGTTTGACTTGGCACATTAGTGAACTAATCTATTTAACTCCATCTACTCTAATGCCGTGGATTTATCAATGATGGGCTGCAGATGTTTCGTGGAAAAAGAAGTTGAACCAATTGAGCTTCTACCCACAAGTTTTTCAAAGTACAGTACATCAATTACATTAAGGTGAAAATGTACAAAATAACTCTGGGTCCCGTAACCCTAGGGATCAATGATTCCCATCAATTTTGTTTTATTCTTTTTAAAGATTTTTCCCCCTACTCCAAAGAAGATGGATGCCATAAATTTGAGCACATGCATATTGTACTGCATCAATGCTAATCAAAGGGGTGACAAAGGTATGTGGTAACTTAATCACAACATGGAGACATGATCTTCATCCCAAGAGCATGGATGACCATTGGAAGATTCTACTATTTAACTGCTATTTGTAGCATTCCCCCCCCCCCAAAAAAAAAAAAAAAAAAGGGAACGAAAAAAAATTACATACGAGTGTCTGTCAACAGTTTTCTCTCTTGAATATTAGACCATAAAAAGGTTTTATTAAAGCAAGTCAGAATTGCCTGGAGAGAAGGGGGGTGCTTAATCATGAGCGCAGCCAGATTCGTATCATGCGGAATGCCAAGTTGTGTGTGGCCAAACATTCTTTGATATGCTTGGAACACCTCACAGATGAATGTATTGATTAACATGTGGCCATGAAGAGATTTTTTTGACTATATAAGTCAAAACTATTTTCAGTTACTAGTATATAGTAAATTACAACAATCAACAATTTAAAACATTAACAATCACACATTCTATGCAACAAACTCTTTTCATCGGCGAGCCCTGTTCTACTTTTAATGTTGAAGTGCTGCAGTACATCCTGGTAATGTTCAGCTTCATGCTAAACTACCGCTGAGCCTGATGAGGCTGACTCTTCAACAAGAATGTAAGTTCCAACGTCAGAGGAGCATATGCTGTATCTCAAAAGAGGAAAAAGCAAGGGTATTTAGACCTATACACCGATGGTAGCTGTCTCTTCTCATCTAACGTTGGAATGGTGCTCGGTCAGGGTCTTGGTGGGAGCTGCAACTACTCTCTCTCTCTCTCTCTCTCTCTGCCTGAGGTGATGTGTGGTGTCATAGCTCCTCAAGGTCTTCAAACGATACTCAATGAATCCATGATCCTTGCCATACAGGTATACTCCTGAAATATAAAAATGCATTGTAAGTCAAAGCTTTTTCTTGAGTCTCAACAAATTTGACTTTGGCACAGAGTTGACTATAACTGATGAAGATCTGATAGCAGTAGAAATACATGTAGTGGCATTCTTATGGAAGAAAACGAGAATAGGTTTATTATAAATGAACGGCGCAACTGGCATGTTGGAACTTAAAGTTACATTACGTTACATTGAAGTTAACGTTCATCGAACCTAAGTCATGGAATCAGGCCAATCTGCACACAACTTTATTAGACATCTATCAGAAGGTACATCACAATCCCCACATTGCCTGTATATTTGCACAATCAGTTAATTAAGAAATAGATGCAATTTCCCTGTAAAGGCCATTTTTTTTTTTTTTTTTTTTTTTTTTTGGGGGGGGGGGAGGGTCATGCCCATAATCTGAAAAACTTTGGGTCCTTGCCCCCTAACTAAACAAGGATGATCAACTCCTCGTTTGTTTGCTTAATTCTGTCCACTAGCTCTTGAGAAAAGTTGACAATGTTGAAGTTTTTGCAAGCTAGATGAATAAGATATCATGTATGTCACTTAATCTTTCTGCTAAAGAGGGCTAAAAAAAGTTGTAGATCACATAAACTTACGAGTATACACTTACATGTCCTTTTGCACCTTGTGTGGTGTCTCACAAAGTGGGGTACTGCATCGCAACTGCCTTGGCTACAACATCCTTTGCTCACTACTTGGTATCTGAATTTAAAAAGAAAGCAAGAAAAATGTTAATCATATTCTATGACGCAAACATCAAAAATTTGGCCCTCATTTTAATCTTTTAAGGGGCTGAACTATTTTTATGTTTTTTTTTCTTGGCATCAATTTCTATTGCTATTCAGTACCACTGTTTCAAGTACATTTATTGCTACTTGAGCCAGATATCAGTTAATACATATGAAAATTTCATGCAGATAGGTTAAGTGTGAATGTGCACAGTTAGTAGAAAAATTTATACAAGATGTGATTATCCATTGAACTTCATGGCACATCAACTCCCACTTTTTTATCAATCATTGTGATGATTAAATCATAAGTATTAGGACTATTATCAAATCAATATACATGTGGCCCAATGGGGCTACCACGAAAATAAGTCAGCGTGGAGTCTTGTACGTACACTCTGTTTACGTGTTTCATACAAGTATACCAGTCTTTATTTTTAAATCTATAACCATCACTTCATTAACAATGTTACACTTACCGGTCCCTTCTACTTTCTTTCATTTTTTTTTTTTTTTTTTTTTTTTTTTTTTTGGGGGGGGGGGCAAATTTTAGTCTGCTTTTCTCTATACTTGAGAACACCAAAAAAACAAACAAACAAATGAACAGGCAAATTACATGGTTATATATTGGATGGAAATGTACATTGTAGTACAAGACATGACAATGGGAAACTGGTATTCCAGACCAATTTTCAAATTATAATAATAATATATGAATAATAATAATATTTTAAATAATTGAACTTACACTGTACAGTTTTCTGCTTCCATTTTCAACAACAAATATGCTGCAATGATCTTGATGTGCAGATGTCTCCTCGGAACAGTCAGAACTCCTTCCCTCAGCTTTTGAAGTATCTCTTCCCCCTTGAAGTGATGTGTGTGTTGAATTCCTCGGCAAATAAGTAAAATTTAATGGTTTTATGAATAATACAAATGGCATGAGGATAGTAGGTTCCTCCAGTTTACATTATAAACTTGAAGAGCAAAATCATTTAACATACATATTTGACATAAGCAACAGCTCTACTTACACAACTCAAGACTGACCATAACAAGGTTTTCACTTCTGTCAATATGGCAAGTACCAGTACACAGTACACATTACACAGTACACATTTTTCTTAAATACAAGTACTAACCTGTCAAGACATTCATTGTCAGAGGGAAGGACAGCTCCAAAACTGCTCCATGAAGTATCTTGAAAATCATTTCTTCAAACAAAATAAAACCAACCAAGCATTCAGTCTCTTAATGTAGCCTCTTATGTAATTACTAAGACTCTAGAATGTAAAATAAACATAAATCAATTTCAAACTAGTCTCCCTTCATTAATCATTGTGGAAAACAACAGAATAGCTTACAGCAGGGTTAATGCAATGGAAGTCCATATCTCAGAGGCTCCTTCGCTGATGTTGGCCCGGTGTTTCCAGCATTCGTCAACCCTGAATTCAATGGCTAGTCGTTGTATGACCACATCTGGTACTTTGCAATCTGCACCGGCCCTCTTCTTGTGACAGAGACTGTACAGCTATCAATATCTGTCTTTGTCCTCCAAATGATGACCCCTACACCGAGTTCCTTTAAATCACCATCACTCCCGAAGAGCTGTCATGTCTACGTCCTTATCTGGAGGAAAGTATGAAAACACAAGGTTCAGAAATGGATTTAGAACTCATTTCCACAAGACAATATGCAGTTGTTTTGTCCACACAAATACTAAGTGAGCACCAATACAAAAGCTAGTAGGCCTAATTACTTTTTTAGCAACATCAGCATATTTAATGTTAGAATTAAAGACCCAAAGATGATCTCTGCCAAATTTCAATACCTAAGGTCACCTGTAACTTTCATAAAAAACAGTGTTGAAAATAGTACCAGTCATCGTCTGCTACAAGGGGGATCGATCTCCATGATGTGTGAGCACGCTGATCTTCAGCTAGAAGTGTGATGTCACAATGGACCAACACTTAACTCGAACAGTACAGGCATCATACTTCTAGTACAGTAGTAGATGATCACGACACATGACGTGGGAGCTAGTGTACGTGGTATTCTCCCAGCTGTTTGGATGCTCAAATGTAGCGGCAAATAAAAGTCCTTTTTACTACATACAGTGTATATAATGAACAATAATCATAAATCACCAAATTTCACCATTCTTTATTACCGTACTGATCGAGATCACCATCTAGCTCATCTGGCAACACAGACCAGTGTCAGTGATTCGGCTGTCAACTCAACAATAGCAATGTAGAGTACGTGTCTGGCGCTAGGCACTTCTAATGTATCGCTTTAATTAGCGCAGCTTAGTAACAGTTAGGACCCTATAGTATAAGTTCGATCTCTACACTCGACCACAGTAATCTCTGTGTGATGATATGCTTACGAATGTCAATTCAATGACTAACGACCAACGTTTCATTCATCACTCATTTTTTTTTTTTTGTTGAATAGTTCAAGCCCTAGATCCCAACGTGTACAATTAAAGTGTTGTCTAAAGACTCAACGTATTACTGTATTAGATCCCAACACCTAGCGTGTACCATCAGCTGAGTTTCGGCCTCGGATGCTAGCTGTTCGTAAGGTGTTCTATGGTATGACCAGCCCCATAATAGCTAACTGTGTACAAACCATTGTACATCAATTGTTCGAAGGAGCGCCAGTACGGGCCCGGGGTCATTCGTATAGAACCCTAAAGGTAACTTACATAATAAATGGTCGTTTACGGAGAGGTATAATTAGATCGATCTATGGTTTGCTTACCTTAAAAAATGTGAATAATATCTCCGCCCCACTCAATTTGAAGACAGACATTTTCTCCCGTCCATCACGACATCCAGGCTCAGATTCTCACGATTGCACTTACACGCACGTAAATCTGTGATCCTATGCATAATACACGCACAGCTAGCACACAGCACGCAATTGCACACAGTGTCACAGTCCACGCACAGGCGACGCGTCGCTCTTCAGGTAAACCTGCCCGCGCCCAAGCCAGGGGAAATTGCGGCTGGTGATTGGCTTAGAGTAAACACATGACAGGGGAATTCTCAATTTCTATTGGCCTAGCCAAATGCGTTTAATTATGTATTCACTCGGAATTCACTCGGCTTAATTTTCACTCGGAATTCACTCGGCGAATGGGTTTCACACAAATTTCACTCGTTACAAGAGTGAAATTCACTCGACAACGAGTGAAAGTCACTCTTAATTGAGTGAAATTTTATTCACTCCTTCCAAGGAGTGAATTATTCACTCGAAATTTTTTAGAGAGTATGGTCAAAAGAAGCAAACATTTTCTTATTATTCTTTCTATTTTTCTTGACCTTTAAACGCAAATATCTCCATTTGGCAAATATGGACTTATCGGTTTTTGCAAACAAACTCTTCATGTGCTAATGCCGGAAGAAGACAATTTTTTTTTTTCGCGCAAGTTGACAATTACATACCAAGAAGTTTAAACATTGACCCATCATAAGCTGTGTTCTCAATAGATATTTCAGCTATTTGTCAAAATGGCTACAATACACTCTTCTTTTTTGTCATTAAAATTTGCTTAATTTCAGGAGAAGGCAGTAGAATACTCACGGAGACATTATATAATCTTCAATGTTGTGTTATTTTGAGGAACAACGAAAAATAAACAAGGCAAATGCTTAGCGATTATATCTCAAAAAAGTATATGAAAACTCAATATTCATGGACAATATCAATGACTGAAATTGGGATCTGTCACCTCTTGCTCTGCATATTTAAAATAAAAACAAGAAAAATAGATATACAGGGACGATGTAAACGGCTACATCATTTTTTATTTTGTGCTATCTCGTACTCAGTGTTCCACGCTTGCGTCTTTGTTGTACTTAAAAGTCCGTAGAAAATATACAGAAAGGGACCGTGTGGAAGGGGCTTCTCTCTTCCAAAATCATGAGGGCACTTTTACACTTTCTGAATTAAGATTCAGCGATCTAATGCATATTTTAGGTGGCAAACATGAAAAATTTCCGAAAAAGTGTAATATGAATATCAAGGGACAATTGCGCCATATATTAAGTTTGACAGTAACGCTATATCCGTCAATATTATAGTTATGGGACTATATGACGTAGATCTATTTTAAAATGTAATTTCAGAAGTATTCTTAAGACAAATACGAAAAATGGCCTTTCAATTTACAAAAAAAAAGTGTACTTGCTATGTTTCCATAATACACATACCTTTGATATCCACACTGTTTAGTGTGAGCCGTCACACGCGAAATACTGTAAATAAAACTAAACTGAAAACATGAATTTAGAACTTACCCACTAATGAAACTCCTTTTTTAATATTCATTTCTTTGAGCACCAGGTTGCATTAGTTAATGGCTGTTTAGCAGTATTCTATTGGTTTCTCCTTCTGGAATAAGCAATCGGAAAAAAAAGGGAAAAAAGGAATACCTCTGACGGTTTTTTAGATACGCTGTACACAAAATTGATTACGGACGGACGGACTGAAAATATAATGCCTCCGGCGACACTTCGTGGCGGAGGTGGCGGAGGCATACAACAAGAAGACGTCCATGGCGGTCAGTATGGCCCTTGAGGGCGCCTTCTAAGACGACCTTATACTTAAATCTATTTTTTTATTGAACATAATTTTCAACTTGTTTGCAAAATCTTATTGACTCTTCCTTCTGACATCAGCATTTTTTTTTTGCAAAAAAAAAAGAAGGAGGGGCATCAATGGCAGCTGTTTTGAAACATGGCTGCCATAGCTGTTGAGGGTGCAATTTTTGATGGCCTATTGTCAAATTCAATTTGAATGTAATTTTCCACCTTTGTGGAAATTCTTATTGACGTCTGCAAAAACTTTACGAAAAAAAGACATTCATAGTGGCCATTTTGAAAAATGGCTGTAATGGCCATTAAGGGGGCAATTTGCAATGGCCCAATTTCTAGATTAACTTTTGAATGTAATTTCCCACCTGTTTGCAAAATCTTGTTGGCTTTCCCTTCTAAAATTAGCAAATCTTCTGAAAAAAAAAAATTTTATGGCGGCCATTTTCAAAAACGGCTGCCATGACCACTGAGGGCGCAATTTCCGATGGCCCAATATCGAGATTTATTTTGAATGTCATTTCCCATTTATACGCAAAATTTCTTTGACTTTTCCTTTTCAATTTAGCAGTTTTTTAAAATGAAAAAAATGGCACTTACGGCGCCCATTAAAAAAAAAAAAAAATGGCTGCCATAGCCATTGAGGGCGCAGTATCCGATGGCCCGATATCTGGATTTGTTTTGGATGTAATTTCCCGCTCGTTTGCAGAAAATTATTGGCTTTCCTTTCTGAAATTTGCAAATTTTTACAAAAAAATGGCATTTATGACGGCCATTCTGAAAAAATTGCTGCCATGGCCGTTGAGGGCGCAATTATTTCCGATGGCCCAATATCTAGATTTACTTTGAATGTAATTAACATTTAAGGGCAAAATCTTATTAACTTTTCCCTTCTTAAATTTGCAATATTATCGAAGAAGTGGTACACATGACAGTCATTTTGAAAATTAGCTGTGATGGACGTTGAGGGCGCAATTTACAATTGCCAAATATTTAAATTCATTTTAAATGTAATTTCCCACTTGTTTGCAAAATCTTACTGGTTTACCATTCTGAAGTAAGCAAATCTATTGAAAAAAGTGGCATTTATGGCGGCCATTTTGAAAAAAGGCTGCCATGGTCGTTGAGGGCGCTATTTCCTAAGACCCAATATCTAGATTTACTTTGAATGTAATTTCCCATTTGTGAGCAAAATGTTATTGACTTTTCCCTCTTAAAATTGACAAATTTTACAAAAACATGGCATTTATGGCAGCCATTTTGAAAAATGGCTGCCATATACGTTGAGGGCGCTATTTACAATGGCCCAATATCTAAATTTAATCTGAACGTGATTGTCAACCAGTGTACAAAATTTGGTGCTTAATTGTATCACAAAATGCACAATTGTTCGGCTATGTATGCCGCTCCACTAAAGGGATTGTGAGACGAAAACACAGTTCTCATAAACGTTACCTGGAAACTCGGGGCTTATGACCATGATATTACACGTACTGATTCTCAGCATGTGGATTTTTTTTTTTATTCTCATCAATTGCATAACTTTTTTCTATACCCGAAACTTCTGCTGTGATAGTTTGTTTGATGTTACTCACCCGATGAACCCCTTCATCTGTATCATCTTTATTGCAACACCGTCAGAAGATGCGAATGGAAATGTCATAATTATGTCAGACATCAGGATGACAGTATCCATTCTTTGCTTTCACCCACCGACCCCCCCCCCCCAGTCATAAACAACAAATCTTCAACTGAAGGTATACCTATGAGCACTATTCTGCAACCTTAAACATTGATTCCAGTAACCTAAAAACGAAGTAGTTGTATAAATGTATAGCCTACATTTTCGACTTTTACTGTGGTCTCAAAATCTTCACCGCGCATAATTATTTTTTGATACATCTTTGTAAAAGAACAGACCAAAAACAAACAGATTTTTTTCCACTCACAAATTACTGATGATAGAGATATTATGTCCTTTTGAATTTTAACAAAGTGACTCATCAAAAATCTAATCACAAAACTTATTTTTGAGATGCAGAATCGAAACCACATACATGTCGTGATTCGGGCAGGACACAATGGGAATTGTTTCATCTCAATAATTGTCCTATTTTTAAAGTTTACACAACACTTGCACCCAAAAGGCATATTAGAGAAGAGTTTTTTTTTATATATTCTGCTGAATCTGTTACATCATATATCTATCAAAAGAGGTAAAAATAATCAAAACTAAAATGATCATTAGAGTAGCGCTATAATGCATTGACCCCCGTATGCTTAATTTTTATCAACAAGAGCATTTAAAACTTATTTTATTGGTGTAAGTTATGTACACTGCAGGCCGGCAGAACCGGGGGGCCAGGTAGGCTCCCCCCCCCCCCCCCACTTTTTTGCACCCGTACGAGGAATACATAGGGTGTCACCACTTCGGACCCCCACTTCTTCTCTTTTTTTTTACTCCGGAAGTGGCAACTAGAGGGAAAAAAAATAAACATTTGAGCGAGGTACAGGGCCTTTGTTTTTGCTCTTAAGACCTTGTTTTTGCGCTGAAGACCTTTGTTTTTGCTTGTCAGCTGAAGAAACCCGGAAGTGGCACCCAATGTTAGGCCTTTCTTTTCTTTTATTTTCTTGTGCCCCCCCCCCCCCCCCCCACACACACACACACTTTTGAAAACGTGGAGCCGGCCTGTCCATGCACTGTATGTGTATGTTACAACTTTCAGTTCTCTGTCAGTCCGTCTACTTATTCATGTAAGTTTCACACTTCATAAAGTTTCAACTTGTGTTTCATAGGCGAGTGGGTGGGCGCGTGCGTGCATTAAGTTTTGTCCGAGTGCTTGAGACTCTTTAAGAAGTGGAAATTTGCGCATTTCGCATTATCAGAAAACCAGTGCTGCAAAAAGCGGATATTTTGCTTGTTTAATATTATAATGTTGCATAATGTCTCTATTCCTCTCACACACAAAGTGCACAAGCCGCCGTGAACGCGAAAACTTCCTTTTGCTGCTTATCGTTACTGATGTTGCTTCTATATGGCTCAACGTCCACATGCAGTCAAACCTGTCTTAGCGGCCATCTCTCTATATAGAGGCCACCTGCCTATAGCGGCCACTGAAAAATCCCCCGCACGAAATTGCAGTATTATGGACTCTTTTATATAGCGGCCACCTGCCTAACGCGGCCAGCGGCCACTTACTTTGTATCAAGAGGTGATGAATATTTACCTGCGTATAGCGGCCACAAAAATTCAGCTGAACCGTTAAATCAGCCATAAATACGATGTCTTTTACGTTCATTGCGTGAATTCTACCGAGACCTAGCTTAGTCACAATCACACAGACACGTTTGGCAAATAACTCTTTGCCACGAAAAGCCGTCTTACCACTAACTTGACTAATTATAGATCTAGGCTTCAGTAATGCCACCCTGGATAGATGCTACAAAGGCAAAGACAACTTCCAATAACATCTTAGAATTTTACTAGAATGCCCACTAATTTGTGTTGAGTCCCTTTGAATAAGAACGATATGGTACATGTACTTGTCTGGGTATTGTTTGTTGTTTACGCAAGCTTCACACCAAAGAGTATAGAAGCGTAGCTTCTATACTCTTTTGCTTCACACATTATCAATCTCCATTAGAACTCGGCACTCGTGAACCCCGTTCATGCATAGCAGTTCCTCAGGCCCGAAATGTTGTTTTTAAAATCAAAAGAACAGAAGAAGGCCAACAAAAAAAAAAGTAAAATGAAGTGAATTGTACAACAAAAATCCCCAAAATAGCTGCACATGCAAACTTATCTACTGGTTGTTGCTGTTGTTGTTTTCTGCTATAATAAAATGCGAGTAATTTGTATTGAAATTCAAAATGACTACCAACTGTCTATAGCGGCCACTTTTGTTGTTTTCCTTGGGTGGCCACTATAGACAGGTTTGACGGTATTTCTGTGCTTCAGACACTACTAGTTCGTAGTACATAAGCAGAAGAAGTTAACGAATTGTGCCAGCAGAGGGCAGCAGCGTATACACTCTTTGAGAGTCATCCTCACCAGATACTGAAATAAAATAATTTGAGAAAGTATGAAAGCAGTGTAATCGATTTTATAATTTAAAAAATGTTTAAATTATAATTAAAAGGTAATTATTTTCCTTAAAAGATAATTTTGATAAAAAAATATAATCAAATAAAAGAAATAAAATACACGAGCCTAACATGTCTGCGCCCATTGTACATTATACTTTGTTGACGCTTGTACAGTGTACTGCAGCAGGCTACGGCTACCGCCATTAGACTCAGTGGGATTCAGAGGTTTTATTTCTCCTTATTCTGAATCTTCTTCTCTAACGTTAGGGCAATTTGCTCCTTTCGACGTCAGCAACGGTAAAGCTAATTGTTTTGACAAATTGTTATTTATCTTCTGCATGCAGCTTGCTTGTCGGGCTACGACTGTTTTACGAGTGTGAAAGTTTACTGTGTGATGTTATTGTGAGTGTGTGCAGCCATTATTTTGTGTGTGTGCTCCGCTAGTCAATTTCACAAAGTAGGTCTAAAGTTAGTGTCATTTATTTACAACATATGAATATAGGTCTATTTCTATATACCGTAGTTATGGGTAAACTCGGCCTAGCGGGTAAAGTCGGCCGCCAGCGCGCACAGTACAATTTTATGTACTGTGCGCGCTGGCGGCCGACTTTACCCGCTAGGCCGAGTTTACCCATAACTACGGTAGGCCTATAGGTTCTAGATAGGCTAGATCTACAATGGAGTGCAAGTGAAATCCATAATTTCTTAATCTGAGGCAAAATTAGTCGAGGGACGTAGGACTAGGAAGTCCTTCCGCATCTGAAAGGGAGAAAGGAAAGAGAGAACAAAGCCAATGGGGGAAATGAAATTGAAACAAAGCTTAAGGAAGGATGGTAAAGACTTCCATATGTACTCCCACTATTTATACACCTACATTGTATGAGCTTCCTCTGAAGTCCGCATTTCCCTAGGACACGGAGATCAATGTTACCCTAACTCTAACCCTAACTCTAATCCTAAAGTTAAACTGAGTAAACTCTAATCCTACTCCCAAAGCCATGCCACCTTAACTTATTCATGTTACTTATACATAATGCATAGCGGGGGTACATGTGGAAGTCTTACCGAAGGATGCAAGATACAGTACTATGCTGTGGAAATTGGCCCTGCCACTGCACTGTTAATACTAATCATTACTATCAATCATGCATAAATGCCGTTTAGTCACTAGTGGGCAAGTGGTGGGGCTGCATTCACAAGCTCTAGGGTATAAGAGTACAGGTATTCGGTCACATACCGGTATTCGGTCACTTATCACTATTAAATCACCAGCCAGTAAGTTCTACAGTCAAAACACACACAAATCACATCAATTCACATACTTGTACACTCGTTCACAACAGGAAAGTCCCTTAGTCCCCTCCAAAAATCCATCCAAAATCCCAAATTCCACCATCAAAAGTGCATAATGGGCGCGACTTTCCCAAAGCGTGTGCGGATTAAGCCCAGTTTTAAGAGTACGTGTCGCCGAAAAAGCGCTAAAAATCGAGAAATGCGCCGTTCTTGTGCGGGATTTTTTGCTTATCGCAAGCTCAGACACGGAGTGTGATGGTATCGTCAAAAACGCAAAAGAAAAACAAAATTTCCGTACGTGCCAATACAGTGACTCGATGTACAAGGGTTGAATGCAAGTGCCGATTCCCCAGTATTCGGTCACCAACGGGCGCCGCCACGTCCCTGATGCAATTTTACGCCAACAAGGTAGTGCATGCGGTGCATTTTCCAGCTGCCGTGATCCCAGCGTGAACACGCATTGACTTTGAACGCGCACATCACGTGACTGAATACTGGTTGCGGTGACCATATTCTGGGGGATTTTCAAGGTGATATATTCTGGGATTTTGTGCAATTCTGTGAGATAACAGAATGAAAATTGAGATTAAAGAAATTTGATATATTTCACATACATTGCTGTAGATATGATGTATGTATGTTGTATTTTAGTTTAAAAAATATTGCAGAAAAGCTTAAATGACCGAATACTGGGGGTTTTACCCTACTGTACTTCTGTAGAAGAAAGCCTCACCACTGGCACTGTGCTTATGCTCAGTGAATGCCACACAGTGTTCGTAAGTAGGGCTGAATTCAGGAGTGTAGCAGGAAGGCCACCATATATTGACATTATTAATAGTACAGACAGGCAGTGGTGGAGCCAATTTCACGAGTTAATCTATGCCATTTTACTATGAATATGAGCTGCAGTTACATCTTCCTCAAGAAGGACTTGAATACCACAAGGATGGTTGAGTCAGCTGGGTCTGCTGGTCTAGCTAGGTGGTTCCAGTCACTGGCAATTCTGGGGAACAAGAAAGAGGAGATATTTTTACATCTGATTGGTGCAAAATGGTGTTCTGAGGCTGGAATCATGCCCCTTTGCAGATGATGTTGATTTCTGAAGGTATTGATGCCAGTCATTATATCCACCAGATCATAGCAGATGCAATACAGCACTACAAGATGGCTTTGTAGATGTCTGCTAGCAAGTGATGGTCATTGTAATCCATTTAGCATTATTAGCATTATTGTAGGCAGTAGTCCCAACCCCTCCCTGCCTGGGTACCTGGGGTTTGTCCGGAGGATTCGTGAGGAGATTCACTTATCTGTCCAGGTGGGTTAGAAATATATCTGAGTTTGTTGGGGGAAAATTATTTAATCTTGTCCGGATTGATTGGACCGGGTTTGAGGATAAACGTTTAGATTAGAATTTAATAGAAATATTATATTCCTCAATGTATCTAGACTAGAGCTAGTTCAAGTAGATTATATTGAGTTGAGGAATATTTGTGAGTGCCTTAAATATACTTCCTGGCCTGTTTGGGAGGTTGCTGGGGATTTCTGCTCAACTATTTCCCAGCCTGTGCTAGTGTTGGGGACTTGGCCAGAGATTTCGGCAGGGGTCTAGGGCAATTTTGTACCCCCCGGACAATTACCCCGACCCTTCCCCTAACCCTAACCCTAATCCTGAACCTAATCCTTACCCTAACCCAAACTCTAACCCTAATCTTTATTCTAACCTTATCACTGACCAGTATTTAGCCGGGGGGTAATTGCCCTGATACATTCTACAGAAACATTGCCCGGCCTTTCAGGACTAGACCAGTACTTGGCTGGGTAGTGTAACAGTCTAAAAATGCAACTCGATGAGTCAATGCAAGTCCCAGCCATCCTGAGTCCTGGATACTAAGGGTTTTTGACTAGTACAGCTGACAAGTGCATATTTGAAATCTGAAAGATTGGTATAGATCTATATCATCTGGATATGTTTTTCAGAGACTACATCTGGCCTCACTGTTTGCAAATCTCTCTCCCAAAAGAAATTCCTGTAAAATACTATAGGAAAAGAACCATAAAAAAGGAAAATAATCATCCTTGAATATGTCTAAAATCATATAAGAGTTCACAAACATCCAAGGGCAACAAGGCAAGCAAACCTTAACTGAGTGCACCACTGCCATTGCATTATGTTCAGTGATCAAGATACCTTTACAGCATGGCTTTATCACGTACAGTCAACCTTGCCAAAGTCAAATAGATTTGGACAGAAGAAATAGCTTTGACTTGGAGAAAATTTGACTTATGAGGGATTAAAATCAATAGAATATGAAGAAAAGAGGACTTGAAAAGACCTTAGACTCAGGCAATTATTCGACTTATGCGAGGTCAACTTAAGGAAGGTTGACTGTATCTATATCTATATCAATGCACAAATAATTACCTGAACAGTTTAAAAAGTCAGAGTTCTCTCTCACAAACAACAGCATGCAGGTTGCAGAAGATTTAAGAAAAAGCAGGAATCTTGGCAAATCTTTAAAACTCACACTGAAAGAAAAATATCCTTGAAAAGAAAGAAAAAGACTTGGATTGCAACAATTGAGCAATATATCAGATGCTTTGAAAGTGGTAGTACATGTAGTGACCTCTGATTTTGTTTCCTTTTAAAGAACATTTTCTTGAACATAAAAATGTTGTCATCAGCTGTTGGTTGTAAATACACTGTAAGTAGGTACGTTTAAAGGGATAATTTTGGTTGAGCTTGGGCTTTAGGTTTCCAACTTTTTTGTGAGGTAATGAAAAACTTCATATGGAATATGAAAAAGCATTCAATTTTAAAAGGAATTCAAAGTTTATTGGAGGAAAAATGGTATTGAAATGTCTGAGATATCCAGAAACAAAGAGGTCCTAATAAGAGGTGGGACCCACCTTTTATTAGGACCACTTTGTTTTACTTTGTTTTTGGAAATCTCAGCCATTTCAAACCTATTTTCATCAAATAAACTTTGAACATCTCATAGAATTGTATGCTCTTTCATATTTCATAAGTGGTTTCTAATTATCTCACACACACACACACACACACACGCACACACACACAAAATAAAATCTGAATCCCGCGTCTCAACCAAAACTATACTATCCCTGTAACCATCAGGAGTTGACACCACTAAGGAAATGATGAATTTTGTTGCTGATTAAAAGTTGAACTTTCTGAGTATTATGTTCTAGTAGTTGGTGCAGTTGGATGTGTTGTTGTTGTTTCTTAGACTTTCAACTGTGGATTGTTAGAGTTTGATATGCTTAGATATTGCAACACGGATATTTACCTGTAGGAAAACACTGACATCTATTTAAAGATGAGGATGTGATGTAGAAGATGCTGAAACTAACAGCGTTCAAGTGCAATTCAGTTCATGTATAGTATGAGAAGAACAGTTAATGCTTTCATATTGAAATGGATGTAAGTGTACATATGTATGAGATTATCAGTGTATGTAGTATTAAAACTAAGGAGATATGGACTAATTCTGTAAAGCTGATAACTCCTGCAAATGTGACAATGGATGAGGTAACTGATGTGACAACAAAATATGTTTACACAACTTGTGTGAGATTGTTCTATGGAATGACATTCTTTAGTTTCCTTTTTTTGGGGGGGGGGGTGGTATTGTGTAGTTTGCAATATCAGTGAGAGTATAATGTACACTATGTTTGAGAAATAAAAATTTCAAACTTACAAGATAGTGGCACATTATGATGTATGACACAATGTTTTTGGTAGTTCTTGGTAAAGCATTTAGATAAGTTTGTGCCAATCAAAACAGGGCATTCTCTTGATATGAATATTAATAGACACATTACATTTTCATTTATATGCATATTTCTCTATTTGCTTTGATTGCAGATCAAGTGTACACCATGGCCACCTACACTTTTGGGCAGCATGTTATAAAGTCATCAGTTGTCTTCTTTCGATCACGCCTCTCATTTGCCTTCGTGAATCGTAAACCAGTGGTGCCTGGTCGTATCCTTTTCTGTTGTTGTTTTTTTTTTTTCTCACATGTTTAAAGAGGAAATTCAGTCCAAATATAAGTTAGTCTGATAAAAAAAGTAAAATTTTATGAGTTCAATGGTAAAAAGGTGACTGAAATCGGATGAAAAATAAGGAAGTTATGAAATTTTGAAGTTTTGATAATTTCTCCAAAACAGTTCTTGTACAGTGGGTATGAATATGCAAATGAGTGAGCAAACCATGTCATACCCTCACAATTTTCCATTGATCCTGTACAACAAAAAAAAAAATGATGAAAACTCAATGTTTAAACATGATGTTATTTCTGGTTGAATAACTGCAGAATAGTGATCAGTTAGATAATATGAGGATTTGAGCCTTGGGCATAATTGTGTTTGAATGAAAAATGGGAAATTTCAAAATTTTATGTACAAACTATATGGTAAGTTGTGAGGAAATGACATGCTCACTTTTGCATATTCATATTGACTACTCAACTGTTTCCCCCAAAAATAGCTAAACTTCAAAATGTAATAACTTCCTTAATTTTCATCCGATTTCTATCAAATTTATACTGTTGAACTAGTAATATTTTACTCTTTCTTATCAGACTAACTTATATTTGGACTGGATTTCCCCTTTAATGAAAAAAAGAAAAAAACAAATATATATGTCAGTGTTACATTCCATCCAAAAAGTTTCAAAATTGAAAGGCAGTGGAAACACTTTCCCCCTTTTTTTTTATATTTATTTATTTATTTATTTATTTATCTATTCATGGTTTGAAAAACAACTACCATAGCAGCCTAACAAGGCCGAATTGAGGTAGTTTACACAGTAAAAACATACAGCAAAACATTAACAATATCACATACAAATTGCCTATGAAAAAAAAACTTACATTACAGAACAGATATAATTATATGATTTTTGTAGCATTGCTTATTCATTTCACAACTCAATTTCCAAAACACAGTAACATTAAAAACCATCAGACATTAAAACATTCATGTAATACAAATAAAAACGGATACAATTACACTCTTGAACACACTCGACATTTTTACCCCTCACATACAGCGTACATCTCCCTTTGGCAAAAACTTTGGCACATACATCACATATTCTCATACACCCACACAAACATACACATAATATACTCCGCATTGCATATCGTAACCCAAATATTTTGCGAAAGGGTATTATGTAATCGATACGTAAACGACTTCCGGCGTTATGGACACACTTGCATCTACACCCAAGCTGACGATGCATTTTGAACCTTTTCCTTTTCCGCTCTTTTAGAGTGTGTTTATAATCACATGATGTGGACTAGTGCACATGAACACATACTAGGGGCTTGACACACGCTTGCACGCATGCGTAAAAGCATACGCTAGCGTTCACACACACATTATTATATGCATTCACAGGGTTATACCTTTAAATATGAACAAATACATTTAAGTAGGCGACTATAAACTTGGCCAGTATAATGAGAGAAAGAAAAAAATAGCAAACTTGAAGAGAGAGAGAAAAGGAAAAAAAAAAGTGGCATTGACATCTTACATTACAGAACAGGTATAGTTAATGATAACATTGTAATATTGCTTATTCGTTTCACAACTCTGTTTCCAAAACACAGATATAACATTGAAAACCGTCGGACATTAAAACATTCATAAATGCAGATAGAAACTGATACGATTACACTCTTGAACACACTCGACATTTTTACCCTCACATACAGCGTACACCTCCCTTTGGCAAAAAACTTTGGCACATGCATCACATATTTTCATACACCCACAAAAGCATACACATTTATATACTCCGCATTATATAGCGTAACCCAGATAATCGCGAAAGGGTATTATGTAATCAATACGTAAATGAATACCGACGTCATGGACACACTTGCATCTACACCCAGCTGACAATGCATGTTTGCACCTTCCCTTTTTCCGCTCTTTTAGAGTGTGTTTATAATCACATGATGGATACACATACAGAGCTTGGTGGTATTACGTATGGAAAATGTCAAGTATGCATGTAGAAGGGAAGCAAATTATAAGGAAGTTTGCAAGCATCAGGACGATGTCAATGCAGCAGAAACACTCCTTGCTAGAAAGCGTTATAGGAGTATAGAAAGATAATCTGAAACCTCTGTGACTGAGTGCATTTTCAGCTGGAGGTAATAGTTCCCATGTATGCATGATTGATAAGGATGATGGAGATTAGATGGATTTCACATCAAAAGTCAGAGTCACAGATTTTTAGCCCCAAATCCAGTCAGATGCTGTAGTTCATCAGCCTGGGTGAGATGATGTGCTGTATTGTTGGCAATGGGGTGATGATGATTCTTGTTTTCCTTAACCTGTCCTCTGTGACACCAGATGTCTTGGTGTCTCCACTCAGGCCAGTGGAGAGATTCCACGATATGACGTGCGATGAGGTCGCTGACCTTTTCCAGAGCACTCAGACAGTGTCAAAGGTCATTGAAAGTGCATTTAAGGCATCATCAATGTCAATAGCAATGCAGGTCAGTGCTATGAGTACCATTACTAATATACTGTGTATACCATGTATTTGGCGAGGCATTTTTTTTGTGTGTGTGTGTGTGTGTGTGTGTATCGGGACTTCTCAACAATTTCATGAGTGGTTCAATTTGTGATTGTTTGATACAGAGTACTGAACAAATAAATGTATGTTGGCACGTCACTGGGATCAGAGTTAATATTTTCATGTGTTTTAAATTCGCGTATAGCACCCTACTCATGAAATCTGTGAAAAGTAAAAACCTTGCAAAATATCCGGCATTATATGTACAGAAGTTTGTGTGGATTTGTGGACAATGCATTTTTTTGTGCATCAGGGAAACTGATTTTTGATGATCCTTGTCCAATTTGTTTTGAATAAGGTTATTTTGTAGAATATATGGTGACTGCCAGAGAGTTGAGTTTGTTTCACAAACACAGAAGCATTTTAATTTGTGCAAATCAAGATTCTGTTCAAATTTAGAATAGGAAAATTGATTAAAAAGGTACTTTGCAAGCATCTATTCAGGCACTCTGATGCTGGGAAGGGCTATTCACTTTAACAATGACTAAAAGAGATGCAGACACATGTACATATATCCTGTTTACGTCATATGTTTTGTGAGTATTATATATCGCCATTGGGGCTTGTAAGACAATTTTGCAAGAACCACTTTGATAGAATGGAAAAGAAGTACAAATGTATTGTCACTTTCCAAGAAAAAACCTAGTGAGTTCCCACCTTGGAGATGGAAGAGAAAATCCATTTGTGTTCTGAGAGACGATATTTTCAAAAGTTGTTAATTTAGCGGAAGTAATATAACGCTGACTCGAATAAAACTTTCCAAATTTGCAACAACAAAAAATATAACACTACAATATAATTATACTGAACAAGGGCAGAGATCTACCTGATAGGTAGCAAAATGAGGGAATTTATTTCCAGAAATTGAGGTGAATGCAGGGACATTTTTAAGGTCATGAGGTGGGAAGGTCATTCTAAAGTTTGAAGCCCATGAATGATGATCAATGCCCTTGACATTTTTGCTGTTATTTATTGAAATTACCAATACCATACATCATTGTCAGAAGTGATATATATTGGCAGCCCATTCTATTTAATCTGTTCAGCTAACATGCACTGATCTTGTTAATATCCTATGAGATTAAAGGCTTCCTGAGTGGGATATATTAAAATGCCAATTCTGTATATATGTTTACAGATAATACAGGGCTGCACACTGGCGCCGGTCCGACGGTCAAAGACCGGTAAAAGTCACTGTCGGACCGGTAACTTTTCAGGAAATCCACAAGTTACCGGTCCGACATGACCAGTACAAAAAAAAAGCATTGGTGGGGTCAGTAGAAAGGAAAAGAGCAGCCCCGATCAGGGAGAAACAGAATGCAAGATATCGCACTGTTCAACAAGTTTTACGCAAGTTTTCGTTTATGTCTACAGGTGCAATTTGTACAGTAAACATAGTTTTGAGCACTAGCAGTCGACCAGTTACATTCGCGCTCGCTTGCGCATTTGGCGCTGCTCACGCCTTGCCATGCAATGCAATACATGCAAAGCAAACGATGCAAAGCATGTACAGTGTAACTGCTTCTCGTTTGCTTGCAATCGGCGGTCATGCCAGACAAGAAGCATTGAAAGAAGCGCACGCATTTCTGGGTCATTTTACTCATGATTTTTTAACGTAAGATCGATCCGATCCCGGCTTCGCAGCAGCGTGGCAGTTATGTTAGAACTAATTTACTTGTGTCGATTTTTAGAAAAAGTAAAAACACATTCGATATTCAGCGATACAGTAAATGGATCTGATTGCGTTTATTTTCATTTTGCACAGTCATTTCACAAATTGATATTTTCATTCGCTCAGAATGTTCTCATAACGAAGATAGGCGCAAAAAGGATCACGAAATCGGCCCTTCCGTGTACTTATAATACTAGGGAGAAAAATGAAATCATGGCAGTCCCGCTTACATATTTCAGGTAGAAATCGTCCCAAAAAGGATCATGAATTCGACCGGCCGCGTCGTATCTTCCAAAAGATAATGTACGAAATGCGAAGAGATTATAGAGGAGAAAAAGAAAAAAAAATAAAGGACACATTTTGGTGAGTGCATCATAAACGATTACAGCCGAATAACAATTCATGAAATCAACGCAATCCCGTTGAAATTTGAGGAAATAATAGGCGCAAAAAAAGATCTTGAATTCAGTCCTGCATGCCGTCTTGGTTATCAAAAACGCATACACAAATGCGACGAGATTATCGGGAGAAAAATAAAAAAGACATTTTTACCCTTCTGGTGCGTGTATTTCAAAAGATTACATCCGAAGTAATTCATGAAATCGCCACAATCCCGCTGATATTTGAGGTAGAAATAGGCACAAAAAGGATCGTGAATTCGGCCGTGTCGTATACCTTGTAGATAAGAACACATGTACGAAATGGGAAAAGATTAGCGGGAGAAAAATAAAGGACACATTTTCACCCCTTTTGGCGCTTGCATCATATAAATTACAGCCAAATAGTAATTCATGAAAATTTCGCAGTCCCGTTGGAATTTGAGTAAACAATAATAGACGCAAAAAGAATATCGAATTTGGCCCTGTATGCAATGTATAATTTTGAAAACGCCAAATACGAAGAAATTATCGGGAGAAAAATAAAGAACGCATTTTCAACCCTTCTGGTGAATGTATCACAAAAGATTACAGCCGAAATGATTAATGACATATCGCAATCCCCCTGATATTTGATGTAGAAATAGGCCCTAAAAGGACCGTGAATTCGGCCGTGACGTATAGGCATGTACGCAATGCGAAGTGATTATTGGGTAAAAAATGCAGCACACATTTTCAACCCCTTTTGGCCCGTGCATCATAAAGATTATAGAGCCGAGTGATAATTCATAAAATCATCTCAATCCCGTTGAAGTTTGAGGAAATGATAGGCGCAAAAGAATCATGATTTTTGGCCGTGTCGTGTATCTTTTAAGAACGCCTTTACAAAATGCGAAGAGTTCGGGGAAAAATAAAGGACACATTTTCAACCCCTTTTGGCGCGTGTATCATAAAAGATTGCATCCGAAGTCATACACGAACTCATCGCAATCCCGCTGATATTTGAGGTAGAAATAGGCGCAAAAAAGGATCGTGAATTCGGCCATGTTGTATATCTTTCAAGAACGCATGTACGGAATGCGAAGAGATTATGGGGAGAAAAATAAAGAACGCATTTTCAACCATTCTAGCTGGTGCGTGCATCACAAAAGATTACATTTGAAGTTATTCATGAAATTGCCACAATTCGTCTGATATTTAATGTAGAAATAGGCGATAAAAGGATCGTGAATTCGGCCGTGTTTTATACGCATGTACGAAATGCAAAGAGATTATTGGGAGAAAAATACAGGACACATTTTCAACCCCTTTTAGCCCCTGCATCATAAAGATTACGGCCGAATAATAATTCATGAAATCATCGCAATCCCGTTGAAGTTTGAGGAAACAATAGGCGCAAAAAGAATCATGATTTTTGGCCGTGTCGTATATCTGTTTAGAATGCATTACGAAATGCGAAGAGTTTATCCGGGAAAAATAAAGGACACATTTTCAACCCATTTTGGCGCGTTTATCATAAAAGATTACTGCCGAAGTTATTCATGAAATCATCGCAATCCCGCTGATATTTGAGGTAGAAATAGGCGCAAAAATGATCGTGAATTCGGCCGTGTCATAGAACGCATGTACGGAATGCGAAGAGATTATGGGGAGAAAAATAAAGAACGCATTTTCAACCATTCTTGCCGGTGCCTGCATCACAAAAAGTTACATCGAAGTAATACGTGAACTCGCCACAATTCCGCTGATTGAAGGAGAAATAGGCGCAAAAAGTATCATGAATTCGGCTGTGTGGAACATCTGTAAGAACGCTCTTACGAAATTCGAAGAGTTTATTGGGAAAAAATAAAGGACACATTTTCAACCCCTTTTGGCGCGTGCATCATAAAAGATTACAGCCAAAGTAATTTATGAAATCGCCACAATTCCGCTGATATTTGAGGTAGAAATAGGCGCAAAAAGTATCATGAATTCGGCTGTGTGGAACATCTGTAAGAACGCTCTTACGAAATTCGAAGAGTTTATTGGGAAAAAATAATGGACACATTTTCAACCCCTTTTGGCGCTTGCATCAGAAAATATTACCGCCGAAGTAATTTATGAAATCGTCACAAACCCGCTAATATTTGAGGTGGAAATGGGCGCAAAAAGGATCGCGAATTCGGCCCTGCATGTCGTGTACCTTTCAAGAACGCATGCACAAATGCGAATAGATTGTCGGGAGAAAAATAAAGAACCCCTTGTAGCGCGTGCATCAGAAAATATCACAGCTAAAATAATTCATTAAATCGTCGCAATCCAACTGACCACCAAGAGCAGGTTACGCAGCAAGTTCGTGTGCCGATGTTTAGAAAAAGTCACAAACGCATTTGATACAATCTGATTTCGTTCATTATCATTTTACACTATAATTCACAAACAAACATTCTATTTTTTTCCTGTCTTTTTTTTTAATTTTTTGTGCAATAAATAATGCAAGTTTAAAAAAAATATTAATCTGTAAAATGTACATGGGTGGGGTGGGGGGGGGTACGTCCATAAAAAACAAGAAAATAAGTTTGCAAGTCATTTAATGTTTTTTTAGGTTGTTGTTGTTGACCGGTAAATTTTCTGTTCGGACCGGCAAAAATGGTAAAACGGGGCATCTACCGGTCCGACAGAGACAGGTTGGACCGGCAGAAAAAATGGGTTAGTGTGCAGCCCTGGATAATACTATTTTATGTTGGTGCAAGCTGTAATGCTATTGTTTGTTTATTGTGGTTTTCATCAAGATCCAATGAATCAGTGACCATATTTTACAAGTCATCTGAAAGATCTCAAAATATCTTTTATAGAAAAATGCACTTATTTTTACAAACCAGTAAATTATTGTTAGAAAAAAATAAAAGCTGCATGTCTAGCAATATTCGTCAGTATTTTTTTATATTTGATGTTCATTGTATTCCATTCAAATTTGATCCCTTCACTTACCCCCCCCCCCCCAAAAAAGGAAAAAATATATGTAGAAGAACAGAGTGAAATCGAAAGTACTGTTAGAAAGAGCAAGTTGCATGAACTAATAGAATTACAAAAATATATTGTTACTTTTAAATTTTGAGTTTTATTTTGAAGGTTTATTATGAAAAAGATATTGATGTGCTGTTGTTCCGTACAGGATGGCCCTGATGCTGGACAAACAGTATGGGTAAGTGTCCAGTTCATTGTAGGTTCTGTAAATAGGTCTATGAGTGAGCCACTTGGGAGCATCGCCCTGCTATGTAGAGATTTCCAATACTTGAACAAGTGATGGTCTGTCTTTTTTTTTTTGTCTTCTTGTTAATCGTTAATCTCGTCTGCAATGAGGCAATACAGTACCTCATAGCACTGTTAAAAAAGTCAACCTTTACCAAATGGAAATGTTTCATACTATGATTTGTTAGAGTACTTGTCTGCAGTCCAAAACTCGGATTATACGATATATCTGAATGAAAATGAAGGCACATTTAACCTTATCTAAATATGTTTTATCAGACAATGAACTTTATATTAATATTCATATCATATTCAGGAAAAACACTGTGATATTTTCTTTGCCATTATCTCATGAATATCAAATCTAGATTATTTGTAAGACAGCAGAATAGCCTGGAAAGGTATTGCATATCATGATGCTGATCTGTTCTAATGCAGGCTGTTTTCTGCAAGAAAACCAAAGAAACATGACAATCAGTTGTCAGACGAAAGGGTTTTGAGCTAGAATGCTGGCAGTCTAATTCAGTAGACCCTGTGCCAAGTATGGTATAGTTTTGTGATATTGTGGAGGGTGAACACATAATGGAGGCTACCTGTTGGAGGGCAAAATGAGTACACTGGTCATGATTTATGGCTTTTTCAATGCACTTCTAAATTTCTAGATCATTTAGATTACCCGCCATCTGGTATCTGTTAAGTGGTGTGCATCATACAGAGGCAACTGTGTGTGTCATACATAACTTTCTATTTTTCCCCATTTCATATTTTATATTGAATCATCTGAATACATATTTTAGCCTAGAATTAAAAAAGAAATCATTGATAGAAGAGGGAGATCTTGCATTGTCCAAATTAAGACTGTGACCTTTGAAGGGCATTGAGCAGAGTTCCAAGGAAAAATGAACAAAATAAGGGATTGTTTTAAAAAAAGTCCAAAATTAAGATATGAAAAGGAATTGTTAATGGGAAATTATAAGTGAACTGGTGGCTATAGTATGAAAATTCACATGTGGTCCAACAGTGACTCAATTTTGGTACCTGTGATGCCTAACTATGCAAATAGTTTTCAATCTTGGTATTGAAGCATCATCCAAGAGCTATTTGGATCTCAAATAGGTCATTTTTTTTTTGTTGCCCAGAAGGAGCCTGGAGATAGGATACAACAACAACAACAACCCAAAAGAAACAAACAAACAAATATGTACAAAAATAAAACAAAACATAAGTTTTTTATTTTTTGTTTCTAATCCATGATCCAGAAATGCTAGAGGAAAGTTTTTGTTACATATATTCAAATATCTCAGTTTATGAACAAATTGGATTGGCCGTAACATCCTTGACTCGTTGAGAACGGGCTGATTTTGTTACAACGCACATTTCCCATAGACACTTGCCCAAGTATACTCGGGACTCGTCCTCAGTGGGGTAAAGGGATGTCAGGATTTGTAGGGGTGCACTCAACAAAGAAATAAACACGTTATCTTGATCATCTTCAAAATGTACTTGTATGTTATTATTCTAGGCAAACTTGGCAGGACTCATCAATATGTTGAGAAGATGTCAGTAAGTTTAAATTGGGACTATACTCCACAGGGGCGTGGGGGCAGGTCACTAATGGAGTAATGCACGGTTATCTCTTGTGCCATCACCACATGTAAAAGGAATGATAGTCTTCTGAACATCCTCCTTGGTCCAGAACTGTCAAAACCAATTATAGGTCGTGACAAAGTGTAATGGTGGGTGAAGAAAGGAGGGCTCTTTTAATGATATTAGTACCCTTTGCCCAGCATTCTTTCCAAACAAAAAGTCTTATTTCGTTACTTCAGTAATATCTAGGTGCATATTTTGCATAAAAAAATAATTATAACCTACCAAGAAACAATTACAAATATGTTTGCAATGACCATTAATCGTGGAAACTAAATGTCTGTTGCCCCTAGTATTTGTTTATATACCAGAAGCTGCCATATGATAGTTGTTTTAAATGGGGCCCCATATGATGCTTAGGCACGTGGTAATTGGTAACATTTCAAAGGTCTTTGAAAGGTTGAAGAAATCAAAGTCTCGGGGGGGGGGGGGGTAAGGGGGCAACATGTGCATGTGTTTGTGGTCTTTCACTTGTTTTGTTGTTGTTTTTAAGTCATGCAACTTCAGCAATAAGGTTCATCCTTGAAATTAGGTTTTGTCTCTTTTGGAAGCACTGTGTTACAAAGGGTTATTTTCAATCCACATTGGTTGGGCAGTTGCCACTGTGACTTGTAATGGGGTATCGTGCAGCTGTCAGTAGGGCAAAACTGTGCTACTTTGTTGGGCAGTCTGAGTCATGCCTCTATGGCAGTAATTAATCGCATCCAGAGAGATATTTCCTTATCTGGCCCTTAAATCCAGGAGTGATGCACGGCCATGATCTCTTGTTCCATCACAATACATGATGAATAATATGTTTGCGGACAGTCGTAACCCTTTAGACTCTGTGAAACTGTCATCATATCATTAATTCGGGACAAAGTTATATTTGTAGCTGCGACGATCTTTCTACAGCACGGTACATCTTCTACACATTTTGTACACATAAGATAAATGGCAAAACAGAAAAAGAGGCAAATTCAGGAATTGAATTAGTGAACTTGATGAGCGATCTCTCTGAAAGGAAACTAGTTTAATTAGCATAAACTGAAGCAGGCTGGTGATTGAAGGGTGACATAACAATCTGTTGGCTATATCTTTTAGAGGGGTGGAGAAATGGGGTGGGGGTGTACATGTAGGTACTGGATGCAATTAATGCATGTGACGTACAAGAGGAAGGAAGGGGAGTGGACGTTAAGGTGTGGAAATAGCATGGCTCATCTTCTATTTATTGGAGGGCATCTGTTTAAAAAGAAAAAGCGACAGTTGTGTCCATTTACAGAAAACAGCCAAGCTTTTTGTATATCAAAGCTGTTTGGACTGAAGAAAGGGCTAGCTAGGATGTACATGTATGGAAGTGTGAATAGTTTGTGTGAATGTGTGTGCGTAGCACATGTACTAATCTTGTAAGCAATGTAACTGTAGATTGGATGTGTTTTGGTAGTACTGCACACCACAATCAACGATAGGACTACAGTAGTGTAATCATGACAATATGGCACTGTAAAAGTGGAATTTTTTGTGTGATTTAATTCTTCCCGCTCGTCTGGGCAAAATTAATTTTGAATAATTTCATGGACAGTAATGACAATTGAGCTACAACCTTGTAGCACTTCAAACAGCTCAATGCTGCCATTGCGTATAAAGGCTTTGACAGTGTGTATTCCGATAAAAGGTATCTGGACTACATTACGACAGCAAATTCACTCATGTTACAGGACTAGCGCATGGGAAGACAACTATGAATAACAATGATCATATTCCTACAATACACCTACACTGTACCTTGAGAGCAAAGATATAAAATGATACAACAAAGTATAACAAGCCAGAAATTTGTACTCCTTTCGTTTAGCACTAGTTTCATGTTGCACAAGAATTTCCACACCACAAAATTTCCACTTTTACAAAACATCCTTAAACTGATATGATGCTGTGTATCCCTTCTGGTTTTGAAAATGTGCCTGTCTATTTGGGGTTGTGGTTTTTTTTGCTAACTTCTGTCAACAAGATATGTATTAAGGCATATTTTCATTCAGTATATATGAAAATGGCTTGTTGCTTACTTTCTGATTTTCAACATGAATGTGCATTTATAGTTTGTGTCTTTTTCACTGTGTGTTGTATAATGTATTTTTATGTACTTCACTTCTGATTTTCTCTTTTCTGCTTTTAGCATGTTCACGTCCATATACTCCCTCGCAAACCTGGGGATTTTCAGAAGAATGACGACATTTATGATGAGGTAATGTTTGGTTTCTGGTGTAACTGGTTTTATTTGTAGCTGTGTAATTGCAAAATAGGAAGCATAACCTTTATGACCATGCTTTCTGATGAATGCTTTTTTATGCAGTCGACTGGTCAGTATACCTTATTTCCCCTAAAAAATTACAATGGGACCCTCCGCAATGATAGCTTTAAAGACAATGAATCAATCAAAATACAATTTCAGGGTATGAAACTATAACTCATTGCCCACATCTGACAGAAAACCCCATTTGATTTGCTTCAGTGGTCAAAGAGAAGTGAAGAGTTTTGTAGAGCATGTCGGGAATCCTTTCCCTCCAAGTTCTGTCCATTGTGTTCACACATTGATATGCAGTTCCAAAAGCATCCAAGTGCTCAACTTGGAAGAATCAGACTCATGACATGCTTTACAACAATCCACATTTCTTTGTAACCGCTTAACCAAATTGAATGGGGTTTTCTGCAAAATAGAGCTAAGATGTTATATTTTAAGACCTCGAAGTAGCATTTAGACAGTTTAATCATATTGGGAGTTATCAATGCAAAAATCTGATTGTAATTTTTTGGGGGACATACTGTACACATACATCCAGTGTCAAAGCATGTCTACCTACAAGTTGAGTATACATGCTTTTCAACAGACTTGGACAACAACCTGTATGCCTATTTTGTGTCGGTACTTACCTGTTGCCCATGTTTCTAAATTTATCCTCTTAGCTGATTTTTTAGTTTCACTGAATCACATGAGCTAAACAAGTGGTGTTTCAGGTAGATGCCCCATCTGGAAAATATATCATGTATATTTTTATATTGTGTTCATATTCTGACTAGTGCCTTCTCTCATTCGATGATATCCTGTTGTCCTTTGCTAGATTTTGGCCATTCAAATTACTCTGTTGAGTCTGGTTCTTCATTGCTCACAATCAAAGCATTATAGCAAGCTAGCAAGAAAAAGGTGAAACAAAACAAAACAAAGTGGCTGTCCCCATCGGGCATAGCAGTGTTCGGGTAGTATTCAGATATATATTCTGTTGACTTTGTGTCAATTTTTGTTTTTGCACATACTGAAGGGAGAATTGATGATGACAATGATTATTGTTTCAGTTTCAGTTTGTATTATGATAAAGAAAGTGAAGGAGAAAAATAGAAAATCAAAGCCAACACTTTACACCAATGTATGCCCAGCGAAATCTAGTCTCTATCCATGCAAAAGTTACATGCTATTCTGCATTTTTACTGCACAATTTTGAAAGGCTCATGTCCTTTACGTGTTGTTCCACATTTTACCCCCATGAGGAAAAGTTGAGCCCCTGTGGTATAATAATACTGGCATATTACAGGGCATCTGCTCACAACAGACTTCACATTCGTTGACGTGTTTGATCCAGTGGAGTGACATCAAAAACAAACAGACATGCAATCATAGGCCTTTCCCCTTATGTTGCAAGTACTAGGGGGGCCGGGATTAAGTCAGATCAAAGGACATCGTGTTGTGAGCGTGCTATCTTCACTGATTCTGTCATTTTGGATTCACTATGTGTGCCCCATGAAAACTCACCCCCTTCATGTTTTGTTTTCAAGTGTGTGTGTATGTGTGTGTGTGTCTATCTGTGTGTATGTGTGTGTGTGTGTGTGTGTGTGTATGTGTGTGTGTATGTGTGTGTATGCTTATGTGTGTCTCTATTTTGTTTTTGTTTTTTCCTTGTATGGTACATTGCAGCCAGGAATAAAGGCCCCTTTCATTGACATTTCGATATGAGATCATGCCACAGATGTCTGAAGACATGAGTTGATGTAATCTATGTCAGAATGCACACGTTAGTAGTCAACCTAATTTCTCTGTGTTTTAGGCTCTGCACTGAAGCAATTTCAAACTGCTTAAAGTCATGCTGCTAATTTGTATTTTCCCCCTGAGAACATGCTGCAGCCCTCTGGCCCTTACAGGCAATTTTACATCAGTCTGTTGAAAAGAAAACGCCACAGATTTGAGTGATTGATTGGAATTTATGTCTACTCTGTTTTCACAAAAGCAAATAAACAAATGTAACTGAATTACAGTAATTAGTACTATGCAATAAAATTTTGTCTTTTTATGATGAAGAAGGACAATTGAACCATATATGTACTTTTGACAACAATACTTTGCAACAAAAGGTGATACAAAATAGTCATAATATTAAGTGGGGGGGGGGGGGGAGCTAAATTAAAAGCTCAGTGTTTATTACATAGGGTCCCAAAAATTAAACACATAGCAAAGCATAATACAGTTATACTGAAATGGTTTTAATTAAAAAACTAAAATAAATTTCAAATAGACTGGCATGTTATAGCGTCTATGGCACTGCTTTGCTTTAAAGGTCTGGGGTAGATTAATAGCTCAACGTGTTACATAGATCATCACCTCACTGAAAGTTGTGTCATGGATTTGAGTCATCACAATGCAATAGTTTAGTATATGACACACTGACACAATCAGTTATCGTCTCCAAAGCACCCCAGTGCAGCGCATCACGAGAAATTGTTTGGACGATTCCAACAGCACACCATATTATCTGTATTCATATCATTGCTTATTTTTGCAAAGGTCCATAGTCAAATTCTGCATATGAGCACCATTAGTTGTTGGTCATAGTTTGATGGTCAAGTGATCAAAATGTACTGGTCTCTGTGTAACTTCCCATTTCTTCAAGATAAGATGATAAAAGTTGATATGCACACTCTGGCCTGCAAAATGCCAAACAATAGTGTAAAGATACATACATCCATATTTGCAGCTCGTCTGTCATTTTGTTAAATTTCTTCTTTTTATTTCCTGTGTCAATGAGATTAAGAGGTCAAATATGCTGGAAATTAAGGACAGAAAACTTAGAAAATGCCACAGAAAGACAGAAATCACAATTTGTAAGATAAAGTACTCGGTAAAACATTTTGTAAGCTAAATTTTGCAAATTACATGTAGCTGTGAGAGCATGTAAAGAGTAAAACTACAAAAACATAGTACTATGCATTTTAGATGAAATCATAGTAATAAACAAGATCAACAAAACATTTTAACTAACAAATTTTTCAGTCAATTTTAAGTAAACCTGGTAAGCCTGTTGATTTTCTGGGTGTTTTTTTTTTCAAGTATTATTTTATTATGCTGCTGCTGCTGGCAGCAGAGAATCAGGGACTACACTAATAAGAGTCAGTGGTATTTCCCACTGAACCCCATCTAAAGAGGTTTTTCTCATTGCCTATAGAGGGCAAACTACATTGTATGCAATACTGTCTATGATAACATGCTGCCACACATGTTACTCACTTCTAATGGCAAACTTTGCGCTCAAATAACATTTTTTTACAGTGCGTATTTGAACTTTTACGCGAGTACGCACTCCTAGATTTGGCAGCACTTGGGTTGCTTGTATGCTAACATGTTAGCATGAGGAGTGAGCCTACCACCTCACATCTCCCCATGTACCGGTAATCACAGAGCAATTATACTGGGCATATGGCCAGTAAGCACTCTACTTCCTACTCATTATAAGCTCTTTGGCCACATCAGATCCTCCTGCGGTGGTATATTGCCCTCAGTTGTTAAAAGATTTGTTAAGTTTAGTGTTAAAATCGCTTTTGATACTTCATATTGGATAAAAGGAAATACACGTATGACAACTGTAAGAAAAAAAAACAATAACATACACAAAAACAACAAAGAAAATACCAAGGGAGTATTAAAAAAAAGAAAGAGGATGAAAAGTAAAAAAACAGACTTTAAAAGATAGGGAATGATTAAAAAACAAAGAGAAAAGAAAAGAGAGCTCTGTAAACATCTGTCATCTGTCTTTGGAATGGAAAATGAAACACGTAACTTGGTAACTTGTAACTTGTGTTACCTACCGAGATACTGCTCTTTTTGATGTCCCCATTACTTTCCCTGTAAGGCAAAAAAGCGTTATGCTACCATGTATGTGCTGAATATGTCACAAAAGATTGATAGCTTACACATATCCCTTCTGGAGTGGTATACTGCTTGAAGATAAATGGACAGAGTGGACACAAGGGAGATCAAATCATGTACAATGCATGTAAAGTAATTCCAAACCAGACATGTTTCGCCCCAGATATGCTAATTCATCCGTAGATCAATATAAAACTTAGATACCATCAATTAATCTTGCATCTTTTGGAACAACTATTTGAATGAGAGTCAGGTTTAGGCTTATAATCAATCTGTCAATCTCAGTGGCAGGCTCTAGTGGGCTGTAATGGTTCAAAATCTAGAGCAGTTTCAGTACTCTAATTAGGTTCAACTACCATGGGAGAAGAAAAGTGAGCAGCTTGAAGGGGCTTGGATTTGATGGGATTTCAACAGTAGATGGCGCCATTTTCTAAATGAGGTATCACCTACAAAGGGCTGAACCCTTGGCATTATGTATACAGGTACTTTGTATCACATACAAGCAGGTAGACAGTGATATTGATAGATAGATAGATAGATAGATAGATAGATAGATAGATAGATAGATAGATAGATAGATAGATAGATAGATAGATTGATGGATGAGCAGAAATAGAAAAAGAATAATTTTCAAGATTATTTTCAGTTTTGTGGATTTAAAAGACCTAAAGATCCAAACAACTATTTAAAAAAAAAAGCTCTGTACAGGCATATATGTCAGTTTGGAGATCAAAGTTTCTTATAATGCGATAATATATAAATGATGTGTTACTCTATGTTAATTTGCCACAGCAAAAGAATAGCCAGTCTCTGCAAGAATGGTGTATTTTCATCAGTCTAGAATATGAACATTATGACATGTTATCAAGAAGGATAGTGATTAGGTTAGTATGAGTCATGCTATATCTTCTAAGCACCTATCCCATGAGGCTTATCTTTTATTTTCATTTTTAAAATCATCTCCTATTTTCACTCCATTGCAATGATTTACATATAAACTCTATTGCATGTACAGTGTAGTTGCTCTGTAGATCTATGTGATGTTGGAGCAATGCAAAATAACTCTTTATTAAAATAAAGAGTTATGTAGTAGTTTTGATGCTTGACAAAATAACTGTCAAGCATCATATACTGTGAAAGTGGAAATTTTTGTTCATTTTGTGTGACATGCACTAAGTGCGATAAAAAAAAAAAAAAGCATGTGAAAATTTTTGCTCCCTATATAGGGAATATTTTGAGTCCATGAGATTAAAAACATGTGAAATGCACTTTACCTTGGTGAGCACAAAATATTACATGCAAATATCTACTTTTTTAGTAGCTTGTCCAACATTGTTGAATGGGGGAGGGGAGAAGATAATGTATTAATGATTATATGAAATATGGGATATGATTCAGGTCTTGTAGTGAGAATGATTTCATCAATAAAATCAATCTCTTACAAAATGTAGAACCATTTCCATAGACCAAAGATAACAATATATCAGATGGCTGTTTAAATAAGAGGTCTGATCCTGTCTTTGTCCCATATTTCCAAGCACTTTGCATCGATACACACCGCAGGATGCTACTTCTTTTCTAAAATGACACAGTAATGCAAGATCTCACCAGAGAAATGAAAAGAAATCCCTGGAGCACTGTCATATCTTTCTTTTCTTTTCTTTTCTTTCAGCATTGTCATTGTGCATTCTTTATAGCACATCACATGTCAGGGTCTCCTCCCATGGGTACCATTACCCATGAATGCTTCCACAGTTTGTGTGTGTACATGCACTATTGATTACACTGCACTTCTGCTGTTGCTTTGTTAACCCTTTCTGTGGCATTGAGTCAAATATGCATACATGTCACACACAAACCTGTGGACAGTTAATCAGTATGGCACACAGAAGGTTAACTGAGTATAGAGGGTTAACAATCTATTTAGTGGAATAAAAGTTACTTTTTTCCCCCATTTTCCTGCAATCTAATTGTGCTCCTTGATTTTATGATTTTTGAAATCCATTTATTTATTAAAGTGACAATAGGAACAATTAAAAAGGAATGGCCTTTGATCTTTAAAGGGATAGTACAGTATTGGTGGAGATGAAAATTGGGCATTTAAATTTTTGCAAGATACCAAGAAAACACTTATGATATAGTGCAGAGCATACCGTTTTAAGAGGAATTCAAAGTTTATTTGATGAAAATCGGGTTTGGAATGACTGAAACATCCAAACACAAAGTAAAACAAAGCGATCGTAACATTTATTAGAATTACTCTTTTTTGGATATCTCAGTCATTTCAAAACTAATTTTCATCAAATAAACATTGAATTCCTCATAGAATTACATGCTCTTTCATATTTTATAAGAGGTTTCTCATTATCTCACCAAAAAATGTTAGAAACCTGAAATTAGGTCTCAACCAAAACTATTCAATCCCTTTAAGATGCTATGCCTATCATACATTCACGATTTCTACATGTGGGAGAGCTCAGATACGGTGGATACTTTCATACTACAGGGATATTTCCTGCATGCAGTTTTTCCTGTTGTATTTTTTATGAACATTTTTTGTGCCATTTTTCCTATAGCCCTGCCTTTTTGCCCATTTAACATACTGTAATCAAAATAACACTTGTAACAATCTGGGCTGGTTCATGTTTTTTCTTGCGCACATGTACTTGTTGCGAGAATCTACAGCTTATTGAAGGAGGCAGACTTAACCAGAAAAAGAAGAAGAAGAAGAATTGAATTGATATTAGCAGAGGAGGATGAGGTGTTGAAACATGCTGTTTACCCAACATCTGGTACCTGGTACAGCTTCAGCCACAGAAACAAATACAACAGCGCCCCCTTGAGGTACAATGCTGACAACCGTAAATTTCAAAAGTCCCTCAACCCACATTCATTGATTTTCATGGTGCGTCCATTGTCTAGGGGAGAAAAGGGGCTTGAGTATTCAGTGCCAATGAAGCGTTCCAAAGACTACTTGGTTGTAACAGGCAAGTTACATTGTACAGGTGTAGTGGCTAAAGAGAATGGGATAGTAGCTTCCATATATCGATCCTCCATGCCAAATAGATTCTGTTCTTCAGAAAAGGATTGGGGAGGTACCATGACTTCAGCTCTCTTTGAGGTGGATATCAATAGCTGCATTTGCACCTTCCCATGCATGAAATGGCCATCTCCTGTACTTCTGCCCAAATGTTGCACATCCACCCCAGATAAAGTTAGGCAAGTCCTCCCAACTCCAAGTGTGCAGCCAACATGACCAAGTGATATTCTCCGCTGACTTCTAAAACAGAATTAACGTCTCACCATGATCAAGGCGACTCTCATTAAAATGATATGAAAACAAGCAAACGATGTGATAGAAGTTCAATTACAGTTTGACACAAAAGAACAATGTTGTGGAAATTCAAAGTTAGAATTGTACATAATGCTTTCATGAAACAGCATTTTAGGTAGCACTGCACATGCAAATTAAATAAAGTATTCATATCATTGCCTTACTGCTGGTTTTGTGGCATTAAAATATCATACACATCATGATTTTAGCCAATGATTTAGGAACTATAACTCCCTTTCCCTTCTGTGGTCGTCATAATGTGGTCCACAAATCTATAATTAATATATTAATGCAATAAATACAAGTATGATTTATTCCTTTTGATTTCATTTCAAACCATTGAAGTCTAGTTAAATTAAGACAATTGTGCTGTTAAGTTGAAGACTTGTGAGTTTACTGATACCATTGCCTTGTGTAATATGAAATTTTGATTCTGATTTTGATTCGAGAATTGAATTCCCAAGGAAAATGGAAGAAATTTAGTCCAAATATTTGACAATAACTTAAGTGTACTTTTTTTTTTGGGGGGGGGGGGGTGGGGGGGGGGGGGGTGGGGGAGGGGAATGATTCATTTTAACCCCAAAAGGTTACGGACAGACAAAATGCAACAGTTTTTTTCTGTCCATGTAACGTATATGTCACACACTAAGTCTAGAAATGCTATGATACACAATGTTTAAGAGAGTTCCACTTTTAGAGTTAGATTTTCTCAGGAATATGAGACCACTTAGTAAAAAGAACAAACAAAGTTTCAATGAGCATTCATTATATGAGCTTCATATGTTATTACATAGACATCTGTCCAGCATTACATATGTTACCACAAAATAAATCACTCTGGCAAAAATTCTAATAGATACATGTAGCTTCTCTTTGAAGCAATGCTGGAGCAATGTTTTCTCTCAGTATTGGAGGGTTCTAAAAGATGGTATTGTATTGGATGGCAATGCACATTGGAACAGAAAATAAAGCGACATCCCTGAAATGCTCCCTTTTACTGTGGAAATGCCCTAATACAAATGCAGTTTTAGACAAAAGTAACATCATATGGCAGTATTCACTACAATAGTCTCTCACTTTAACATCACCAATGATAAAAGGTCAGTCAGAGTCAAACCAACTGAGCAGTACTAATGAAACAATACTTTATATTTTATGCAATGACATTATATTCCACTTGAATATATTGACACATTAAACCATATTCCACTTGAATATTATATGTAAACATATAAATCATATTCCACCTGATTCACGATAGTGTCATTCATGAAATTGTCAATGGCGCAGGAGTACACACTCACACACTTACCTGCACACACCTGCACACAATTTTTGATAAGGTCATATTGACAGAGTTCACTCTCCCTTGACAATCAATGATCCTTTTATAGGCTCTGGAGAACCATAGAGTTTCAGGTAGATTAATCATGCTAGCTAGACCGTGGAACTATTGGCCAAATGTTCACTCCATGTTTACGGGGTGGGGGGGAGTGGGCTTGGGCTTGGAGGAGGTGGAGTACTGTATAGTAGATTGCATAATCTGCTTCCCAGGCTTTTTGAATAACATTACATTTAAATGATATTTTGTTTTCTTGAACTGTTTGGTTGTCTATATTTGTATGCTTTGTGAAATTGTAATGTATGATATCATGTGACATGTTTGTGAAAAAAAAATATAGCAGTGGGGAGAGATTACAAACCTCTACTCCAGCCCCCTCCTCTCCCCCCCCCCCCCAAAAAAAAAAAAATAAAAAAAATAAAAAAAATTGAAAGATACTTGATGAAAACCATGTGGATGTAGGAAAACTTTTTATAGCCAGCCAGAGGTGAATCGGTAGCTTTTAAAGCACATAGTGTTTAGAAGATGTTTGTGGATTATTTCAGGTGTGTGGAATTCTCAGAACATCTAATGGATTCTTATTCACTCATTTCAATTTCTCACACTGTCAGTGATAACAATGATGAACTAAATTAAATTTGTGTGTGTAGCAAAATACAAATGTTCTAAAAAAAAAAAAAGCCAACAAACCAACTGCATCACTAAACAAAGAATTTTGTTGTCCTTTTATCTGGTAATGAAGAGATTAGACAGGATTTGTCTTAACACCCCAATGCTTCAATTTTTTTAGCGGCCCCTCCTGGCCTGTCTGCACCAGTGCAGATGGATCCAAACAGGGCACTGGGAAAGAGAACCTCCCAACTTCCTTGCAGAAGTGACTGGAGGGGGTGGGAAGGGGTAATGGTCATAGTATATAGCCCTCACCTGTAAAATGTGACAAAAGTTACAGGTAGAACCAGGTCCACTGGAGTGGAGTGATACCACTTATCCGGTAGAATTAGTAGGTTGTGTAATTCAGTGTCATGATTTTGTAAGCAAGCTTTTGTTTTCCTTGCAAGGGAACTTAATTGGAAGACTTCTCCTATGGTGTATATATCAATTGAAGAAATAATTTCAAGCAAGGAAAGAAGAAAAAGAAGAAAGGAAATGCAGGAAACTTGTGTTCCTCTTTTTTTCAAAGTATATTGAAAAACAATGTAAGATCATGAAATAATGCTGAACTAGTACTTAAGATTGAGTTTGTTGAAACTGGTTGACAGTATGGGACAACTGTTTTTCTCAGGAGTCATTTTAAGACCCTGGAGTCCTGTAGGATGGAGTTTTGACGAGGTGACTGGTCATCGCAGTCTACAATGTAGCTGCATTCACTGTTTGAGGGGTGGGCCTTTGTTACGTCAGGCTGACCACCTTTTGTGTGGGGGCGAGCCCCATTTTTTTTTTCTTTTCTGTTCGTACTCCCTTTTTTTTGATCCCCTATCCCGGGGAACCCACGCAAGCAGGTATCGATTCTCTAATCTCATTGATCGGTTGGGATGAGGGGAAAGAGCTATGCTGGGCCACCAAACAGCCTGGGCCAAGCCACTGATATACAGTAGCACACGTGGCATATGTGGAACTCCATGGCTTATACTTTTTTTAAAAAGTACCGCGACACGCACTCTTCCAAAAATCGGAGAAGAGTGTGATGGCATTTGCATGTTCTATTTACATGCCTTCGCGTGAAAGAGCCAATAAATTCAAATGACCAGTGTCACTGCCCTGTCTATTTCCAATACTCATAAAAACCTGAAGAGACATATGGTAGGGAGAATAATGCTCCACCTTTCGTCGTGGTCACTTGTATGATACATTGTCAGTTTTTTGGGGGTTTTTTTAAGAGAGAGTGAATTTGATTGCAAAAGCAGACTTTTCATGAAAGTTTCAACTGTTTGAACAACTAATATGGCACACTGTACAGACATGTCACTACTAAAAATTACTTTATCACATGCAAGTACACACACACACATACACACAAACAAACAAACAAAACTTACTTTTTCATTACTTTATTTCATTACTTTACTTAGTTTTGTGAGCATTGCAGGGCTGAAATATGGGACATTTTATACCTACTTTAATTCCATAAATTTCACCTTTTAGGCTATAAAAATGTTATGATTTGTACTGGGCATACATTGTGCTTTGCCATGTTAGTAAAATCAGAGACATTCAGAATCAGTGTATAGGGACTTTAAACAAAGAGCCTCATTCTCATTTTGCATATTGGAGGCATTTTTATATCTTAGCTACCCATCATATGGCATATGAGATTGATTGAAGACAGCTAGAGACTTTAGCTTCAAACTCAACTATTTGATGAATTTTCTTCATTTTTATGGATGGACTTCTTCTTTGATTCTTCAGTGTTTTTCTTGTTTTTCTTACCAAATTTTTCATTTTGCTTTCATTCAAAGTGATATGCATCTTTTAGAATTGACCCTGCAAATGCCTTTTTTTTTTCTATTATGGCAGAGATGATGAATTATTCTGAGAAACTGAATTCAAGGATCTTGTGCAGCGGGGATGACAAATAATGGATAATGGACTCAGCAGTTAGGAGCAGAACTGTGATCATAATATAGCCATGTGCATTTCCAAAGTTCCCACAAATTTTTCTTTCAATTCCTTTTTTTTCCCTGTAATTATTAGAGAAGCTGTCTGATTGCCATTAAGATGATCAACTGTGCACACTACACAGTTTCCCAACTGCTAGATCTGATTTTGATAGGCAAATTTGAAAGAAGAGGGAATTTTTTATATCAATTTGTCTAGAACAGTGCAGCATACTTTAAAGCTGCAATCACAGTTGTGGATATGCCAGTAATACTGTCATGAAGGGTTTTTATTCTTTTTTTTTCTTTTACTATAGATATGTATTATATTTGATTAACCCAATATTTAATAAATTTTGCGATCGTTGCCATGTATTTTTTTTCTTTTTTTTTACATTTGTGTGCAACGAATTGTTTACAGTGAAAGTATGATAAGGATGAAACTGAACGATATAACTTTGAACGATTTGGCGGATGGCTCCTAAAAAACTGTATACCTGCTTTAAGTGTCATTCATCCTCAGGTCTAATCTACTAAAAGCATGGATGAATAGAAATTGTGTGTACTGGGCATACATGAGCAAACAGACCCGTCTCCGACCTGTTTGTACTGATTTGACGATAGGGGAGGCTTTGGGGGCAGCGAGTAGGGGCTGCAGATGGACTAGTCGCATGATGTGATTTGTATATGATATAGTGGTGTACGGTAGATTCTGTTGTTCAAAATATGCAGCCTGATTTCTTTGTGGCTAATGTATGATGGCTTGCTGCACGAGTTTTACTTGGATATGATTGTTGAGAGGTCTCATTTGTGCTCTACAACCTATTAGAAATGAGGTGTCAGGAGGCTGAACTATTTCCTGATTGTTCTCTGTCTATCTGTACATACACCTGTCTATCCTTCTATCTGTCTATGTATTTATCTGTACATGCCTATACACCCACACAAAGGCACACACAGACACACAAGCATACTCATGCAAGCATCCATATGCATAAGATTACATTGCATGCATGCTGAAGTCTGGAAACATGACAAGACAGAATACAGAGTTGAATGCATTTCTTTCACATTTTAGAGATATATGAAATCCAATGTTAATACAGTCACACCTCTCAATTCATTCCAGTTGCATTATGTGGACAGTGAAGATAAAAGAAAACTCAGGATATTCAATTTCAATTTATTTTCACAGTCATAAATATCATACAAACCAAAAAATAAGTAATGAAAACAGAAATTTCAAAGTACAAAATAGTTCATAATACCTTCTCCTGAATGTACAAGTGTCTTTATATGAAAGTGAATATAGTGGTCTGTTTGTAGTAGTATTGGACTATAATCCTTTGAAGTAGGAGAAATATGGGGCTTACATGAAGCAAGCTTGTTCAGTTGTAGGTCATATTAGATGGGATTCAATTTATTAGCCCTTAAAAAAAAAAAAATAGATTTAAAAAAAAGATGAGAAAACCTATTTCAGACCATCAAGTAAAGCCAGAAGCTGAACCATCACGTGTGCAGTCATTTGTGCCTTTTAATTTTCATTGCTCTTGCAAGTGATCTTCTACGAAGTGAGACTACCAGCAATGATATCAGATTGACATTTTCATGGCATTTTTCTTTCTTCCTTTTTTTTTAAAGGGGGAGGGGGGTTAGGGTTAGGGTCATTAAAGGGTCATTGGTAAGCAGATCCTCTGTGTTTGGTCAGTGCTGAAAATACTAGTTAATGAGCCTTCCTTCGAAATGTGATGCCAACTTAATTATTACCTGGTATGGCCGAGACATGCAGGGTGTGTCCGATGCTGGCAAAACAATTTGTTAGTGAGTGTGTGACTTGCACTGACCGCTCTGAAGCAAGTCGTGGTCTTAGTGTTTGCTGGTGCCATGTAAACTATTAAGTAATGAAAGTTCTCTTACCTGCATAGTATCAACCAAGGGAAATCAACCTAACAGCCTGTTTGACAGTTTAGTGTCAACAAATGTATTGGGAGAAGTTTTCCATTGACCTGCAGATATACATATATGATTGGTCAGTTCACAGAAAGTGTAAATTTTGTAATGTTGAACAACTTGGTCTCGCAGTTACATACTTCGATAAATTTGTACCATGTAATGCATACAAAATGTTTTGACAAAAAGATCCATGTTTGAATGATGTCACCATTTTCATCTACTGCCACTTGTGGGCATGAATGTGAGAATAGTACAAATGCACCTACAGTGTATTCACATGTGTACAAGCTTGTTTTTTTTTTTGTGCATGACTCAGTATATTCATCAAAGCTTGACAATTTGTTTTCTCGGGAGATTGTGATTCAAGGGGGTGGGGTTGAAACATGGGGTATATTGTGTAGTTCCTGATCATTACATAGATGTAGTACTCAACTTTTGAAAACATAAAAAGCATTCTTATGGTAAAAACAATAAAATCTATACAGGATTGATTAAAGAGAGCACCAGATGTATGTCTGTTTGTATCTATTACAGCACACAGGAGACTTTTGTGTGTCGTGAGAAATATGAATGTATGTTGACCAAGAAATTACAGGCATACACGTGTATATAAAAGCAGGCGTACAAGTTGGAGTTCATAGTACTCAGAACAATGAATGGCTCCCTCTCCTGGTCATATTAATAACATGCTCTCATTCATCGATACAGTGACTTACAGCTACATGTAATCTGGAATTAGCATACACTAATTCTACTTTGCTTAGAACTGCTTGATACAGAGTCAATATCTTTGATTACAAAGTGTGCACGACACATATTAAGGACTTTTTAACGTCATTTTGCCAGATTGATTCTCCCCACCATACAAAGAAAAAACAGGGAAAAAATCTTTACAAGTGTGAGTGGCGTGATGTGAGAGATTTGACGTCATCTCCCCGCTGAGTATTTCAGAGTATTGATTGTGTACCCTCGCAATATGCCGACCAATTTTTAGGGGACCGCGCTCGATCCCCACTCGTCCGTCCGTTCGCTCCAGATTGGAATGGGATGGATGTTGACTGCAGACCTCTGGGGTGAGGGAGATGATGGTGTAATCTCCCCCTCCCCCATCCCTCATCCCCCCTCCCCCCCCCCCCCCCATCCCATCAGCATCACTTCCCTCTCCTCTCTGAGATATTCCTGTCTGACCGATTTCGAGTCACCTTCCGAGTGACTGCTTTCGTTGCCACGATGAACCTCATGCAGGTCGGACTCTCAGTAGAGACAATCAGCTGTCATGCTTGTTCATTTTTCTGTTTGTTTGTCATTTTGCTAAAGTTCGTTCATTTCCAAGGTCATTGACCAGCTTTCCTAGGTCCCTCCTTCTAATATCTGTCCATCAGTTCTTATCATTATATAAATTGGGAAAAAAGGAAAAAACTGCCCGCACATAGTTTGACGCCATGTGTGAATTTTATGCTTCAGTTGAATTCAATACTCCGAGAAACAAAGGAAAATGTCTTCATTTAAAATTCATTCACACTCCCTGGTACTAATCATGAAACTATGTACACCCTGGAGAAAGCTTACTGAAGCAAAAAAGACTATACTTTAATAAAACAATGACACTGAAATATCTGGTGAGCCTTTATCTATAGTAGTTAGTTTTTATAGTGATAGTACTGCAAGGAAACACTGACAGAGAGTTAAATGTCACTTCAACTTTTCAAAGACTTTAGTAGGTGAATTATAGTGGAGAAGCAGATATTTAAAAAAAAAAATATGTCCACATCAAAATCAGATATAAATGGAACTTATGGAAGTGGAGATTTTTACATGTTTCATGATAAAGTGTACAGTTGCAGCCACCTACATACACAAAGTACAATGTAGATAGGGTGATGGTACATGTAGTATTTCCTCACAATGCTGCCATCAATTTGTTCTTCTTTGATATCATAACAATCATATTTTTTGTTTAAGATTCAGCCACTATAACCCTAATCCCCTCATTATTCGTCCTTGCTAAGTTATTGTTACTTAAACTTTGATAGGAAAGATGACACTATTTTTTTTTTGTACTCCTTTAAAAATTCATTTCAAAATAGGAAAATTAAGGTCAGTGGGGATGCTTGGTAAGTGATGATGTCACAATCTCATCTGATTTGCAAATGTCATTTGAACAATATCATTATCTCATGAAAACATGTGAAATCTTAAAACTCCATAACTTTCTTGTTCAATATCTTTTCTTTTTGATATTACACATTTGTTGATCTGTTTTCAGATTTTTCTCTATTCAAGTCAATGTAAATGTTTAGCAGATTTATACTTGATTTCTATTAAAGTCATTGCTCTTTTGGCAACTGTGCCTTTAAAATAAGGTCCTCAACCTTTGCTTAGATTTTTAATTCATGATGTACAGATTATACTTGTATATATTGAGGATTAAGCACGTCATCAAGTGCCGAGCCATTTGACCACTGAAAGTTCATGGTATACATTGCAGGCACCACATATGTATTGGTTTTGTTTGTTTTTTGCATCTTACAATGGCATGTACTTTGGATACCAGTGCCTTGCAGAAAAGGTCCTCAACCTTTGATGAAATGTTCAACTTAAGATATAGATAAAGGGTTAAAATGCTCCAAAAAGGTCAAGTTCTGTGATCAATGGTAGATCAGAGCTTGCATTGCAGGTACCAGGTGGATATCATTTTCTTGCTTTTAAGAATGTCATGTACTTTGAACAACTGTGAACCTTATGAAAAAGGGTTTTCAACCTTTGATCAGATTTTTTATTTACAGCGTGTATTGAGGGTTATATAACATATGGAAGGTGAAACCGTTGAACCTCTGGAAGTTCATGACTTTTATTGCAGGTACCATGAATATCATCTTCTTTTTTCTTTTACTTGTAATTCACAGTGAGTACACAAGAATGCACAGATGATGATTTTACACTTCCAAGATTATAGTACAACCTCTCAAACTAGAGAAAACTTCGGAGAAGGCTTCTTTTCCGTCAATTTTTGTTACTGATTATCATTTTATACTGATTGTCAGACATACAAACTGTAGTTAAGTGTCAGGGATCAATTTAAAGTGCTTTGGTTATAAAGACAGGTACTGCCATATCTGTCTATGATCAAAGTTAAGGTCTTTTTTTTTTTTTTTTTAGCAGTAATTCCATGCTACAAATTCTGTTCTATATGATAACACAGTTCCCATGTATGTATATGTAGTATTAAATGTATAGTCAAGACAAAATATAATTCACAATAATTTCTGAGGCTACCTGTCCAACAGAATTCTGCCAAAAAGAAAACCTAAAACCTTACTGTATCAATGCAAGAGTCTTGGAATAATTTTGTGTTCACTTATGAAAATTTTCCCCTGTATTGATTTGTAAATTGAACTTTTGACCCTGGCACCTTAAAGTCATTTCCCTTGTAACAGGTTATCTGCCTGCATTTTTTCTCTTATATATTATGTCATAAGACCATGAAAGAAAAGAAGTAAGTTGTCTTTTAAAGGGATAGTACAGTTTTGGTTTAGATGGGGTGCAGGTTTCCATTTTTGTATGTTTGTGTGTGTGTATTTGTCAGATAATGAGAACATGTAATTCTTAGAGGAATTCATGGCTTATTTGATCAAAATTGGTCTTGAAATGCCCAAGATATCCAAAAAAAGCAATCCTAATAAAACACGTCAGGCCACAACTTTATTAGAATCTCTTTGTTTTACCTTGTTTTTGGATATCAGTCATTTCAAAACCAATTTTTTCACCAAATAAACTTCCAGTCCCCTTAGAATTGTATGCTCTCTAACATTTCAGAGTGGTTTCTGAATATCTCGCAAAATGTTAAAATCTGAATCATCACCTTATCCAATACTACACCGTCTGTTTATTTCATAGAGTGGTTTCTGAATATCTCTAAAATGTTAAAAGCTGAATCCTCACCTCAACCAATACGATACTATCCCTTTAAAGACATAAAGTCCTGATGGGTACCCAATAGTCTGATCGCACCCAGATCATTTTGATGTCAAAGTCAACCAATCCCCAGTGTCACAGAATAGCATCTTAGAGTTGGTTAAAGGGACTGTACAGTACTGGTTGAGGTGGGGATTCATGTTTTGAACATTCCTAAGTGAGATAATGAGAAACCTCTTATGAAATATGAAAGAGCATGTAATTTTATGGAGGATTCAATGTTTATTTGATGAAAATTGGTTTTCAAATGGCTGAGATATCCAAAAAAGTGATAACAATAAAAGGCGATAAGCCATGCCTTTTATTAGAAACTCTTTCTTTCATCATGTTTTTGGATATCTCAGCCATTTCAAAACCGATTTTCATCAAATAAACTTGTGCTACCCCTTAGAATTGCATGCTCTTTGACATCTCATATAGTGGTTTCTGAATATCTCCAAAATGTTAAAAGCTGAATCCTCACTTCAACCAATACGATACCATCCCTTTAAAGACACAAAGTCCTGATGGGTACCCAATAGTCTGATCGCACCCAGTTCATTTTGATGTCAAAGTCAACCAATCCCCAGTGTCACAGAATAGCATCTTAGAGTTGGTTAAAGGGACTGTACAGTACTGGTTGAGGTGGGGATTCATGTTTTGAACATTCCTAAGTGAGATAATGAGAAACCTCTTATGAAATATGAAAGAGCATGTAATTTTACGGAGGATTCAACGTTTATTTGATGAAAATTGTTTTTCAAATTGCTGAGATATCAAAAAAAAGTGATAATAATAAAAGGCGACAGGCCACGCCTTTTATTAGGATCTCTTTGTTTCACCTTTTTTTTGGATATCTCAGCCATTTCAAAACCAATTTTCATCAAATAAACTTTTGATACCCCTTAGAATTGCATGCTCTTTGACATTTCATAGAGTGGTTTCTGAATATATCGCAAAACATTAAAAGCTAAATCCTCACCTCAACCAGAACTGTACACACCCTTTAACATACAGTGGAGCACCGAGGCCAGGACAGGTAGAGTTTATAGATGCTCAGTAAAATGAGTTATTACCAACTCGCATGATAACCACTACACTACAAAAAAAAAAAAAAAAACTGTTAAAAATCAGAAAATCCCTGACTGTAGCAGTCTTCAAATCAAGATTCAAAACACTTTTTTTTTTCATTTAACTGTGCATGATTGTTAAGCATATCAGATACTCTTGCAGCACAGAAGAATATGTACATAGGTTATGCACTCCATAAATTGATATCAGTATCATTATTTTCATATGTGAGCCTCCAATATACTACTGATATCAAACATCTCATACTATTTTGTTATGCACCTGCAGAAATGACTATTGACATTGATGAAACTTCTCATCAATGTAAAGGAGCAAATCGCCTTGAAATGAACCTTAGCATAGTATAATTGAATGCCATCTGCAGCTGCATTTGAATGCCGTAGATGAAATTGATATAAAAAAAGGATTATTTTGGAGTGTCAAATGACCTGGATAAACTGAAGGCTGTTGACTGATATCATGGTATTTATGAAAGTCTTTTTATTCTGAATGATGAATGATACTTCTCCTTGGAGGTATAATTCATCATTCCTGGTGGTCTTTCTGTTCATTTTTTATGACAAAGCAAAAGAAAGAATATCTAATTCATGGTGTTATTCCCATACACTGAAAAGGTTAAAGGCAGAGTATACACTCCTACTTTAATATTACACAGATATTGCCTTTCAGAGGTATAATATAACACCTAGACATCCCCAAGGGAGTTATGTCTTGAGAGAAAAGTATAATTCCTGAGGAACTGGTAAAATGTTACATACAACAATAGACAAGGCAATATTTTTCTATATTTCATAGTCTACATTTGTTACACATCATTTTATTCTAGCCTGTCCGCAGCCAGTCAGATTTTGGAATTATACTGTGTGGCGTTTGGTCACTGCAGGCAATGTAATAACTTTGATCCTCACCACACCAGTCACATGATTTCATAATGACCAATCATTGCACAGTATTTTTATGTAGACCATTAAGAAAGTACAGAAGGCTATGTCGTTGCTGTCGATCAAGGTTGTTCAAAGTTGTTGTTGTTGTTTTTTTTTTTTTAATACATTTGTAGATCATGCATTCGTATATTTTTGTACAGGCTGATCCTTTTCTGTGTACTCTATATACCAAATTTTGATCATAGGAACATTAACAAATCAGTTTCTCCAGGAGTCCATTTCATGACATCTCTCATAGTTGTGTCTTATGAGCAGAAAAAAAGTTGCTCATGAGACTTTCATGAAACAGACTCCAAAACATAATGACAAATGATCTGTGAAATGTGTGTAGATCTGCAGCATTTATATCATGAAATGATTGTTTGATTTGAGCAGTGGCAATGCAAAGCTGCAAAGTGGTAATGATTGTCTAAAGACCTTTTGCAGCCAAATGGCAGAAGCACGCTCCTGGGGGATCATCAGTGTGGGTATATAGCCATGTTGCATAACACAATGTTATTTGCGAGGTATCGATTGTCATGTAGCCCTCCGTGGTCCAAAAATACACCCACGTGATGTTGTATACTCGTGGCCGATGCATGGCTAGGTCAGCAGTGGTCTGTGGGGCACTGAATGTCACTTCTGTCTGGTCACTGTTAGCACCATGCATGAAAAGAAATATTGACTGCTATATTTAGAAGGCCTGTGATATGGCTATCTGATCCCTGTGAGCAATGATTATTTCACAAAATATGTAGTGATGAATCTGTGTGTAGTAGTACCATGTATGACCACTTGCCTGATAAAACCAGCAACCATGGATTTGGTTTCCACTGGACAGTTTACTACTTTGTACAATGACTGCTCAGTGATGCACTATGGCAGAGTATAACCAGCTTAATACTATAGCTTTGATGGTCGTTGCATCTGTCAATTTGATGCTAAAACTTGAATGATGAAAAACTGTCTGATTCAAATTCTATTATACTGTGCCCAATCAGTTCATTCAATTGACTTTGTATTTCATTTATGTATGAAAAAGAAATTCAGAAATAAAATCAAAATCAGATCAATCAAAAGTGAACTGCTGTGCTATCACAAATGACTTCTATAGTAAATGCATACAAATACACAGGATTGCATAGCAATATATACGTGTAGCTGCATGTATAGTGGTATCTGGTGGTGCTCTACATTCAATCATATGGCACATTCAAAATATCTACCATTGATGGCTACCACACTGAATCTGTCTACAATGACCACCTGTATGTAATGACCACATTTCATGTCTTCCTTCAGTGGCCATTGTACTCTCTAAAAAAAATTGAGTGAAAACATTCACTCTTAAAGGAATGAATACAAAAAAGAGTGAAATCGGAGTGAATTTTGAATGAAAATGTTCATTTTTCACTCATTTTGGAGTGACCTCAAGGATTACTCGAATATTTTGGAGTGATCCTTGAGATCACCCTAAAACGAGTGAAAATGAACATTTTCACTCAAAATTCACTCTTTTTTGTATTTACTCCTTTAAAAGTGAATGTTTTCACTCGATTTTTTTTAGAGAGTAGAGAGGTTTGACAGTTTTGTAAATGTATACTTTACCGAACTGTTATGTTATTATTAAATTCTTTTTTTCCTAGGTCAAAATGTACCTAGATATATCTACTGGTGACACTACCGAGTTCAGAATTTCACATTGGTGAAACGACAAACTTCACATTAGCATTTTAGCAGTGGCGATCACGATTGCAGTGTTGCACTGCCTTTGACTGCCAACGCACTGGCGAAGTAGTACCAGCTCGCACACATGAAAATTGTACACTAAAATCTATGGGAAGTGTGCCAAAAATACACGGTGAAAAGTGTGTGCATTTTTTTTCTTCTACCAGGGCTTACACCACCGGTGAGTGAGAGTGGTAAATCACCTAGTTCATGAATTTGTTATAACTACTGGTATTATCCCCCCCCCCCCCCCCCCCCCCCCCTTGTCGTCTTTAGTGCAAGACCTGGGAGCTGTAAAGCAACAATAACTGTGCATCAGGCAGTAGATATCATTTGTGGACTTGTCAATATTTCACCATAACAACTTGGGGTTTTTTATGTGTGGTGTGCAGACAAAAGTACATAATTTTGTGAGTAATATTGATGCATGCTTAGAATTCCTGTTGGCAAAAAAAAACAACAACAGCAACAACAACAAAGACATCAACGAACGTTAAACTCTTGTTAGCCACTGAACTATGAGCATACATTGTGTATATAAATGCAGAGGAGAATGTTCTGTTCAGGGGCCGCGGAAGCGGGGGGGGGGGGGGGGGGGGGGGCTGGGGGGGCTGTAGCCCCCCCCCCCCCCACACTTTTTGATCGTGAAAAAAAATATCAAAGAAAAAAAAAGAAAGAAAGGGGAAAAATCGGGGGAAAATCACATTACCCGAATTTCTCACAAAAAGTGTGCTTCAGATCACTTTATCTTGATTTCAAAAACGCGAAAGCTCCGTCGATTGGGAGGGGGCATCCCCCTCCCACACCCTCCCCCTCTACCTCATTAGACTTTGTACATACACACAGATGATGCACACGCGGAATAAGAGCTAAATGCCGTGATTTTGCTATTTAGTATTAACACTTTCCTGAAAAAATCTAAATTATTTCCGTAAATATATTTTTTTTTTTTAGGGGGGCTGGGGGAGCTAGAAAAAAATCCCAGTATTGCACCAAAAGTTTGCACCAGATCGCTGAATTTCAGGTCTGAAAATGTAAAATCACCTTCGTGTAGGAGGAGAAATACCCCTTTTGTATACACCCTCATGAGCCTGCCTTTTCTGTTTGATTGCTTAACAGACAACATTCATGAAATCAATTGTAACAATAAATTTATACAAGAAGTTGATTCATATGCTACCACTTTATAGGCAAATTATTCAATAATAATCCACACCAAAATATCCTGCTATACCTTAAACAAGTGGGGCCGTTTCAAGTCGATAAAAGACGGAAAACATGCATCAAATTGCACCAGTTACAACATAAAAATGCAAAAAGTTCTCACCGTGGGAGGGGGAACACCCCCCTCCCACACTCCCCCCGTGCCCTAAGCTCACTCGGACTCAGTCGCTTCACTCCCTGGCATAGTAACCACCGCCCTCCCAATATCACAAGGTCATTATCCAGGCTACGCCGGTGCGTGTAAGCGGGGTGGGGGGGGGGGGTGGGGGGGGGTATAAGGGTTTTCTAATGTATCCAAATTACATGCATAACTGTGTAGGGAAGGCATTTTTTACTGCCAGAACATCTTCAATATGATTTGATCAACATATCAGCAGCTATAAAAAACTGGATTCCAAGCAATTGTTTTGTGTCTGGAAGAGGAAAAAATGCATTTTGAAAGCATGTTCAGAGGATACTCTGGGGTAAGAATGTCCATGGAATAATAATTATCTTTCAATTCACCAGTAATCTGAACTATTTTACTAGTGTGCAGATGAATGGTTAATTAAAATCCGCAGGACATTAACCCTAATCTTTTCTTCTTCTTTTTTCAGAGGATTTCTATGATATCAGATAAATGCTTATTTCACAATGAGTAAACTGGATGTGGGAAGTGTAAAATTTTCGTATATATCCACATGTAAACACATTTAATGCCAGTTCTACACAAACATGGTAGTAAAATTGCTTTCTCAAAATAAGGAAAAGGAGCCTTCAGAGTTCATTTAAATGTATACTTGACTGAACTTTACATTTCATTGAATTTAAATGGTCAATAATCATACCTTCACTTGTGCAAATGAAGATATTTGTGCCAAAAGGCAAAGAACAACACAATATTCTTGTTGTCATCAGTTTAACCTGTGATTGATTCTATGTACACATTATGATAGAATGGAAATTATGAAATATCACAAGATGTAAAGCTTTAATACTCAATAAATCTTATCAGATTTCAAATAAAATGGATAAATCTTTTTCTTTCTCAGTGCTATGAATGACTTCTATCTGTTTTTAGATGAAGAGGGTCCGATGAAATTTCAGGATTAGACTTTTCTTCCTCCTGTCAATACCGAGAGACCTGGCTGTTGATGTCAACCTTTCTGTTTCACTACTGAAGATTGGATCATATATTTTGTGAAAACTGGTCAAGCATGATAGAGAGAATTTTGCCTTTAATATGACTGTAGGTGCCATGCACTTGTCTTCCAGGTAAAGTCTTTGTACTTTTTTCCTACAGGCATTGTGTCTGGCAAAAGTGTTCCCACCTGGCACATTTGTCATTCTCTTTCCTGGAAAACTACCCCTGAGACAATGATTACATTTTCTTCTACTCCAAGCCCCCCCCCCTCCTCCACCCTTTCTGTTTATTGGCCTGCAATGAAAATCATTACAGGCACATAATCCTTTTGCAGTGTGAAGGATTGGAAGTGCAGAGAGAATTCCTAGTGGCTCATTTTGGGGATAGTAATATCGAGGAACAAAAATATTGCTAATGTTTGCTATTATTTCACAGACCAATCAAAGCAACAACAAAAATCATCACAAAGCATTATACCATTGACGAAATGAGACAGCTGTGATTTCATCATCAGAATTGATGAATTACATGTTCATTGACTGAAAGTTAAAGAGTTATAAAAAAAAATGTGATAGATACTGCTGTGTATATCCAAAGACATAAATGAAATTTTGTCTGCATGCTGTTCTTCCAACAATTATGAAATCAGGACTTGTGAGTCAGTTTCCGATTGGATAGATTTATGATTGTAAGGCACAGTGACAGCATAAGAAATATATATATATATATATATATATATATATATATATATATATATATATATATATATATAATATGTATATATATATATATATATATATATATATATATATATTTTTTTTTTTTTTTTTTTTGCTTTGAAGAAGCAGAGCTGGTTTTCTCACCTTATGGATCATGAGATATATTTATGTCTCTGGAGGCAATGTTTGATATAGTGCTAATTCATTTTCTGATTATCTGTCAACTGCAAAATTCATGAATATGAAACCCCTACATAATGTGTGGCATGTACAGTGCAGATCTTGTTGTCATACTTGCCAACATTTTCATGAGAGAAAGTGGTAGAATTCAGGCTGCCTATACAGGCAGTGCTACATTGTACATCATGTAGCTTGAAATCTCTCAGAAGAGGTAGTCTACCACCAAAAGTGGTAGAGTTGCCAAGTATACATTGTAAGCTCATGGTGTATGTTTTACTAGTGTTCAGAATTACACTTATTCTTTGCACATGTGGAAAAAGAAAGAATTTGTCAATATATAGCTGAATGAAACTATGACCAGAACCCAGTCATCAGGGAGGCATTTCATGAAACATTCTGTCCGACAAAGTTGGCGGACAAATTTGCTCTCAGCCAATCAGATGCAAGGATTTCAGTAGCTTGTAACAGTTTGTTAGAAAAATATCCTACCAAAACGCTTCATGAAATGCCCCCCAGATTGCATCCCATCTCATGCTGTGGAGGCCGGGTTCCTCCCAGATTCTTGGTCACCATGCCGCCTGGGATGTTCTGGCGCCTAATTGCTCCCTGGTGATGTTGGGACTGCTCCAGGGAGACAACTGGTCCCACACTGAGCCAGAATGGACTCCAGGGGTCAGTTTACCCTCTTTCCTGGTCATTCCCTCCCCCTTCCCCCTTTTTTTTTTCTTTTTGACCTCTTTCCATCTCATCCCTCTCTTCTTCTTCACATTCCTCTTGCCTCCCCCTCACCACCTAACCCTTCCCCCTTCCTTGCCTGTCCCTTCTACAACTTTCCCTGACCCTTCCCAATGATGCTGGCTGGACATCCTGCTATTTGTTCACTACATGGTATGTGTGCTCATACCAATGTTCAAAATACAATTCGAGGAAGGGGAAGGTTAATTTGGAACCCTGAGAGATAAAGATAGAGGTTGTGAAGTTTCCAGCCGATTGTTATGCGTTCTCTGAATTACCCTTCATTTGTTTGCGCAGAAATTGCCAGAATTTAAGTTCATTTCACCAAAACCTTTTAGTTAGGGATGTATCAGAGTTTGATCTGATTTCAGATTTTGGTTTTGGTTTTTACTCTCACCAAAGCCCACTTTTTAGACTTCTTGGCAATTTAAATGCATTGAAATGTTCATAGTTTAATGCACCTCACATTTGTTATCATGTGACTCTTAGATTTTGTCAGATTTTTTTGCTGCAAGTGTAATACACACCTTTGGCTATTCCGTGATGACACGTCTGGGATGTTACACATTCATGTATCCTTCCAATGCAGAATGTGTTGATTGGACCACTGTTAGTTTGATAGGGTAGGTGTCTTTGAGTTTGAGGGAATGGTAGACCAGCCATCTTAACTGACAGTGCATTGTCTTGATGGAGATGGTACTTATTATGCAGTACATTTTGCAATGTTTTTAATTGTGCATATTTTGTAAGTCAGCCGATTTTTTTCAAAATCAACAACCCATGAAAAAATTGCCTCCCTTTACACAAATGCATAATATGTCGGAGCTATTACAGGTGGGAAATCACTTATTTTTATCCTGAAAGTGATAGTACTTCTTTGCATTCCACCATTGTGTTTCTTGATCATGAATTCAACCACTCGCAAAGTTGTCTGAAAAGCTTTGACTTTGTAATATGAGATATACATGGCGGATACAGCATTTTCAGTATTCATACTCTAAGTTACCAAATCTACCCAAATTTGTATAGCCATGCACTTTTGATCATTTGTCCTATTTGTTCTCATGTACACTGTATATATTTCTGGCTTTGTCATGAGTTTGACCTTACATCTTGGTGAGCTCTATAAGAATTAAAGCTTTGGTGGGATAATCATCTTAAATCTTGAAAGGAATGGTATAGTATTGGTGGAGATAAGAATTGGGCTTTTAACTTTTGCGGGATACCAAGAAACCACTGATGAAATAGTACAGAGCATACCATTTTAAGAGGAATTCAAAGTTTATTAGATGAAAATCGGTTTTGAAATCACCGAGACATCAAGAAACAAAGTAGAACAAAGTGATCGTGATAAAAGGTGGGTCCCACCTTTTTATTAGGAATACTCCTTTTTGGATATCTCAGCCATTTTAAAATCGATTTTCATCAAATGAACGTTGAATCCCCTTTAGAATTACATGCTCTTTCATATTTTATGAGAGGTTTCTCATTATGTCACCAAAAAAACCCCAAGAAACCTGAAGTTAGGTCTCAACCAAAATTATACGCTCACTTTAAAGTTTGGTTTAATCAGACTAACAAAAGGAGCGTAGTACTGCAATTTTTTTGAGTTCTGCCCCAAGAAGTTTTAACTGAGAAAGGTGAGTTCTCCTTGGATTGTCTGAAAGAAGAATTATGTAGTCAAAGGAGATCCCTGTGTGTTTTACAACAACATCTTAAAGCTTGTGGCAAGCCATTCACCTGAGGCTGAGTGCGGAGGAGCCATGCATTAGGGCCGTTTTGTTGATTTACAGAAAAAAAAATGTGTCTTCTAGTGATGTAGCCTCACAACGTTGCATGCCTGAATGCTGATAATCTCCTGAGCTGTCCTTCTCTCCAATGCTACCTCAATCTCACTTATTCTTACCAAGGAGCTACAAATGTGTGATAGCTCCTTACTCTCACTGACACAAACATCTGCCTTCCCCCCCCCCCCCTCCTCCTCAAGCATTCACTCCTCTTTGTGCCAAAGTGTGGTTACTGTAAAACGAGGAATGTTCGCATGCATTTTATTTTGTGAATTTCGCGAGCGCCAAGATTTGCGAAATTAAAATGCACACGAAATATCTTGTCTATACTACATGCATTGAATGCCAGTAGCAATTCGCGAAAATTTCGTGCCGCGAATATATCAAGTTTTACAGTACCAGATACCATGATAGAGATCGCAATTAACTAAACAAAGTGATTATACTGTATGCCCTCACTTCATAATAAATACCAGCATGACATACTGCACACACATACACTTTTTTTTCTCAAATAATGTTTATTCAGTTCAAATCAAATAATACAAGAAACATCAATTCACTTTGGTATTACTGTACAAACACAAGATGATAATTCTTTTAAAGGTAACTGAAATAATTATACATTTTCAAGTTTCAATGTAACAAATAAAATGGCAATTGTATGACAAATACCGAAGAAAAAAAAGATGGAAGTATATTATATCTAAATTAGAAGCCATCCCCCTAGCTAACCCAACTGCCCTTCCTAACCATATACTACTTTACTATAGACTACCCCCCTCCACAAAAAAGAAACATAAAAGGAAACCCACTCTGCCCATCCATAATTACTTATCCTTCCTGCCCACCCTTACCCATTACAATTTTGCTATTTTACCACCCAAACACAAACCACTCATTAAAAAAAATAATAAATCAGTTACCAATATAAACACACATTAAAAAAAATTCATTCACAATCCAAAATGTGTTTATGCACACATAAACACTTGCACATTCACACACACACACACACACACACACACACACACACACACACACACACACACACACACAAACACATACACACACACACTCAAATACACAAACATGCACTCACATTCTTTTTCTCTCCTCTGATTGCCTTTTGAAAGAGATATAATCTTGAATAAGATAACTAACCTTCAAGGAAATTCAGCCTATTTATCCCTAAAAAAAACCCCCATAAATAAAGCTACCTCACCATTATTTGTCCTGCTAAATGTCATTGAATGATGTGGTGTTCATAGTCTATGCAGATAGAAAACATTTACTCAGTATATTGGTACAGAAACCCCCATAGGGTTGTGCATACTGTTCAAAGTCCCTGGCAGAGGTTTAAAGGGTTATGAAAGTGTACTTCTCCCTCTACTTCTAGCTTCAAAGGATGGTATAATTTTGGTTGAAATGGGTGAAGATTTTAACTTTTTGGGAGATAATGAGAAACCACTAATGAAATATTATGGAGCATACAAGTTTAGGAGGAATTCAAAGTGTATTAGATAAAAATCAGTTTTGAAATGAGTGAGATATCCAAAAACAAAGTAAAACAAAGTAGCTCTCAGAAAGATGGGTCCCACCTTTTATCAAAACCTCTTTGTTGTTATGTGGGGGAGGGGTATCTCAGCCTTTTAATCAAATAAACTTTCAATTCCTCTCAGAATTGTATGCTGTTTGAATGTTTCATAAGAGGTTTCTCATTATCTCACAAAAAGTTGAAAACCTAAAGTCCTATCTCAACCAAAACTACACCACCCTTTAATCAAAGAATACCACAACTTTGGCAGCACTGAAATTCATTTTGTAGCACTATAAGTGGGATTCTTTTTATGGCAAAAAAAGAAAACATGCTAAAGAAATAACCCCTAAAAGAATGGTATAAATTGAGATGGGTTCTGGTTCATGGATATTCTTAACTTCTGGTGTCTTATATTACAAAAGTTTCAAGGAAGGCCTGATGATCAAAGAATGGTTTGTGGAAGTTCATGTTCCAATTATCTTCTTTTTTGTGCAGAAAATAAGTAATATCTCTGCAACAAGCTTGTGTAACTGTAGGTGTAATAAAGGACAGATAGAAAATAAGAAACAAAGAAAAAATGTCAAATAATAGATCTTGTCTATCATTAAATTCTGGAAGAGACCAGAATAAAATTGACCCCAAGGGATTTAGGAAATCCAATCAAATTTCCTCCAAACTAAGACAAAGGCATCACTTCCCGTTCTCAGCTTTAGGAGAATCTATTTAAGTGTGACATTTAAATGGAAGAATTTCTATGCAGGCATACTACCTAGTATGTACAATTTTATGCGCTCCTTCTTGAGGACCTGAGCATGTATGCAATGACATAGGCCCTACAGTAGTTCCTGCCATTTCGTCATGGGATCCTCAGCAATGTGTCATAAAAAGAAACATAAAAACCTAATATGACTCCTTCAATTACATGCACTTACTGTGCGTAGATTTATGATTGAAGATTGCCTGCTTGAATATGAGAACAAAGAAATCATACCCCACATCACAATAACTTTTACTAGTACAAAACGTTATAGTTGAAAAATACTTCACACTCTTCATCCTCATTATCACCTTGACTTTAACTCCTCGTTATCTCATTGTTCATGTTGGACTCGGGGCTAGGAAATGCAACAATGTTTGTGAATTCACTTCCGTCAGGAGGAGAGGATGAACGCCACTCCTGCATCTGTGGCGTGTAGTGCGTTCACTCTCTTACAGGGACCGCATCACGTTGCAGGGCCATGATTGTCGTCATAATTGTCCATGTTGTATAACACTTACCTTCAATCAGGCAGGCAGCTTCTTTTTTTTTCTCCCCCAAGCTCCGTTTTTCTTTTTTGTTTTCTTTATATAACCGCAATGGCTCCGGTGGTGCACTTGCAGGTCAGAGCGCCGGGAACCCTGGATTTGGCATCGCACTCTGCGCGGATAATGAGACTAATAGACTGTGGCACCGTTAGTGACGGTTAATGCCAGGACTCCACACAGGGATCGGGATTGACAATAGATCATTCGGGAGGGGTGATGAGGGAATGGGGGGTGGAGAAGGGGGGCATGAGGGGGATGGAGGCTCGTAGATGGGGGAAAGGATAGTGGGTGAAGAAAAAGGGGGAACAGTGTTTTAATATGGGGAAGGAGACTGTAGAGGTTGAAAGGAGAAGGGAGAGTTACTTTGAGAAACTACATGAAAACCTGTTTAAGGGTGAATGATTTAGCACATTTGATTTTGTTTTATCACACATTATGAAATGCAGCCTGAATACATAACATTCATATGTAAACACAATCAAGGGAGTTTCATTTATTTCAGTCGTTTATATTCCGCTGTCATTTGTCTCATCTGAATTATGTAATGCATGAGTATGTCCATTGTCCAGTGCTGCATTTTTCCTCATTTTAACAATTTGACATCCACAGTGCACGCATTTTGGCCTTTAGTTCTCAAGTGAAGCTTGGTAATGTGGTTTTTTTTAAGTCTGTTATTTGTCATGTTCATTTATGCTTCTGTAGAGCAGAATGCCAGGATTTTGTGGCATACTCACGCTATCCAACAGCACCAAAAGTTTTGTATTTACTTGTGATCATCTCACAAAAGATTTTACTGCCTGTATTGTGCGTTGATACATGTACATGCATGATATAACACGATCCTATTGTATTCTTACTGGACGGCTGACTCTTTTCTTGTAGAGTAAACAGTAGAACAAATCTCCCTGAATGCGACTGAAAAGATTTTGTCATTCGATTTGTGCCACTTGTACAATAGCAATGTGGATAATTCAATGAGATAATTTGCAGAAAGACGGCTTGAGAATTCTGAGGAGGCAAAAACACAAGTGGCCTTTATTACATGTCTTGCAAAATTTAAAGTCCTACAGCATGACTAATTCCTGTGAACAATCTCATCCATGTGCATCATTTGTGTATCGCCTTAAGTCTGGTCTTTCTCCTCAATCAACCTTTGTGTCCTAACTGTGCAAAGCACTACTAATCCTTTCCTGCATCCAAGCATAGGGAGTTTACTTGCCTGTTGTATCATTCTTACAGTTTACCTGTACCTGATCAGCTCAATGTGTACTATGGTACGTGTATAAACCCCCTATGTGTCTCATTATTTTGAGACTGCAACGCACTGGCACTTTTGGAGAGCATCTTTTTTTTAAGCCATGTAACTTCTTAATGAAACTTTTATGCTAGATATGCAATGAGCGAAATTTGAGAGAAAATACCAATCTTTGTAGTGATATCATGACATAGCTATGATTATTTTTCTTTAAGATGACCAGTAGCAGCATTATTTTGCCCTTTTTCAGGAGGGTGACTTTTGCAGATGGTGCCACAACAGAAATTTAGCATTTACCCGAAAAATCTAACACCGCTATTCAATCATAAGGCAACACAAACTACATGTGCGAGGAATAGATACATGAGTGAAGCTTTCATTGTACTGTGGCATTTGGCGACTTATCGTTCAGTTTCGGCAGGTTTGTACATTTGAGCAGAATATGTGAACTTGACACGCGGTTGACTGAGTTGGATGTGTGAACGTGGCACATTAAGATAATACCTACTTCTTACCATGTCTCTCACGGGCTCTCTTTCTCTTTCCTTTCATTTTAGCTCAACAGAACAACAGAACAATGCATGTAAAAATGCAATAGAGCATTAAAACAAAATGAACTAGAAAAGCACTCTGAGAGCGCAGACCTCCGCCAAGCATGCAGCTCATTTCCACCACTGATCTTGTTCTTCCATAGAGATATCAGTGATTTCCACCCATACGTATAGCATTGTGTGCTGAAAGTCGCCCGATTTCCCAATATAGAAGCCTTTGTTACGTCATAAACGCTCAGCTGCACTGTGCGCCTCGCCCTAGCAGAAACTAGAGCACGCACTTTAGTGCGCACATGCAAACCACAAATACGCACAGCCTGAACGCCCAAGTTCATTGACCCTACCTGCCAAAATGTCAAAAATCCTTCATAAATTCCCCCAAAATTCTCGGATCACTTCCAAAAGTTAATCGTTTGTTACTTGTTTCATTCTCAACCTTTCCTGCAAGTTTCATCCCGATCCGTTACGTACTTTTTGAGTTATTTTGCACACGGACAAACTAACGAACTAACGAACTAACTAACTAACTAACAAACAAACAAACGGTAATGAAAACATAACCTCCTTCCTTGGCGGAGGTAACTATAAAAGCACTCAGAGAGAGAGTGCAGTCCTCCTTAAATCAGCTCATTTTCAGTCAAATACACTTATGTGCTAAAAAGGGTCCTTTTTTCCTCCTGAACGAATCCTTTGTCGTGTCTCTACTATGTACAATGTATCTTTCAGCTTCTTGCTGTGCCTTGAGTGCATGCTAAGTACCTAATACACACACCTTTTAGTCCCTCATATTCTGGTCCTATTTCCCAATGATAAAGTATACTGTTACTTCAAAAAAAAATTTAAAATTCCTGGATCCTTGTGCCATTTTCAGATTTTCTTGATCATTGTATCCAAATCCATCCATATTTTTTTTAGCTTATTGTATAACAAGTAGGCAAACAAACCAACAGACAAACTGACGCAGACAAACATGTGACCTCCTCGGCGAAGGTAATGAAACAACATCGTGACCTTGCAATATATTGTGTAGCAGGACGTGATAAAAGCTCTACATCAGGTGAAAAGAATCAGGTCATTTCACTTGAAGTGATTTCACAGTACGATCTGTAGCTCTGCCTTGTACGATCGGCGTTTTGCTATTTACGTTTCTGTGAAAGACGGCATTAAGACAGACCTGGGTCGGGAAACGAAAAAGTTGTCACAGAGTTCCAAAACAGATTTTATTATGTCTATTCCATCATCATATTTGTTTTTAGGTGTTGTTATAGGTGGACTGTCACTCTATATTGTAAAGATCGATATTTTCGCGCGATTGATTTTGCACGCTGAGCAACTCCAAAACATATTCGCAGGTTCTTTAATTCATGCTATGCGATTGTGCACCCATTCAAAATGTGTCAAGAAAGTTGTAAAGATTTTTTTGTTGAAATTGGACCATCCTAGCACATTAAAAAATTGATTGAAATAAGAAAGAAAGAGAGAAGAGAGGATTTAATGATTAGGGTCACTCAGGCATGCAGAGCCGAAGTATCGATGAAAAATATTCCAGTGAAAGCTGCATCTGTCTGGAAAAATATGGTCCAGAAAAAACTGTTGATATCTTGAATTTGGTCTTGTTTTAAGCCTCCGTAATGATATTAAAGGGACTGTACAGTACTGGTTAAGGTAGGGATTCATGTTTTGAACATTCCAAAGTGAGATGATAAAAAGCCTTTTATGAAATATGAAAGAGCATGTAATTTTAAGAAGGATTCAACGTTTATTTGATGAAAATTGGTTTTCAAATGGCTGAGATATCCAAAAAAGTGCTAATAATAAAAGGCGACATGCCCCAATTTTATTAGTATCTCTTTGTTTCACCTTGTTTTTGGATATCTCAGCCATTTCAAAACTGGTTTTCATCAAATAAACTTTTGATACCCCTTAGAACCGCATGCTCTTTGACATCTCATAGAGTGGTTTCTGAATATCTCACGAAAAGTTAAAAGCTAAATCTTCACCTCTACCAGAACTGTACACACCCTTTAATAATAGTAATAACAATTCAAATAATGATAATGATGATGATGATGATGATGATGATGATAATGATAATAATAATGATAAAAATAATAATAATAATAATAATAATAATAATAATAATAATAATAATAATAATAATAATAAAAATTGATAGTAATAATAGTAATAATATAGCAACAAAAATAGTAATGAAAATAATTCACAATATTTACAAAGCACTTATCACTTTATCATCTCTAAGTGCTGATATGTATATCATAGCATTATTCACTGATCTTCTGCACAAGAGTGAATGGCATGCAGCATTGGGAAATATGATTGCTGTGGCATGATCGATCATCGTGTAACATTCTACATACCTACTGCTGAATGAGTAGGGGGCTTCAGGAATAATTCTTGTCTGCTACGATTTTAAGACTTTTGATCTCAAAATACTTCAAAACAAGTCGTTATCCTGGCAAATGGCATTGGCCAGACAAGTTTCTTGAGTTGAGTTAAGTTGAGTTTATTTATTTATTTATCTAACCATGGTAAAAAGCTTGCTATCGGCTATAAGCTGTTTTTCAGCAAGGCCATGAAATGATAACAAAACATAGAAATCATACAATGAAGAGGATGCAAATCAAAGAAAAACACAAAATAATCATTACAAACGAATGCAAAAAAACAAACAGAAAAAAGTCACAAAGTATACAATGAGTAAGTATAGACTTAGATCCTTTCAATGTACTGTAAAAGTGGAAATTTTCGCGCAAGCTTCTGGTTGCGCGAAAATTTCCACTTAAAATACTCCAAATACTCCACTTAAAAAACTCAAAATAAAAGCACACAAATATTTTTGCGTGCCATATGTTCCACTAGCTGATGTCTTGATTCCACGGAATTAAACACACGCAAAACTCTTCTTACCCCGCCAAGCGCGAAAAAGTAGTCGCACGAAAATATCCACTTTTACAGTATTGCAAACAAATTTCAAATGGTCAAAGATATGAATTCCAAACCCTTCTGAGAACAATGCTTTTTAATGCCTTTAACATTGATAAACAGCAACTTTAAAACTTGGCAACCATTTGCAAGAACAGGTGGCATCCCAAACAACTTTTGTGATGGTTAAAAACAAAACCAACAAAATATCTCATTATCACAGAGAGTGAAGGAAAGTGAGCAACCTGCCATGCTGTCATGGATGTCAGGGAAAGTGATATGTGAGACAGGATGTAGAAAGTACTGAAAATATATGTCTATGGCATCATATACGGTACTTGGCTTTTCAGATGCCCTCTTTGGGCAAAAAGGTCAAAATTCTAAGCTTTTAAATTCCTTTTACCTCACAGTGAGAGCAACTTGCTTTGTTCACTTGCGTAGTGTAAAGGAAACAAAAACACACACAAAAAAATCTTTGGTTCTCTGTGACCTTTTAGATGTACATGTAGATTTTGGATGAGACAAATTGCGGGTTGTGTTTTAGATGTCAGTGTCCATGCGTCTGTCTGTTTGACTGTGTGTATGGATGTCTGTGTATGTGTTTCTGTCTCTGTATATGTGTATGTGTGACTGTTGTGTGTGTGTCTGTGTGTGTCTTTATGTGTATGTGTTTTAAAAGCAGGTCATGTGAAAGTGCCGCATTTACAAGTGGATGTGTACCATAAGTGATACTGTGCAAGTCTTGATTTTGATTCCCACGACTCCCAAGTTTTAAAGTGGGTGGATATGGTAACCCTGGTATGGTTATCCTATGCAAATATATACAGAGAGAGATGTGCCATGGAGAGAGAGAAGGAGAGAGAGCGAGAAAGAAAAAGGAGCTCGTGTTGCCCCTAATGCAATTCCTGCATCCTGATTTGCATTTTGATTGCTTCCCAGAGAGCCACTGGTGGTAGTTTGGGCACTTTGCTCGGAAAAAAAAGGAAGTAAAAGCAAAGAAAAAAGGGAGATAAGAAGGACGATTCTTCTTGCAAACGAAGGCAGACACAGCCACCTCTTAGTGCATCATTCGCATCCATTAAAATCCAGTGACTTGTCACATTTTCTTATTCCTTCACGCGTCACATGAGATATTCCCCTTTTTGTAGATGCACCGGGCCAGAGGAAAGGAAGACACATGAAGATGAAAGAGAGACAAGAGTGGGGGTGGGGAAGGGGGGGGGGGGAGAGGAAACTCTGAGCTGCTGTGGGGATCACGGCAGCACAAACCTGGAGGGATTTGGGAGGCAAATGAGGCATATTGACGTCAAAGGCAAATTTGATAAGTGGAAAAAAAAAGACAAACATGAAAAAAGCAGTAAAGCTAGCTCAGAAAGTGGATCGACAAATCGTAAGATGTATCTTTATTGTGATTAAGTTTGAACTGCAAATTAACGCTAATTTCTATACCACGGACGGATGAGCCATCAAACGCTATCAGGAAACGATATCAGGCTGTGAACCCTGTGTGTGTAGTGGTCAAATTAGCAGGAATCATAGCTCACAGCACCTGCACTAAGCATTTAGGGCATTTGTTTCAAGTTTATCATGTCGGTTGGTAGGGCCATTGTCGGGTGCGTTTTTAGCAGTAGGCTGCAGGTTCAAATCCCATGCTGGTTCTGCTCTTTTCATTTGGCCTGTTGCAATTGAGGTCAAGCAAGAGGTCGGTCTTAGTAGAGCTACAAGGTGAATAGCAGAAAACTTTTTTTTTCACAATGTTCGGCTATGCCACAAAGATGGTGGGCCATCTCCTCTCATGAGGCATCTCAATTTTCGTGAAAAACCTCATCTGAGCTTGGCAAGTGGCACCACAAATTTTGAATGTTCCATGTTTCCAAACTTTGGACATCATGCATCGCCCAGCTTAGAAGGGAAGAACAGTGTTGATATGGGCCAATATGACAAAATATGCATCCCTCCTCTGCACATTTCTCATTTTCATGACATCTTCAGTCATCTGAGGATGGAAAAAAAGGCCATCGTCAGTGAGGTGTGCAATTCTGTATCAAATGTCTTTGTTCTACATAGGCATGAAATGAATTGAAATCTCACTGTCTTTCCTTTTCACCTACACATTCATTTTGGTGCTGTGTATAATGTTACAGGACATGCACACGAGAATGACCGTACGAACTGTAAGTAACCGATGATGCGATACTGGATCAGCCTAGGCCATTAGCATCTCTACCCTAGGAGTCGAGGCATTCTGGTGATCACTTCCCAGTGTACAGTTACCTGTTTTGCCACTCTCCCCATCTGTCCTGTATTGCCCATAGCAACGGCAGAGTGATGGGTGCCTGCCACATTTTGTCCTTCTAAAAATAAAAAAAGAAGAAAGAAAAAACGGGAAAAATAAAAGAACTGGCACATAATTATGTGTATAGTGCCGTGTGTTTGTGCATGCATGCATGTTCTCCTTGCCTTTGGCAAAATGTATGGGCTGTTTTAGAGCAACAGTTCCCCACAATAAAGATAAAATAGTTTTAACCTTACTTAATGCCTTCCCCCAAGATATTATGCAACCCTTTTTGCACACTAGTTACAATAAAAACAAAAATAAACAAATAAACAAACAAAACAGAAGAAAGAAATCTGTTGCATTTTCCATGAGATGTGATTTCTTGTAAAGAGAAATCCATACTGATATTATGCCGATTTGTATGAAAACAGAAAATCAGAAAGTAGATCAGTGACAATTTGGGGGAAAATCAGACATGCACAAAAAAAACCAAAAAACTATGAGCAGATAAAGTTTACAGAGTGAGGAAAATTTGCAACTCTGTGTGACATAGGTATTGAGTAGCTCTCCATTTGTTTTGTACACACAATTTTACGTATTCTAATTTCTCAATTATTTTGGCACAGACGGAACTTCTCCTGAGGAGAACATGCAATGTATATATATATATATATATATATATATATATATATATATATATATATATATATATATATATATGTATATATTACTCTCATTATATAACAAGAACAGATCTGGACTTATTTTGGCACAGACGGAACTTCTCCTGAGGAGAACATGCAATGTATATATATATATATATATATATATATATATATATGTATATATATATATATATATATATATATATATATATATATATATATATATATGTATATATATATATATATATATATATATATATATATATATGTATATATATATATATATATATATATATATATATATATATATATATATATATATATATATGTATATATTACTCTCATTATATAACAAGAACAGATCTGGACTTTTTTTTGTGAGAAAAATTAAAATTAGTGACTTTTTGTGTACAAATTAATGGAATAGAGAGCTGCTGACATCTATGTCACACAGATCTGCCAATTTGCCTTACTGTCTAAACTTTAAAAGTTCATAACAATGCATAGCTATTCATAGCAATATAAAATCAGGGTGGAAGTCCCTTTTCAACATTCCCATGATATTGCTCCATATAAAATTGTCCATTATTGGTAACAATGAGATGTAGAGAACTTCATGAGCTACTCCAAAAGTCCCAAATTTAGATATTTAAAAACTTGACAGAAGTATATTGTAGCAGTGGGAATGCAGTCTTATTTCAGTTGACAATAAGTTGAATGTGGAAGGTTAAAAGAAAAGAAAAATCATCTCTGGAACAAAATTTTGACAAGTTATGAGGGCTTCCTGTATAGATATTCATATACCAATAGAATAATTGTGTTAGACCAACATGTTTATCTCCATACTTGTACTTTGGAGAACACATGCTTTTCTGTTGATGAAGACTGTCTTGGAGTTTTACAAAAAAAAAGAAAGTTAGTACAAAAACAAACTTGGCCACTTTCTGTTCAAATTGTTTGTTAAGTAGAGGTTATACATTTTATATGCAGCACTTTAAAGATGGCATACAGAAAGAGGCATTTGTAACAATATAGCAAATCATTACGAAGTATGTTTTCCAGGGCATGTTATCACATATATTTCTTGACTAATTGTTACATCAACCTTGAATCTAATGTATATGTTAGCAGTTGTGTGTGTGTGTGTGTGTGTATGTATACATGTATGTGTGTTTTCTTCTGCTGAGGGCATTTCTCAAAAGGGGTTGATTTCACCTCTCTCTGTGCATGTTTGGAACTGATCCAAGAGCAGTTGCGCAAGACATGCCAATATAACCCAGACAAGGTGGTAATATGATTACAAATATACCAGCAAAAAAAATAAAGAAAAAGAAAAAAAAAAGATAGGCAGAGGGAAAGAGAGAAAGAAAGAAAAAATTAGCCTTTTCAAGAGAGACGTACTTGAAATGTGGCGGCATGGTTATCACCTCTTGTGTCTGCGTCTGTTTACATACCCATCCATCAAGTCATTATCCGGCCCTCCATTTGGCCCGGTGGGCCTGAGAGCTGCTCCCAGGAAGGCGATGTGGTGGGGCCAGAGACCAGAGATATGTGCAGTATGAAGTAGGAGGGTTGGGGGGGGGGGGGGGGAGGGGTAATGGAGGAGGGCAGTCGAAAGAGGGAGGAAATAACTCATGTCAGACTTTAATCGAAATTACCTAATCAAGAGCGCCAATCCTTCTTCACCAATTATTGGTTAGAAAACTGCATACCCATCCTAGTCTTTCGCCTGCGCCAAGAACTGACACATGCTTGGAGGAAATTTTGGCAAAGAGTTCCTAATAGGATGCAGAGATGAGCTTGAATGTAAAATATCTAGCAGCCAGCATTTAGAGCCATCAAAACCTTTCCTTTTATTGAATTACTGATTTGACATAACTCTGCCTGCCTTCCATCATTGCACAACTGCATGAAGTATGGGAAAGTTTCTTGAAAAGACAATGTCGTTGTCGATAATCGAGTGTTATTATTCTACTATTTTTTTTAGCTTTCAGGAATATGACGAAAGTGGCCAATTAGCCGGGGATTATTTTTCAAACCTATGCTGGCTGTGCCATGTCATGATATTCAATGCTTCATATCAACTTACATCTCCTATTATGGTCTCCTTATCGTATCAAATATGCTTGTCTGGGATGATTTTCTCTCCTCGAATGTTGGTCTACCAGGAGATGGCTGGGTAACGGGGAAAAATTACTGGAGAGCTGATGGGTAAGATATTGAGACTGACTCAGCGTCTAGGGCTCGCTACATGAAAGATTCAACCAGGCTTACCTGGGACCATCACTGTTACCTGTTAGGTCAATACCCTGCATGGTGATTTCCCCTGCCATTTGTCTTTACAGATTAAATGAAGCATGCTAAAGATAGAAACTCCTATTAATGGAAATGCCTTGGGACGCTGAATGCAACATGAAAACTAAAATGATCACCAGAGAAAATACAAAGTAAGAGAAGAGTGAGAAAGGTATGCGTGACCCCCTTATCAAATTTCCTGGATTATATAGCCACAGTATTAAAGCTGAGAAAACTACAAAATGGGGTGATGTGGCTGGAAAAAGAAGAAGAACATTTTATATACTGAACGTCAAGAGTTGGATGATTAACCACATCCTGCTTATGCTTCAAAGTCATTTCAAGAATGATTTGAAATTCTCAAATTTACAATATCTATGGCATATGTTACAATTTGGGGGGGGGGGGGGAGGTAGATTTTGAAATTACCAGGTGTGTGTAAATACTTAATCTCCTATGGTTGAGACCATCCAGAACCTGAAAGCTGACTGTCTTTAGAAAATTGTCTATCAAATCCAGTAGAGGTGCAGGTGATATATTGAGAGTCAACAGGAAGAAGAAAGGGGAACAAGATAGATGGAATCAGACAAGTCAGTCAGATTTTGCAGAACAAAACTTGGTATAAGGACATAAATTGAAATGATTTGAAAAGGAAAAGATGAATAGAAATAAAATTTATACAAATAAGGGATTCTTGCACCAAGATATATTTTATTGTTATGATGCCTGCCTATCAATCAAGAAGGCATGGGATAAAGTCCTGCTCATGTATTTATGTCCATGATTTTTTTTTTAATGCGGCTATTATTAAGATGCTAAGTAATTGGTACTTTTTTATGCCGATGAAGGGCAATTTGTCAGTCCATTGCAATAAAACAAAAGCTGATCCTAAACCACAGTGAAACATAAGCAGAAAGGTATGTGTCATGTCCCATCAACTTGAGATCTGTTTTTATTACCGCTGTTTCTTCCTTTTCTTTTTTTTTTCTTTTTTTCCCCCTATTTTGGGATATCTGTGGGTCATGAATCAGATAGAGCTGTTTGGAGGGATATGCTCAGGGACTAATGCAAACAAAATGCTCTTCAAAATTTTGTAAACATCTGTGGGCACAATCCCAATATGTTCAAATTGATATTTTGATATAACACAATTATTGAGCATATTCTAATCTGAACTAGAACTTACAGACTTGATCATAATCTTTTTGATACTTTACATTACTTACACTGTATCTATTTTATGCTATGCATGTAGGAATTTTATGCTTAAACTTGCTCAGGAGAAAATGATAAACAAACATGCAGGAGACTACCCTCATAATCAAAGCTTAGATTCAATTGATTCCATAGAACATACTGTAACATAACATTTATACAAAAACAATACAAATGATCTTGAGTACACAATAATTGGCTGTACAATGAAAATTTGAGGTACAGATAGGGTAACAAATTAAAAGCATGTATACATAGTTTCATTGCAAACTTGTGATATCATCCACACTCTGAGGGGCAAAAATGGTGTGTTTCATGGAAAAGCAGAGCTTGTAAGGTGTGGACAAAGATAGAATAGTGGCCTAAAAACAAAAAAGAAATATGCAAAAATGCTGGCTGAGCAACAATGACAATTAGATTGCAAAAATAGAATTGAGTGAATAATTATATGAAGTCTTCTTGCAGCATGCTTTACTTTAATTCCACTGTACCAAGTTAACTATTTGTGTGCTTTGAGTGTTGATTAGCACAGAAAGCTCCATAGCATTGTATACACTGTCCAAAGTACATTGTACTGACAGGGAAAGGGTTAAGATTAACAGGGGGAAAAAACCGGGGGGAAAAAAACAAAAATTAATAGACAGCATGATTATAAGTCAGAATTATGTTGGCGGAGGTAACTAACAAACAAATCAACACCGATGAAAACATAACCTCCTTCCTTGGCAGAGATGATTACTGTCATAAAGACATGTCTTCCGTAGAGAGTGGCTGGTCTTTATGCAATGACACATGAAACATTATTGCGTTCCTATCTGTGTGGCAGATCCAGTTTGGCACATACTTCAAATATTCTTTGATTAGCGGCATCAAACATGGGTTCAAAGGAAATGAGACCATTTCGACTCTTGTCTCTTGAACCTCCATGATCAAACCAGCACATTATACAGTGGTGGTACCTCCAAGGGAGGGGGTAGGGGATTTAAATGTTCACTTCTTTTATTTCACTTTAATACCAGGATCTTTCACATGCCATAAAGTGGATGTGTGTTAATGGCACATGATGGCCTAGAACTGAATACTGCAGTGTGCATCATGTTTCAAACTTCAGTAGTTGCACATACTGTATACTCACACTTCTTACACACGCAAACATGTACATACATATATGATATATATAGTTGTGGCCCGAAAGCCCCTGAAAAAAAAAAAAATTGATGTCGGGCCACCAAATTTCCAAAATGTTTATCTTTTGTTGGCCCAGTCATGCCACTAAGATTTAAGATGGATAAAAGATATATGTATTATATATTCATATATTTCTTTACATTCATGAGTATGTTAATCATCTATGTGTACATTGGTATAAAGCTATGGATTGTTTCTCTTTTAATGAATCAAACACTTTTTACTGTCTATGCAGAATTAAAATCTTTTGTGCACATGGCTCTTGCAAACTCCTATAGTGCATTGTATGTAACTGAAAAAAAAAACCTCAGGAGCAAGTGATGATGTAATGGGGTGGGGGGGGGGGCAAAGATTCCCTCGGTTTTGATATTCACCAATGTGGCTTTATAGATGTGCACAATAAGATCGATCAGATGATGTAATCAAATGTCACGTCAATGAACCAATGATGACCACTTGAGACCCAGTTCACCATTCTGGGACTGGGAAAAAAAAATAGTGTCACATCAAGCTCTTAGCATAATCTTATGTAGAAGGCTATTGGGTATCTTCTCCATGTTAGCCTTCAATGTCGGAGATTATGTAATCGAGGCAGATAAAATGCCACTCGTTGGAGACATTACGAGGAATCTGTGTGTCTCCGAATTTTGTCATTACAAGTCAGCTGACCACTTGAAGAGATGTCTCTGTGTGAGTAATGTGTGCATGCCTATCACAAGCTTGAAAGAATAATTTGCCGGTAATGTAATTTGCCTGTCAGCATAACATTCATTGGATGTGCGTTTTTTTTTTCAGTTACAGTTGGAGTAAAATTTCACTGTGCTCACTGAAAAGTTTATGTTGATTTTCAAGTGTTACATTAAAAAAAAAATGCTATGTAATAAAATTTTTCCACAGAATCTTTCTTGGTCGATAATCCTGTACCCATAACAGCTTCCGTTTTGAAAAGGTCATTTCATGCAAACTTGTGACAACACTTTTGATGATTTGATGTGGTGGATGAGGTTTCGTATTTGTGAATTTATAATTTAGGTACAGGAAATACTGTTACAGATCTGCGTGCAAGGACATGCTGTAAAACGAGGAATGTTCATGTGCATTTTAATTTTGCGAATTTCGCGAGAGCTAAGTTTCATGAAATTAAAATGCATGTGAAGGCTCTTGTCTACACTGTATGCATTGAATGACAGAGGCACTTCGCGAAAATGTCATGCTGCTGAAATGTCATGTTTTACAGTAGGTGACTTTAGAGCTGATGTCATCATTACCTACCTCATCTAATTTGCCTATGTGAAAGTTATTAACAATCACGATTATGTCGGGGAAATGTGAAATGTGAGAGATTCATAAAGTTGTCAATTTTTGCTAGATGTTAGTGAAACTCACTGTTTGAAAAACCTGCTTGTAAACATGATTGGAAATACTTTTGATGGAGATGTTTTATTAGTGTCAAAAAATAGGCTAAAGTACAGGGTTTTTTTTAATGAAGTTTTTGAAATTACTCTTCGTAGGTTACTAGTATGTCAGGTGTGGTTTCCAACTGAGTTTTTTAGATTCTGGATGTATATGTGCCAACCCAAATGGTTATGACTCCAAAATATTTTACTAATGCAGAGGCTGAACTTTTTTTTTTTGTTTTTTGTTTTTGGAGAGAGAGAGTATATTTACTTCTACTGACAAACCGTATGCTCAGATTTATGAGAGTGGTTGTGCATCATTATATAGAATGCAGCTCTTTCGTGAATGCATTTTGAGTTGTGTGTGTGATTGACCTGCCGTGGAGTTTTTCCACGCAGCTTTTGTGTGGAATGATATCATCTGCAATTTTCTGGGTTTTTTGTTTTTTGTTTTTTGTTTGTGTGTGTGTGTGTGTGTGTGTTTGTTTGTTTTGTCAGAGAGAATGAGAGGGGAAAGCATATGAATGATGAGATACTCTGAAATGATCGGAATAATATATAGACAAATCAAATAATGATAATATAAAGTTGTTGTTTTTTACCGCCATTCGAAAACAAACCACAGAAGTCGAGCCAAACTTAAAAGCATTGACGATACTGAGCCCTCATAATGTCTTTGCCACATCGCATTGTATTCATAAATCAAATGTTGTGACATGTTTTTGTGATGAGTCCTCATTCTGGCAAGATGTCAGCATAATCTCTCCCCTCCACTTTGAAAATCCCAGCAATGATTTGAAAACGAGAGCAACTGCCACCAGGGGATCCATTACCAGGCCAAAATATGACGAGACTGATTTGATTTCATACCCTCAAATTCAATCACATCAGTATTCTTACTCATGTGCATCAAGTGTGTATTATCTTACGATATGGCATTGTTTTGATTTGTGTTGCTCTTTGAAAACCCCCAACGAGCATTACAGCAGAAGCATGTATAACTGCATGGCTCTTGGCTCTTGTATGTGTTTTTTCTAGGTGTGTATGTACACATCGTGTATCAAGCATGACAGTCCCATTTATAACTGTGTAATAGCAACAACCACCTACGTTACATGAGTTAGTCAAATACTAGTCAGCAATTGGATAGACATAATCATGTGATACTGGACCACTTATTATATTCTACCATGGGTAGAATATCTTGGGATGTTTTCCTGTAAGAGAACACTTTTTTTTTAAACAGTTGACAAATGATACTTAATGCTAGAGCATTTTTTATTCAGTGCCCTTTCCATTTTTCAAAATCATGCTAGAAACTGAATACTGAATGACTGATAATTTGTAGCATATAAAAAGCTGGATATACACAGTGGACATGCAGTGCAACAGCTATGCTGTTTAAGGTTGGAGGTATGTGTTTTCGAAGTAGGGCCTACTTTGACTATAAACCTATATTGTATGTATAGTGGATGCTGACTTTGTAGAATGTTTTGATCTCACATTTTTTTAAACGCCAATGCATGAAGTTTAAAGTCCCTTGACTTCGTCCAGGGACTGAAAACTTTCGTACCTTTTTAAAGCCCTTTGGATAGTGGAACATTCTGCATGTTTTCTCACCCACAAGACATCATTTAGACGATACCTGTGTTAAGGGAATGTGCTCTCTTGATGCATGAGCACTGCCAATTGTTGCTGATAGTGAAAGAGGAAGAGTATGGTAAGGGTACCACCTATCGGCAGGGTACCTTGACATCGGCACCCTGCGTATCATGGCTGTTTGCGTATAGAACGAAAAGGTACGCGCGGGATTAAGTGTCATTAGCTATAAAAACAATAAAAACGAAGAAACGAAAATCAAACTCAAAAACAAACTAACAAACCAAACTAAACACGTTTCAATTACACATCCGCTCAGTAATGATGCATGGCTGTGAAATTCACGTGTATTACCTATGGAGGGGAGGGGTTGCCGATCGCTAGGTACCCTTTTAAGCTGCGCGAAGAAAACGGATTGCATGCACTAAAATTGCGCTATTTTAAAACGGAGATTCATAATCAACAAGACAGTCACGACATTCAAAACTTCAGTATTTATGACATATTTGAGGTAAGAATTAGGCGAATTTGTTTTATATTTTTAGAATAAACAAGCTACAGATCCTTAGGGTGACGATAGGTGGTAGCCTCAATCATACATTTTGTGTCTCGTTGCGTAAGATCAGGTCATTGATCTGTAAGCAGATACCTGTCATTGTGCTTATGTGCAAACACCCCTGAACCCTGAAGCGGAAAAACAGGCAATCAAACATAAGTCAGAAAAATCAAACTTATGTCGGGTGTCAGCCAATGAGAATTTAGTATTCAGAGACTTATGCTTGATTTTTTTAAATAGGTTTGATCTCAACTTTTGTGCAACAGTGCCCAGAATGATTGTCAGATGATAGACAGATGAATGGCTGTCCCAAAGATAAGTTAGCATGCAATTGGCATGCATGGCTCCATCCTTTCATCAGCTAGGGAAGTCTCTCTGTCTCTTACAAATCATCTTCTTTTTTTTGTCTGCTTGTGGTCGACTAACCTTGAATTAGGATAATGACAGTCGGTATGATAAAGCGCAGTGCTAACTTGTTACTCTGCGCCCGTGACATAAATAATGGGGAGTGGTTTTGTGCTCCTTGAAATAACGAAGTCAACTGTGGGCATCGAGATGGCGCGTTATGAAAAGAATCTGGTGATAATCTGATGAAGATTGCTGTCATTTCACCAGTCAGTGTCTGCTATTGTCAGACAGCGGAATCTGACCGCAGCGTCATCAAAGATTATGTATGTAATGCCATTTAGCACTGAGGCGTGATCCAAGCTCAGTTTCCTCAAAGATCAAGTGGAACCCTTCATTCAAATTGTGGGCCATGCAGCTCTTCTGTTTCTGTAGCAGCTGTTCCCGAGCTGAAAACAAACAGTAAAGCCGACCAAGTATTGTGATTAAGTGGCTGCGAGGGATCGGTTGGATCTGCTGAGTCCCGCCCACGCTTCTTCACTGCGTCTCACTCATATGCCCCTTTTTCTCGTGTAGGTTTGGCAAATTCTGCATGCTATTTTCAGCAAAAAGTTGTAGTCTCAGCTGCTAGGCACTAGATTACAACCCCGTACTAAATTATCTCCTTTTTTTTATAACTCAAGAGTATTTTCCATGTCAGAAACTATAATATTGTGTATCTATCTAAATATTTGTTTCTTCCTTCTTTCTTTTTTAGGGGGATGGGTCATGGCATAGTCCTATTTTCGGTCAAAGCAGATGAAATGTGTACTTTTAAAGGAATAAATCTAAACCATTGGCTGGAAAGAAGACTGACATGTCATGGTTCAACAAGCCCCAGAAATCAGTGTTCTGATTGAAACACAAATGCAAACATGAAGTTTCCGCATCATTGCTGGAGTGCTTCAGTGTCACATGTATGTGACAAAGATCAAATAATTTATGTTTTTGTGGGGTTTTTTTCTTCTTTTTTTTTCCAAAAATTTTTTATTTTCAATAACTTTTTTTCAAGGTTGGGGTATTGTCATTTTATTTTGTCTGAGGAGATGTTAGACAGAAGGAATGAAATAAGGAACTGTTACCATGTTTACAGCTATTGTAAAAATTAATGTTTTGTTTTGTTGATCAGGTTTTCTAGTTGTTTGTACATGGTCTAATGATTTTTCAATGCAGTTCCTGCAGCATGCAAAGATTCTGTGTAAATTCTGTTGTTCAGTCATCATTGCTTGCTCTTTTTCAATATCTGTTCTCTTGTTCTTCTCTTGGGGAGTTTCTTCAATGTTTATATCATTGCAGTCATAGGCGTATTAGCTCTGACTTGTTTAGATATGAGTTACCATTATGGTACACATGGTTTTGATTTCATAAACTAGTGAGGAAATCTTGAACAGGATTTTTCTGTCTTTTTGGTGATTCTCAGGCATTTCTTATATAGTTGTCATAACCTCTGTAACATATCTTTTTGAATGTACATTGTATGCATCTTATGCCTAGACTTTGACTTGAAATGAAATGAAATCGGTGAAATAATTGAGTAGGTAGTAGTACATGAATCACTCGATTAATCAATGTAGAGGAAAAGGAGCTTTTACGGTATGGTTTAATGAAAATGGTAGAAGGAGAATGAATGTTAATATATGTTGAGTGAGACATTAGATTCAAATCCCAGTTCTTATGTCAATATGACACTCATACTACCAGCCAACTTGCTTAAAGGGACTGTACAGTACTGGTTGAGGTGGGGATTCATGTTTTGAACATTGCTAAGTGAGATAATGAGAAACCTCTTATGTATATGAAAGAGCATACAATTTTAAGAAGGATTCAACGTTTATTTGATGAAAATTGGTTTTCAAATGGCCGAGATATCCAAGAAAAGTGATAATAATAAAAGGCGACAGACCACGCCTTTTATTAGGATCTCTTTGTTTCACTTTCTTTTTGGATATCTCAACCATTTCAAAACTGATTTTCATCAAATAAACTTTTGATACCCCTTAGAATTGAATGCTTTTTGACATCTCATAGAGTGGTTTCTAAATATCTCGCAAAACGTTTAAAGCTAAATCCTCACCTCGACCAGAACTGTACACACCCTTTAAGCTAAAATTTTGCTTCTGTTTTTTGATAGCCCACATACAATAATTCATATTGGTTCTCATGTATTGCATTTTGTGTGCCCCTGCTGTGCATACTTTCAAAGACTTTCAATACAATTGTAAATCCCACAATACAATGTCTGCTTATATTCTCATGGCTGGGTATACGTCACTTCCGGTATAGCTGGAGAGAGAACAAAACAGCTCTCCTGTACAGTACATGTATAAGAGCTGGAGTGTGAATTGGTGTGAATGCTGCATGTGCACAAGCATGCTGTGTACAAATCTCTGTGGTGATACAGATGACACGGCATCAACGTTAAGAATCTTCGATCTTCCATTCTTTTACTCTATTTATCAATAACATTTCTTGTGGCTATCAGGGATGTTAAGATAGACCATATCTGACAGTTTCGTGGAATTTCAAAGCCAATTATGGAAGAAAAGTAGATAGTTTTACCTAAAAAGTACGCCCATCATGGGTTTGTTTTCATTCCGACCCCCCTAAATATACCCAAATGTCCACCTGAGAATAAGGGATTGAGCTCTTGGCTGACTACATCAGCAAGAGTTGCTAGCAGTGAACCAGATTCATTCCTGTTAGAGTCACACCTATGTAATTTTCTCCCCCTTACCTTCCCCCCTCACCCTGTCTCCCCCCCCCCTCTTTCTTTCTCCTCCTGTCTAACTCTCTTTTACCCTCTCCCCCCCCCCTCTCTCTCTCTCTCTCTCTCTCTCTCTCATATTTAGCAAGCCCAGTGTTTCGGTGTTAAGCCGTCTCTTGTTATTGTGTCTAAGATGCCTTGGTGAATTTAATATTCAACACGAATCAATTCTCCTTTACTGGGGCAGGCAAGAGCTATCAAATTAATACACTCAGTTTGTCATTACGTTTGACAACATAACACGCGACTTTAGCTTGTGTTGTTGTTGTTGTTCTCTCTCTCTCTCTCTCTCACACTCTGTGCCTCAACTAGGTGGCTGCTTTCAGTGTTTCGTACTTGTGGCACTATCAGATGACACTGATGATCTCAAAGCCACTATTTTACATTGGGAATAGTGATTAAAAACATGTTTGAATTATCACATTTGGAAAAAAAATTTTGAATGATCACATTTGGAACAAAAAATTTTGATTTATCACATTTGATGCATATGTATAGCTCAGTTGCATCACAAAACACCCTACCATATGAAAATTTTGCAATAAATCCACACAAATATATGAACATCTCACTAGTTTTCCCAATAAACCATCAGAGTGACGGTTTATTTTAGAAATTTGCCAACTGTGCAGATATGTACTGGCAAATAGATATCTTTACGACAAACTTTTGTCAGTTCCTAGAGATAAAGGCATGTCAGAGAGGTAATGATGCTACGTAATTGAAGTGCTATTTAGAGAAAGCTAAACAGTTGTTGGAAGCTGTTGGCTGCTGAGCACCAGTAGATTATTTTGAATATGAATCCCTCAATGTCTGACCGTCAACTTCTTTCATGAATTCCACCGGGGATTCTTGATGATTATGAATTTTTACTCATTTGTTCACATTTTGACTCCTTTTTTTTTTCTTTTTTTCTTTTTTGCTGTTTGATTGAAGTTTTGCTTCACTTTTATGCAACCTGTCAATGTTTGAACTGTTAGCTAACTGACTTTACTCCCTCATCTCCCCTTCTTTCTCTCTCTCCTACTCCTTTTCCCTCCCCTCTCTCTATTTCTATATCTCTTTCTCCCTTTATTTCTATCTCTTTTGTGGCCCTCACTTTCTATGTATATTTTGATCTCTCTCTCTATCTATTTATCTATTTCTCTATCTATTTCTCTCTCTCACTCCCTTTCAATTACCCCACAGGTGGAGCACCATGATCATGTCAACTTTGACAGCAGTGAGAGCAACAGCTGGCGGCTGGAGGATGAGCTCATAAAGGAGGCCAGCATGCTCCGAAAGCTGTTCCCTGCTCATCATACCACAGATATCGATTTGACCCAGAGCCTATGACCCTTGACCCTTCTTGACCCAACCTCCCCATAATACTTTCAACCAATGACATGTGTTGACCTCTGAATTTTGCAATCAAATCCAGCGGGATATTTCACAAAGAATTTAAGTCAGATCTTAAAAGTTAAGAGTAGTATGCCTGGTGACATTTGAGGACGGATTTTGGGGCAGAATTCAGGAGCAGAAAACCAAGATTGCACAATCGAGAGGGACAGCTCCTGAATCCTGGCCTCTGATTGGTTAATTAGCCAAAACCACACCCATCGTGAGATGAGTCATCCACTTGCTCCTGAAAGCTGGGCAGGATGGCGGGGCAAGGAGCAAGGAGCAGCAGTTTGGGATGATGTAATAATCCGGCATCGCGATGCGATCATCAGGTTGAAGACGGTCACGGTAAGATGTTCTTAATTTTCATTAATTCATTGATCATTCAAAAAAATGCATTGTTTTGGAACGTTAGTGAAACTCCGTCATCTTAATTATTAAATGTACAATGTACACTACACAGGCAAGTCTCTGATATCAATCATGTAAAAATGATACCATTGTAGGGTAGATATGTGACCCTGCACCACAAAACCAACAAAAAGTCGCCAGATATGGATTTTTAGTTTCGGGCAGATTCTGAAAGAGCAGATTCTAAGCTTGAAAATGATGTATAACTCAATTCAAATGGCCTCCCCTAACCTACCTAAATACTGGAAAGAATGCACACACTCTGGAAAAGTGTGAACTGAGAAAAGAGGCTCTGAAGTACACTGTCTATTCAAGAGCTTAATCTTTACCAAGCCGTGCTAACTGTGCTTTGAAAGGGACAAAACACAGGATGTAAGCCACTGGAGCAACAACAATGAAGGGATTATCAGATTAAGCTGAAATTGAGCATGTTCTATTAACACATTCTGCCCATGATTAATGCTAACTTTCAAAGCAGTAGCGTCATCCTTTCAAAAGTTATTAGACTTGAAAGTGAAGAGTGTGCAAAGGATTTCAAGACATGAAAAGTGGCCTCTGTGACATACCTGATCATTCTGCTCTTCCCCCCAAAAAGGGGTTGTAGAAAACTGCTAAAAACACACTTTTCCATTCATGTTAAGATCCCAAACTAAAGAATAATGTAAAAGAAGGATAGCACTTTCAGACAATATGAAAAACTAGAGATTGACTTGGTTGAACCATTTCACCTTTGTTGAGTCCTCACGTAAAACCAAGTGGTGCGACTTTTTGTTTGTTTTGTGATGCACGGTCACATATGATATGCGTTTTGCTGCACAGGGCAACAATTCTTTGCCCCTCCCATTCCATTTTAAAAGGGCCTGGTGTTTGTTTGCCATATTGCCTGTGTTCCTCTGTGTCTGTACATGGAAACCAGTTGCATTTGTTATTCTCGTACTCTTTTCAAATGCTGATTTCATCAGCCTGTCGATGTTGTCTGCCGCTAGGGCTATGTACACAGAATCCGTATCCATCTCAATGTACTGGTACTGACACTAGTCTATATACTTGTCCGTGGAGTCGAAACTTATCTGTAACATTCGAAGCTTAGCATACTGATTCACAAGGAAACCGATTGGTAAGAGTAGAGCCTCTCTGATTGTTTTGGTTTTTTTTTGCCATCATTATTCCATGACAGTTCATTGTCACCTCATCAATGTCACGAAAGAGTGGTTCATTGATCTTCTTGCTCTCCTCATTGTCATCTGCTTTCATATGTTGGTGATCGTTTTCCCATACAATGAATTGCTGATAAGTTTCATGGTGTCGGCGATGATAGCTTTTGACGGGTCGGCATCTCCAGTTCTCCTTGCATCTGAAACAGCGCCCCCGAATGTTTTGAAGCAACTCTTAGGCATGTACTCGACTACTTGGTAGAGGCCAGTCACTTCTAATCCATGCGGTAGATATCATTGCAAGAAGATGGGTACTATCTCTTCCGAAGTATGGTTTCAGTTCGTCAGATACATTTGTACTTGATTGTCGCATTCAATGCAACCGATGAGTTCATTGTCTCTTATAGCCTGTAGTGTCTGGGCATCGGTGAGGGTGCGTTGGTGAAGTAACGGGGGTTTCATCGCCTGTAGGAACTGCTGCAAGTCATGATTGGTTTGTGTCATATTTTGAAATTGACATTCCCAAATGCTGACATACTCGTATCTGAGATCTTCAACATATTGTTGCTTAATAAGGCTCTTCCTGCATCTCCTTGAACAAATTCACCATGGTCGTATTTCTCCTCATATTCCATGATTTCCTTGTCATAATTTCACAATCAACCATGCCTGTATCATCCGTTGAACTCAAACATTTGATTGATTTCATAGCAGAGTCTGTGCACTGGCAGTCTGCGTGGACCGAGTCTTTTCTCCATGTTATTTCCGTTGTGCCGAATGCGAATATTCCGTTCATGGGCCTCCCATCTTTACCAATCTTGAGCAACGTGAGAAACACTGGCATTCTTGTCCACAGCAAAGTCTGTCTCTGCTCGTCTGCGAATGTATTCTCCAGTCGGCATTTCTTGCATAATAGCCCAGAGGTAATGGGCATTAGCATCGAAACAAATTACCTCTTGACAAGATTCTCCCCCCCCCCCTCGAATGCGAGTCACATCTACTTCGTGGTACCAGTGGAAAATTATGGACTCTCCACTGACCATATTGCTTTTAATGTGTGGTGGAGATCTTTATTCTTTTCATCGATTATGGAATAGTTAGCCTTGGGATTGGATTGAAACAGATTTGCATTTCATTGTCAACCCAGGAATGGAGATACCATCTTTGAAAGTATCTATTCCTCATTCCCGGTAAAATTGGTCCATTTTTTCAATGGCTTCAAGGAAAGGTTGTACATCAAGATTGTTATACCAAACTAGGAAGTCTCTCATGGTTTCCATTCCATGAGACATCCAATAGATATTCAATAGAGTCCAGCCATTCATACGGAAAGAAGTCTTTCTTGGCAATGCAATCGTATGCTTTTATGAATTACGCATTAATGAATCCGGGGGCTAGAAAGTGTTAAATATCCAAGAACCTCAAGTGTGCGGTCATGATGCACATATGGGTGTTTAGGCTTTGGCCATGTAGCAGATCCTGTCATGCTGTTATGGATATTTGTAAAGGTAATTAAGGTTTGATCACATTGATATCGTACTTTCTGCTGTTGAAGCCTTTTACTGACATTTGATCAATGTATTTTTCAAATTTGTTTTCAGCCCTTGCAAGTGTTTTTGCTGCTTTTTTCCTTGGTCATCTCTGCTCCCATCTCTTCCTTCTGGGTTTAAGCTTTGCAAGCTTGTATCGATCTCGTCATACACTGGTTGGTACATCTCCTTCAAAAGTCGATTGCTGTGTCCACTAACTTGTAGGAGTCAATTCAACACATTACTGAGGAGTACAGCGGGATTGCCGTCTGAAATGAAGCACATCGGGGATTGGTATCCTGGTGCGTTACTGCACACCGATGCACTGATAGGAACGTGTTTGGCCTCCCAAGATAATTATTGTTCGATGTTTGTGTGGCGGCATCAAGGTAGACTTCAAAATCGAACACCGTTTGGTAGGGATAATATCTCTGTTCCTCAGAAACCCTGATGCCCTCATCCTCGAGTTGGTCAAAGATGGCTGCTGGTGTGACGTGATATCGTCCAGGAAATGTATTGTGTCCCATTCCCATCGCATTTAGGATCGTGATGGTGTAGCTGTCTACCAGATTTCTATAATTTGTGACGCATTTTTGCAGATGAACGTTTGTACGTGTAGTAGTTATCATTGCTCGTGATGTAGCTAAAACGATTCTTGTGTAGATTAAGGTACATAGTGGTGTCAAACCTATCCAAACTGCGTCAGACCAGTCTCGCTGCCACTGGTTCTTTCGATACGTTGATTTCAGAATACGGTTCATTTGATTCGTTGGTGAGACTCTTGGTGTCCTCATTTCCATCATGTTGTTGGTGTGTCTCTTCATCAGGTTCTCTATTTGCCGACACTTTTTCTCCCTCTTTGTCACGAACTATTTCTGTGAGTTCATAAACAACAATATTTATCTCAAACATTTCCTCCAGAACACTTAGTTCAGATAGTTGCGCTCCTTTCAATGTTTTTACAGATGCGTTCAAATATTTCTGAAACAACTCCACTGTTTTCCTTTCCACAGTTTTTCTGTAGTTACCCATATGAAGCAACAATCATCTGAAAAAAACACAGATGATCTTGATACGGCTTGTAGGTCTCTGGATCATTCATCAGAGAACTCACCGAATTGTTCTTCTTAATGTTATCAGGAAGTCCTGATTGTGCACCTGTGGAATGGTCCAGTAGGCAGTATACATAGAATGTTATGTTTGTCACTACATCTACTACCCATTTCGTGTTGGGTCTTTGACAACGTGCATACTCTAGTGGGTCTTGCTGGTGCAAGATGTCCTAAAAAGAAAACAAATCAGTTTTATTTCGGATCAGGAAAGGTTCACTCAGAAGTCGTGTATTGGTGGAGGAGTAGTGGTACTTCAACTCTCCAGTCTTGTTGTTTTTCAGAACAAACCAAAAAGCAACATTTATTTTGAAGGCGTGTTCAGCGAACATACACTCTGCCGAACAAGTGATGTAATCAACATCTGTAGACAGAAGCTTGTGATTGCAAGTAGATGGAACTTTTCCGTGCAAGGTGGAGTCTTTGATCATCTTCCTTATATATTGTTTTTGATACACATCTTGCAATGCTGGCTTGTGTTTTAGAAGTTTCTGCAAGTCCTTGGTAGTTTTTCTTCCTTTGATGCGATCATGACTTTCCTTTGTTTTTGTGGGTGGAAATGTTGCATTGTCCTCAAGGGACATCTCTGCCTGGGTAGATAGTTCTAAAAAATATGAAGATAATGATTATCATTAATGCTACAATTAAGTGATCCATTGCATTATGTTCAAGTTTAATACTGCTTGAACACATGGAATGATTCTCAATGAGCCCATTTGAATCTAATCAACAATGCTTCGTGCCAATCTTAATAGACAAAAGTGGGCAGTGCATAGCCTGTGTATGCATGCATTTCCGTTTTGCAACTTGTGGCCTGTCTGTCAAACTGAAAAATTAATCTTCTAATGGTTAAACACACTATGTAGATCTCAGAATTGTAAAACAAATCAAGCTGTTGAAAATTAACGCAACGAATTAAATCAACTGAAGAGGAAGTCGACAAGAAAGCGTATAGATCTAACAGACTACCACGGAAACAGAACAGCTCTTCATTCCAAACATAGTCTATCATGCAATAAAAACAGAGAAGCATACAGGATATTGACAAATACATTCATGTGCTCATTTACAAGCAGGCCAAATCAATCTCTGTCAGAAGTGATAGGTCATTGTTTCTGAAGCTGAATGACACGCAGGCAAAGAAAATGTACAAAACGATACAATAGATAATCTTGATTACAGGTTCAGCGCAAATAGCATGAACACTTTTTAAACCATATAGCTCAGTGAGTTTATCAACAGCTATAACCTCACTCTGTTTCTGTTGTGAAGTGTATACTGTTTATATGTGCCCCTTCCTGCGTTGTAGAATCAAACCCCAAGGTGAGGTTGTTTGTCTTCATTGCTCGCTCAGCACTCTTCAGATCTGCGATGGAGTCCAACTCATGAGTCACTTGTTCTATTGTCCTCCTGTGAGGAACCGCACTCCACACCTCACCCCTTCTTCTTGCACTGCTTAGAATTAAGGATGGTATATTTTCTGTGGGGACCTGATTGACCACAGAATCATACACAAGCATTCTGATGGGAACTCCGTAAAGTCTTTCCGTCTTTCATTGTGCTACTGCTGGTCTCTTTAGATTGGCTAGGGTACTCTTCCAAGCTTTCCTGTAGATCTAGTTTTTCACCTTGCAGAATGCAGATTAAGTCATCTTTTTTCCTTCAGTTCATTCTTTTATAGCTGAATGAACTCTTCTTGTGATGCACTTGAAGCAGCCTTCTTCAGCTTTCGATTTGCTTTGTGTGATGCCTAAGCAGCCTTCTTTAGCTTTCGATTTGCTGTGTGTGATGCCTTTCAACGTTTATGTTCGCATAAACTACAATGGTATCATCTTTATGTGATTGATATCAGAGACTTGCCTGGGTTCTTCATTTCATTTCATTTGTCCATGATCATAATCTGCATAGTATACTTTGAATAATTAAGATGATGGAGTTGCACAAATGATTCAACACAATGCATTTTTTGAATGATCAACAATAATGACAATCAAGAACATCTCACTGTGACTGTCTTCAACCCGATGATCACATCGTGGTGCCGAATTGTCACATCATCCCAAATTGCTGCTCCTTTCAGGAGCAGGTGGATGACTCATTGCGTGATAGGCGTGGTTTCGGCTAATTGACCAATCAGAGGCCAGGATTCAGGAGCTGTCCCTCTCGATTTGATTTGATCTTAATCTGGTTTTCTGCTCCTGAATTCTGCCCAGAAATCCACACTCAAATGTCACCTAGTATACTACTGTTAAGATCAGCTTAAAATTATGGTATGCCATTGGTTTTTTCTATTCAGTTTTATATAATGTTCTCAGATTTAAATTCAAATTGTTAAAAGTGTACAGAAAAATTTCTTTGTCCCTAGCTTCATTTCATATATTAATGGCTGCATAAAAAGTCTCCACAAATTTTATTTTCATTAGGAAGTTAGAATATCACTGAAGACACTTATTAGTATACCATAATTTTAAGGCAACCTTGAATTTGAAGTTTGACTTAAATTCTTTGTGATACACCCTCAGTTGTCTGGAAGTAATTCATAGAAGCAAAAGGCTGCAAGAACAGTTTGATTTATGAACTTTGAATAAAGTGAGAAATGTAATTATTTGTAAGTATAATCTGTTATTTTCATACGAAACTGGCTTTATGGCCATGTGCCTAAGGTAGATTGCAATAGAAAATATTAAGGACAAAAAAAAAGTAGATGTCTGTGTAACAATATATATATATATGAAATAGAGAGAGAGAGATAAAGAGAAAGGAATTATGATAGAGTATAATGATCTTGTATAGATGTAGATAGAGTGTAGATAACTTGAATAGTATGCAATACACATTTCTTATTTCTCTCTCATGGATGCATGAAGACATAAAACTTTTTCATGTATCATGGGAGAAAGAAAGATAAATACAGGGAGTATGCTTTAGACGACAAAGATGATTTATGTGACATAGAAAATTCAGACATTCGTAAACAAAAAATCTTGAAGAAGGTATGCCATATGATATTATCTTTCCGTTCCTCTTAATGTCATGAAAATCCACTCAACCTGAAAGCTGACAAGGGTTCTTTGAAAGAATGAGTGACGTGAATGATCATCTGGAATGTGCAGGGACCAGCATATGGCCTTGTTACATGCATAAATGTGATGTTGCGGTTCATGTGACCTTGTCTTGCATCAGAAGAACAAAACGCCCGCATTCTTACATACATTTGGCCGGCAAGAATGCTAGTACGTCGATTGTTGGCAGTGACTTCATCAGTCAGCATTCTCGAAGTGCTTTGAACTGTTCTGGGAAAAAAAAGAGGCTTAGTCCTGACAAGAGCAACAGCAGCAGAAAAAAAAAGATGCAATGCATTTATCTTTCAATACACGCTCAGTTTTCATCAAATTCCAATCATACTAGCTGAGAAGCGAAATATGGCAAGGGAAGTTGTAATGTTGCCCTCAAAACATGAGAAGAAAATCGGGACGCACCCTCCCTCCAGGGTAATTGGGCCACATGTCTTCGTGATGCAAAGTTTTGCTCATGCAGAGACGAATCCCTCGCAGTAGATTAAAGGACAAATGCTGTGGCCACAATTTTGCCCATGTGCATTTTTGCACTTCTTCCACATTGCTGTGCCTGTGTAAAAGACTACACTCAATCAAATGTCCACACTTCACCAGTTGGTCACAGTTTATGCAATCCCAAATGATTTTCTTCCTTGTGATAAAATGAAAGCAAGTAGAGAATGTTGGTTCCAATGAGCATGAATGTTGTATTTGTTAAAGTCGGTAACAAGTATGCTGTAATTTAGGTTTTTAGAATGCTTCTTAAATTCAACAGTCCATCCCCCATCGAGACAGCACTGGATTGCCGACGGCTGTCATTCTCGAGACATGCAAGCGAATACGGCGAAGTGTATGATATCACTCGCAAAAGATGATTTATGCCTGTGATATCGGCAAATCTCAATAACAAACAGCACCGCAGGGCCCTCTTCCTCCCCTCCCGTCCCCCCCCCCCCCCCCAATCCCAGCTCTTGCCGTTTCGTCAATTTCATAAGAGTCCCCGGTGCCAATAATGCATCTGATCCTTGACTCTCAAATTGGCCTCTATAAAGCCAACGTCATCTTACTACTCAAGACCTTCTTCCACATAAATCATGTCTTGCATTTTGAAAGCTCTCCACCTTCCCCCTCCCCCCCCCAAAAAAAAAATATATATATATATGCATGTATATATATATATATGTTTCATGTGATCCCTGGGGTGGCAAGACCTTTTATCCCAATCAGTGTATATCATGGAGCCTCCTAGCTCAATTCTGAATATCAAAAATACTGATTTGAGTTTTAAAACAGATTAACTACTAATGTAATGTTATTTTGCAAAAATGTTGCAATTTTTTCCTTCACCCTCCTGAAAATTTATGAGTTTGAGATATGAAGTCTTGCCACCCCAGGGATGAAATGTATATATGAATACATTTATATTTGGCTCTACCAACTTAAGAACAAGTCCCTGAATGTAAAAATTTTATGTTTTCTTTTATCTATGTGGTATTTCAGGGGCTGTAATATCTAGTGAATAAAGATCCAAGGAGAGGTGCATTTTCTTGTATTTTGTTTTTGTCACAACTAAATTTCTTTCAGTAAAGAAAAAAAGGGAAAATATGACAATATCAAATCAAACCTATGAGTTTTTGGTGGCAAATAATCCGCTGCATGGTTTTTGTGTATGTTTGTTTGTTCTTGTTGGGTTTGTTTGTTTGTTTGTCTGTGTTGCTCTAATTAAACTTTTAGATTCATAACTTCAGGTTCATATTGAGTAAAGTAAAATATTATAATTCAAAGAATATATATACATATATTGTAAAGAATTATATTCCTTAAAATATTTGAACTCCTCTGTCACTGCTTATGTTCTTTTTTAACGACATGATAGTGTCAACTTCTGCATGAAAAAAGAAAAACAACAGCAACATTGATTCAGTTCCCCATTAATGGGGTGCTTTTATCTGCTCCCAAACCATTGATGTCAATTCCTCAAGCTCATGCATTTTAGAATGTCGCACCTCAGTAATGAAAGTGGACCGTTGGATGCAGCCACGTCTTCAATCTTGCTGTCACCAAGGAACTAAAACAGATATTTATACTTGTGTTTTCTTTCTTTCTTTTTAAATATATATGTATATTTTTGAGAGGAAGCAGATGTGTCCTCTACAAAAGAGCAAAAAATAAAACCACAGCAAGCTGAGGAAGGATAATCCTCAAGAGATTTAAGTGATGGCAAAAGACTTTTTGTGAGTCTTCTGCCAGCTTTGATAAATGCGTTTTCTTCTGCAAAGAAGAATCCATGCATTTTCCCGGCTTTGAAAATCGATACATTTGATGTATGTGTCTGCCGTGTGAAACCTCACGAGACAGCTGTGCTTTAAAGTAGCACAGACCTGTCATACAGTGTTACAGTTGTTGGGTATAGCGACATATAGAGTAAGGCAGGGCTTACTTAAAGGGTGTGTACAGTTCTGGTCCAGGTGAGGATTTGGCATTTAATGTTTTGCGAGATATTCAGAAACCACTCTATGAGATGTCAAAGAGCATGCAATTCTAAGGGGTATCAAAAGTTTATTTGATGAAAGTCGGTTTAGGAATGGCTGAGATATCCAAAAACAAGGTGAAACAAAGAGATCCTGATAAAGTTGTGGCCTGTCGCCTTTTATTATTATCACTTTTTTTGGATATCTCAGCCATTTGAAAACCAATTTTCATCAAATAAACGTCGAATCCTTCTTAAAATTACATGCCCTTTAATATTTCATAAGAGGTTTCTCATTATCTCACTTAGGAATATTCAAAACATGAATCCCCACCTCAACCAGTACTGTACAGTCTCTTTAAGAATATTTGTGTGTGTATCTAATAATCTGTTGTGGCTTAGAGGTTAAGACTCCAGACTCTCATTTATAAGTTTCTTAGTCCAAGTCCACATTCAGCACCAGAAGTGCCCTTACGTGGGGTACTGCAATCTTTGTTGTGGAGTCCTTTAGTAGGGGCTAAAGCCATCAGCCCTGTGGGGTAGTTAATAAGCATAAGATTGCTTTCCTAGGAGACAGACACTGGAAAAAGAGAGAAGAAATGAAAAGAAACGGTAAAATCCAAACTCAACTCAGAATTCAATTTATCATACTGTAATAGTCACAGAGGGGTTGTTAAAGACAGATGTCATAATGTATTAACCTTGGAGATGATATGGATCATAATGGATGCCTGGTTTAAAAGGAGTTTTTCTTTTTTTTAATCGTGACTTTGTAAATGTGAAACAACTTATGTAATGTACAGCATGTACTGTTTCCATCTTTTTTCCAATAGATTTACATAATTACCAATTATATATTAAACAGTTTCCACGGAAATATAGTAATGCTGTGTAGATTTTATGAATAATCAACCTGCTTCTTGGTTATAGTAGATTACTTTGTATCATTTGACTGTATAGACCTTGAATCACTTTTTGGTGATACAGTGTTGTGCTTAAAATTCATAAATGCAGCATTGTTGATGTGTATGAAATAAGGCTTCTTTTTGTTGCCATGGTAACCTCACATTTTTGTATCGAGCTGAAGCATTTAAGCTATTAAGGTCAAATTTGGTGTGTATGAAGATCTATAGGTGTATTTCTGCGAAATGCTCTTTGTGCTTGTCCCAACAAACCCTGGTTCAAATTCTTTTTCATAGGAGTCGGAGCTGCTGGAGCGGGAGGTACACTAATCACCTTCAGTTATATTTCTAATTTCTAGTAATTTTTGAGAATCAAAATTGTTTTTGAAAGGCATGCAGTTCAAATTGCGGCTAGTACTTTCAGGTCAAGAACGTCTCTGTCTTGCAGCACAAAAGTCAGTCAGTCTGATGAAATCAAGTCATGAATCATGGGAGAACAATTATGTGCCATGGGTAGGAATGTGATCCATTAGTTTATGTAGCCACACCCCTGACCTTTCTGTACGGCAATCAGTCACATGATTTTGTACAACAGTGAGCACTTAATAGCTATTGCTATCCATTATTTATGGAATGCAACAAATCTTGATGATACTGTTGTGTGCCTGGTAGAACAACATGAATGCATGCAATTTAAGGAAGAAGTGCCCCAGAGAATGACGCGAACACTGGCAAGTCCCATAAGTATAAAGCACGCCTTGCGTGCGTTCGCGTCATTTTCCTGGGCACACCTTCCTTGAATCATGTGCATTTGCGTCGTTCTCCTCAGGCAAGTGACGATACTTTATGCTTGAGGCCCGCTTGGAAAGTGTTTGAAACCATACAATGTTATCACAAAATTTCTCAAAACCCATTCACCTCTATGGGGTCCTCACAGCAGAGATCTTGGCGGATGTTCTTTGAAAATTATCTCAAACCAGGCAATGTAACGTAATGGAGGTTGGGTTATTTCCTGTAGATTGAATAAAAAGTAACAACAACACATTTTTTTTCCCTCTTCAGATTACAAGTAACGAGTCATGTATGACAGCTTATAACTGGCTCACAAACAATGGAGGGAGTGGTATCAACTGCATAGTTGGTCATTCTGAACTAATGAAAATTACCTTTTTTTTCACTTAGTTGCTTACTATAGAAGCTATTGACCAAACCTGCTAGTCTTGGTCGCAGTGTCTGGATATAGAATTGTCATTGTATTATTAGCATTGCATTTTGTACGTCAGTGTTGCATTGTAAGGATCAAATGGCCAGTAGTTTGTACGCATGCACATTTCACACAAGCAGTGTATACCTCAGAGTGTACTGAAGTTTTTAGAATATCATTGTAGTCATTATTTTAACAGTTTTGATAAATGTGCATCTTTTAACAACGAATGGTATTTGTGCCTACAATTGATTCTTAGATGTTGACGAGTCCTGAAATAATAATCTTGGGTCATGAAATGTGTATACGTCAGTATGATGAAGGTGTTGATATCTTTACAAATAAAATGTAATTTTTATACATTATATAGTGCTCATAGTGTTTCATATTGGGTTTTTTTTTTGTGTGTATGTGTATGTGTGTTAAGGATGAATGGTGTCACAGAAATGCAAAGGTCTCTCATCATTAAACATAAGTTTTGATTCACTAAACAATTTTGAAATATTCAATCTTTATCATAACATCTCAGTTCATGCTTGATTTATCTGTAAACCACACCTTACTTTCTGCATATATATATATATATATATATATATTGATATTTATATATATTACAAGTTTCATTCATGAATGATATATGAAGAGTTTGTTCGCAAAAACCGATAAGTCCATTTTTGCCAAATGGAGATATTTGCGATTAAAGGTCAAGAAAAATAAAGAGAATAATAAGAAAAATTTTGCTTCTTTTGTCCATAACTTCAAAAATGTACCTCTATATGTAGTAACCAATATATCATTTAAAAGGTATTATTTTGTACCTTATGAGAAAGTACTTCAAAATCTTCAAAAATGGACTTATCGGTTTTTGCGAACAAACTCTTCATATACTTTGTATCAATAAATATAATTGGAGGACTATCTATCTTCTTGTATGAAATGTGTTTGTGTCTCTCTCTTAATCTGAATACTTGTGTGATAGTATGATGATAATTGCTTTAAGTATACACTTACAAAACCCTTACTGTCCAAGTTTTCCATCAATGACTCATAATAAGGGATTACCACCCTATAAATAAAGTAGTATTTCAGATAGTGTGACAATCCCTGTAGATTTTATGTTAATATCTTTTATCCATATAAAGGAATCAATGTATAAAAGTGTGCATAAACCAAATTCAAATCATTCTTATGCTTTCACCTGGGTGGAAAGCAACTATTTCATATATGTTTTGTACATGCAAATGCTTGATAAAACATGCACAAAGTGTGTAGAAATTTAGATTATTTTATGGGTGTTATACCACCCCCCCTTTTTTTTAACCATTAAACGTCTGTATATGCCTTCCAATATGACTAGAACATAGCATATAGCCCGTTGTATTGGCAAGAAGTTGGCAACTTATAGAGTTCCATAACTAATATAATGTACACCTAGCCATGGATGTTTCCATATCTTAGGTAGATATCAACTTACTATCAGAATTCAAGCAAGTTTGACACAATGAATATTTTTTTTCCCATCCTCTTTATCTTTTTTTTTTCCTGTCTTTTCAAATCTGGTTTTTGGTTTCCTTGCAACCCAGAGTAAGAGTACTATATTTGCCTTAATTAAAATTTCAAATTCTTGTACATGTATATTCACAGATCTGGGATCTTAGCTGGAATGCAAGATGGCTATATTTAGGCCTGTGAATTTGATCTAGGATCAGAATGGGTGATTTCACCAGATAATTTCTCCCTTTCTCTTCATTTCCATCTCCAACCTTGATTGAAGAGAACAGTAAATGCGGCCTCTACTCTCAACATCTAAATCTCTCTCTTTTACCTTACCTCATAGGTTACTCCCCCCCCCCCCCCTCCAACCTGTAAGTGTGAAAGAGAAAAGTAAAAAGTCCTTCCTCAACATGTGTCTTTCCATCTCCGCCTTTGTTTCTATCCTCCTCTCCTCTTTCAATCCATCTTTCTGGTGATATTTTTTTTAATCTACCTACCCCCTTGCCTCTCTTCCCCCTCTCTAATCTTAGATAGCCTTCTCTCCTCTCGACACCCCTCTTTCTTTTGATTTTTTTTTCTTTTGTCAGTCCACCCACATGTCTCCGCCCTCTCTGTTCCTCTCTTCCCCACACCCGTCTCCCTTTCCTATTTAAGTCTATATTTCTTTCCCTCCCCTCCATCTCTCTCACCCACCTGCACACAAACACTTGCACACACACCCACACACACACACGCACACACACATACAGGACACATGCACACACGCACACATACAGGACACATGCACACACACACACACACACACACACACACACACACACACACACACACACACACACACGAGACCTCGTTCCCCATCCAGTCTGTAAGTGTTAATTAAAGTCTGATGCCCAAGGATTTTGACCCTTTCAAAAGGTGAGGGGCCGTTCATGCATGAGATAAAGTACCTCCACCTGTCAGATCGTGTTGTTCTCCTGTCTGGACTTTAGACTGGAGCGTGTGTATCCGTGTGTCACAACAACCTTAGGCTAGCTTTTTAAAGGTGCATTCTTGCGGTCCACTCTTGAGAATTTTTTTCTTCCAAAATGACATTTGACGATTGAAGAACAGGGCCCTGTTGCATAAAACCCTTACCGCTCCTTTCTAGCGGTAAGTCTTCAAATTAGCGGTAAATTTTAGAATCCTTGATGCTGATTGGCTGTGATGCCTAATTTGACGGTAGTTACCATTGAAATTCAACGGTAAGTTTTATGCAACGGGCCCCAGATTTCATGCGTCAATATTATTGGTCAAGATGCCAAATTAGTTCAAGTATACACAAACAAAACAAGCCACCCTCTCTTGCGCTAAGTGCCCGATTTTTGTGAAAAAGTGTACATATTTTTTATTGTGAGTTCGGCGTCGAATGTCTAATTTCACATGAAAATGTCACAATATCAAAACAGAGAAAATGATTTTGTAAACTTACCACATGACTTGTTCCTTTGTTGATGTGGATCGAGAAAATGAGTGTTTTGATGAACTTACCACGTGGTGTGTGGCTTTGTAGAAGTGCTCAAACACACATAATAAATCAAAATGCCTATCCTACCTTTAAATGATACACTCTCTCAGTGCGATTGAAACTCCCAAGAGCATTGGCGACCCATTTCTCACGAGATGTGTTAGTAATGAATTAAAGAGAAGTTGGCAGAGACGCAAATCTTTGGTGCAAAGTTCGTATAAGGTGTAGTCAAGAAGAGCTGATAATGATGATGATGACGATGATGGATTTATCAAATTTTGTGGTTACGTGGCAACCCATCAATGCCGCAGCAGGTGGTCGCAGAGGATGTGGGCTGGAGAATGATGGAAGGAAAAGTGTGGGCGGGGGTGAAGGTGAGATCGGATGACCGATGGACTTTCTCCTTCAAAGTGTAGGGTGTGTGCGTGCGTGCGTCCAGAGACAGCTATAGAGAAAGGGGAAGACAGACAGACAGAGGGACAGATACAAAGAGAGAGACACAGAAAGCGAGGGGGTGGGGCAGAGGGAGGGATGGGGAGGGGGAAGCAGGCGAGATGGAGAGACTGTCTGTCTTTCAGAATGCGATCACCGGAGGTCACACGGAAGAGTTGGACGATAATCCGCGGAACGAGGAATCCGCTAAAGAAGCGACGACTGTTCCTCTCGTAACTCTCTGGCTAGTGTACTGTGAAGGCAGAGGTTCAAGAGATGGCATTCACACCTGAAAACTGGTAATATCCCTGGAGTCTTCATTTTCTTGTTGGTGACAAGACATTTGCTCCTGCGACAACTGCTCCGGTCTTATTTTCTCCAAGGACTTACGATTGGGGTTAGGGTTGTGATAGGGTTTTAGGTTTAAATTTGATGTGAGGATTAGGGTTTAGGATTATGTTTGTAAGTAGAATTTATTTTAGTGTATTTGTTTATTTTTTTTTTTTTTTAGCTCAGCGTGCAGATATTTCATGGGAGCGATTGTCGCAGGAGCAAATATCATGGAACCAGTCTTGTTGCATTCCGTGTCCAGGAAACCAATGGCATCTCGTATTGAAACATCATTGAGCTGGATGCGTTTATACGGCCGCTGAGATTGTGGAGAGAATTGTATACATGGTGATGTAGATCATTATAACCGTCAAGAATGTGATCAGCAGTATTCCCAAACATCCATTTGTAGAAAGTCTTAACTTTTTATAATAAACGTATAGATATTAACTGTCACTTGATTGTTTCTATCCGAATGCTTTGCATGTTGTCTTTTCAAGCAGATTTTCTCCCTCTCATCAAGGCAATTTTCGTATAGAATACAAAGAAATATACCGTATTTACAGTAGTGAGTCAAGACAGACATTTTGCGTGGGTAAATTAGCTCAGATGAAATATACACATTGATGATGATTCCAATTGGAAATCTCATCGTTTAAAATTCCTGTACGATATCAACAACACAACATCAAAGAACCCTACTCGAGGCCTGAGGTTGGTTGGAATTAATATCTTGGCACACCCAGTTTGATATGCGAATGTAATGTTACTGTTGAAGGGCATTCTTTGCGTGCCACTCTCTGCCCGCTTTATTTTATCTTCTGATATCACATCAAATAAGAAACCTTCTTACACCCTACACTCGAGCAGTTATTATTTCTATGACTTGAGGTAATTTCAATTTTACCGCAGTCACAAGTTGTTTTTGTTTTGTTTTGTTTTGTTTTAACTGTTAACTGAGATTGTCCATAATTGTTACAGGACATCTACTTGTAGAAAAAAAAATCGCCGTCTTTTCCTCTGTTCCTCTTCTTTTGTTTTTATTTTGTCTGTTTTGTGTATGTGTGTGTGTGTATGTGTGTGTGTGTGTGTGTGTGTGTGTTGTAACACAATTGCGCAATTTTCTAAGACAGGTGAATTACAGAGTAATGCCTTCAGGCACACTTTGTGCACTGGGCATACAGAACATCAATCGCATGGTAAACCGTTCGACACTTGAGCAGCCGTCTGCTGAGAAAGGACTATAGATTGGCAATAACCACGCAGCCATTTACCCTAATCTTATTTGCGACTCACTCTCTGTGCGCTCCAAACTTTATTACGAAAGAAGACTGGTATGACATGACCATCACGCCCTATAACCTCATCCCTTCCCCCAAACAACAAAATTGAATAAAATAAAATAAAATGAAGGGGGAGGAGATCACAAGACTTCAGCCATCGCCGAGGATGCTATGGATCTTACAAGTGCTGAAAATTACACCTGAAAGACGATTCTGACATATAGCTTGTAAAGTAGGCGCAAAAGCATTAAAAATTGGTCATGATGACCATGCAGGGGGACGCAAAAATTGACTAATCACATTTTGCTCCCCTTAGACCTATCGTAGCTGGGTCACATGTTGCAGCGACAATTCCATCTAGTTTAAGTCGATTGTTTTCTCGAGCAGGAGCCGGTGATGTATATCATGTTAGCAAAATCTCTATACGTTATCGTTTAAAGAGCAGTCATATCATATTGGTTTAAAGGGGCGCTTTTCTTTCATTCTCAGTATTTCTCCTCAAACGATTGCCGGCAAGTTGCTCAGCAGTATGACATCGACCCCCCCCCCCCCCTCCCCCCCCCCCCTCCCCCCCCCCTTCATCATTCTCCCTTCCACCAGTAGATCCTGGCATTGTTTAGGGTGTTTTGGTCATGTCTACCCTCCCCCTCCAAGAATAATGACAACAAAACAAATAAATGAAAATGAAAATGAAGATAAATTACTTCAGCATAACAATGGGTATACTTTGCACTCTTTCGTCTTTCCTATACATAATGATGTGTAATTGCAAACCATGCTTGCGTTGTCTGCTAATGGATGATGGATTTAAACTTATCCTGCAGAGTGAAATGGAGAGTGTATATCATAATACTAGTACCTATCAAAAAAAGCAATTTCTATCTCAAGACTTCATGTCGTTTTCCCCTTCATTTGGCACTGTCAATCCAGGGAGGTGAGACGTCTCACCTGCCTAAATGCCAGATAACAATAACATACATCCAGAGCTTTCGACAGCAATTAAGGTTTTCATCATCAAATGCCTCTGGCTTTGCAACCTGTCCTTGCTGTGAAAATCATTTTTTTTTTAAGAAGAAGAAGAAGAAGAAAAGAAAGCAAATCCAATCCGAAAAAACAAATCTTCTCAAATAAATTGAAGATGGAAAGTTCCACTACGCTCTAAATTCCTTATTCATTTAGCTGTTCCTTTTGGTCAAGGTATCAAACATAATATTGGCAACTGTCATTCAGACTATTTCAATGAAAAAGTCAAGAGAAAAAAACAAACAATACAAGCGACAATGTACCTTGGCTTGGTATGTCACATGCACACTTTTATTTCTACATGCTTGATTCTGATTGGTTAAAAGTTATGTTTTCGTCTGACTTTAAACATAACTAATACATATGGCAAGATTCAACCAGCACAGATATCTTTTGTTCTTTATGGGTTATATTGATATTGATGTAAGTTTAATTTATGCTTGGGCTGCCATTGGCCTCTTCCCACCCACTCAAAGAAAAACAAAAAGGAGCGTCGAAAATTATATTCTCCCTTTGACATTTCACGGGGGTAATTGTAGTGCTACATCCAGAGACATTTACAAGAGTGTAAGCGATCGTAGACAAGTCGTAGGCAACAGAAACAGGTGCATGCTAAATCTGTGCCCCAGGTTTAAAGATTACACCCGTAGAGGTCCAGGGGAAAGGAACAGCCACAGTCTGTCTCCATCCTGAGCACAAAAATAATCGTCTTCAGTGCTGTCTGTCTGCGGCGCGTCTACGAGTTTGAGACAATGATGCCAGAATCAGTGCAATATCAAACCCTGTGTGTGTGTAGTGTGTATGTGTTCGCCTGCTTTCGTATACAATGGCGACACAACATTCTATATATAGTCTCTATATACAGGTGTTTCTTGATAGCGAATTGCATTTGCAGGTCTACTCGCAAGCGCCTCATTCTGTATGCATCGTGACCTCCGCTCACGTACAAGTGTACTGCATGCATGCGGCCCGACTGCCTGAATGCAAGGTTTTGATTGATGGAGCCTTGTCCGCTCGTTTTCAGCTGATCATCATGACATTTGTCGGTATTTGGAATATTGGGAGAACGATTGCTCTGAAGGAGAAACACTTAAAAACAAAACAACAGCAATCAGAGAGGCAGATCTTCGCCCTATCGCTGTGTCGCTGGAGAATCACTTCACTGTGTGCAACAACGTATACTTAACCACAGCATCCTGAGTGGAACCCTCGTGTGATATGCCTGTTTGCCCATCAATAATAAGACTTCTTTTGAAGAATAACATCTGTGAGCTATCAGCCATTCTTCTAGACATTTTGTCATAAACTGAGAGGAACTTCGATAAAATAGCAATTAAAATAGACTAATGAAGAAATGTCACAGAGAAGAAGTTCACCTTTTAACCAAAGGATGTTAAATCCACAAAACATTGTACAGAACACTCGTCGAACAGCATTTACGCATTGTATCCTTTAAACGCATTTCATTTGTTATTTTTTTCCTTTCATTGTCAACTAATATCTTATGATAGGTGAATGTCGAGATACAACAACTTTGAAACTAATATTTCACCCGAAACAGTCTCCTTATTCATGTTCACATTACACCTTTCGATCCCTAATTTTGCCATAAACATAGGAGCATATAAACGAGTGATAATGTATAGTAATCCATGACAGTGTAAAATCCGTTCTGTCAATTTTTGCTTTCAGTTTAAATTTCTTGAATTGACAACTTGTAACAGTTTAAGCCATCATTAATGTTCCCCATTGTCATCGGTGATATTAGCCATTGTGTCATAGTATACTTATCGCTGTATCAAATAGTTTTGAATTGGGATAATATTTCGTATCAAATCGCTACTTTAAATCACGATGATTTTCGGTAATAAGTTAGAAGTATAAGTTGGAATCAGGTAATGTGCCATTTCTGCTAATTCCTGGTAGAATGAAAGCATATATACATTAATACAAATACACACACACACACACACACACACACACACACACACACAAATACAGTACAAACACAGAGATATTTCCTCTACCCATGCACCTCTCTCCTTCCTCTTGCAGACTATCGAAGTCTCAGACTTTGTTCTTATTCTCTTTCTCGATAATCTCTCGATATTTCTACGTCGCACACACAGATAAAGCACACAGAAGCATATTCCAATATCACACACACATTTGACTCACACACACACACACACACACATTCCTGAGCTGGTCAAAGTGACCTCCTATTTGCGAGAGTTTATAGCTTTGTTAATTAAGAGGTCGAGACTTTATAGAGGAGCTTCGCTCCCTTCCAAGGGTGACTTTAATCGAGCGAAGTCAAATAAGACAGAACAATAAAAGTTTTATTCAACCCTGCAAATGAAAAGAACATTCTGGAACCTGTAACGTTTCCACTGTTTTCTTTAAATGTTGGCATCGATCGCAGTGGAATGATCACTTCTAATTATGCAAATTATAAATAAGGTGATGATGTCAACGCTTTGTAACTCTCCTTTTTTGTTCTATTTGAAAATACAAAAAGTGCCTGGCGAAGAAATCGCAGGCTTATTTAATTTTGTATATCGGTCATTGCTATCGATATCACTGTTCTCCGAAGACTGTTGATATCTAAAGTTTCAAAACTTTTTTTTTTCTCTCTCTCTCTGTCCGAGTTCTATGAAATTTCTACCACACCCAGGGGCGGATCCAGGAATTCCGTATGGGAGGGGTGGGGCGCCTTTACAAAATTAAAGGGGGCGCACGCGCCTCCCCTCCCCCATTGTTTCTTAAAATTTCTTCTGTTTTAACAAAGAGATAAAGGGGGCGCTCCCCCCCCCCCATAAGCTACTGAAACCCTTTGTTTGATTCAAAATCTGTTTATTTGAATTTCCACTAAATGAAGATGAAAATGGAGCGGATATTCTCTTTAAGTCAGGAGGCTGGTGAGTCAATATTTTGTTGCCACGTCACTGTTTCCAGAGAACATCGAGTCTGCCCAAATGAATGTCACCAACCCCTCGATACGTCCCCGATTCTCGGATAAAAATGCTCGCTCCATGGCAACCGGCTACCCAGGCAACCAAACCAACCCAAGCTTCAGGCTTCACACCTGTAAATACAATGAGCCTTTTCCCGGCCCCTGTAACTTCTCTTCCCGAAAGATGTATGGGGTAGAATAAGAATAACCCCCTAAAAGGAATGCTATAGTTTATAGCAAAAACTGAACAACTTTATTGGCCCTTATATAATTGTCAAAAAGTCACATTTGAATGATTCATTGAGGGGTGGGGCTCTCGTTTGCGTCGGTCTGGAAAAAGAAAGAAATCAACAAACAAGCTAGGAATCTGACTTTGATTGCCATCGAAATATCAGCCTGATAGGTATGTTGATTCTTGACAGAATATCTCTGTAAACATATTGTATCTGTCACGTATTTGACATACAATTTGTTATATTTCATCCCCAAATCATTTCTATTTCATTGCCATACCTTCAAGACTCTTATAATTGTCATAATTTTATGAATGTCATACCGGGTACTCTTCGACCTAATCTGATCGATAGGGAAGTTTCACAGTATGCTAGAATTCATTATGATGCACAGGCTCAAGTGAATCTGTTAAAGGGGAAATCCAGTCCAAAAATAAGTTAGTCTGATATTAAAGAGTAAAATCTTACGAATTCAACGGTAAAAATTTGACTGAAATCGGATGAAAAATAAGGGAGTTATGAAATTTTGAAGTTTTGCTAATTTTTGAAAAACAGTTCTTGTACAGTGGATATGAATATGCAAATGAGTGAGTTAACTTTGTCATACCCTCACAATTTTCCATTGATCGTGTACAAAAAATGACGAAAATTCAAAGTTTCTTTCATTGAAGTCTTAAACATGATGTTATTCCTGATTGAATAACTTCAGAATCATTATCAGTTATATATATATATATATATATATATATATATATATATATATATATATTATCAGGATTTTAGCTTTGGGCATAATTGCGTTTGAATAAAAATTGGAAATTTCAAAATTTTATGTACAAACTATATGGCAAGATGTGAGGGGATGTATACGCTCACTTTGCCATTTGCGTACTCATATTGACTGTTCAAGAACTGTTTCCTGAAAAATTAGCGAAACTTCAAAATGTCATAACTTCGGAATGACGAACCTTATTTCATTATTTTTCGGATTAACGAACTTGCAGAATTACGAACCTTCGGAATAAAGCCACAAATATTCGGATTAACTAACACCTATGTAAAGTAAATTTGTGTATTTCAAAATAAGAACCTTCGGAATAACGAGCCTCCTAGATAACGAACATCGCCCGTGTTTATGGGAGTTGGGGTCAGGGTGGAAATTCTATATGAGCGAGTTATCAGTGGGGAACTCATGTTAAAATGGATGTGTTTTGGATTGGTGGCGAGCAAATCGTCATTGTTCTTCACTCCTCACACGCACTCCAGGAGAGAAGTGAGGCAAGGAGAGGACTGGGCTAGAGTGACTTCTTCAAGGACAGCCAGGGCGACGGCCCAACTCCCCAGACGATGGATGATGCGGGCAGAGACACCTGTCTGATGACAATTATTGTGTGAAGGACTGGCAGCCGAGATGACGGCATCAACAAGCGCCTGACGCTATCATCCCACATCTCCCCTTAAGCTCCTCCTCCTAGTCCTCTTGCTCTTGTGTCCAAACCTGGGAGGGGGCGCTTAATGTCACTGTGATCTACACGATCTGATCTTAATTACATAATATTGGTTTGTAGATGCCACCTGAGCTGGACATGAGTACGTGCTCTCTTGTATGCGCGTTCCTCCAATTTCTGAGTACACGGCGTTCTCCGTAAGAGTATCAAGACAAGACGTGACAAAATCATTCTGACATGCTTTCAGTTTGAACGTGATTCAATTTTTATAAACAAAACACAAGTAGAACTAGGTTTTACATTCGGGTTTGCCATTTTATTTGTGGTGGCGGTATAGCTTTGATGACGATGAAGATGATGGTAGATATTGGCAGCATCGTTATTGTTACCAGTGTTATTATCATTATCATTGTTACAATCTATATATTACGATCAACATCATCATCATCATCATATTTACTGTTTTCAGTATCATTGCCATCGTCATTACAATCATTATTAGAAGTAAAGCGAGCAGCAGATGTCAGTGATGGCTTACATGCTTAGATGTGGGTCAATATTCCTTTAATGTTATTCAAAAGTTGAAACTACGATGCAAGTACTGCATGCCTTGGAGTCGAGGAGAATCACCGACCATTGAATGAGCACTCGAGGAAGTTTGTTCAATGAAAACAACAGGGTTCATTGAAAATGATGCAGTCAAGATTTTCTATGTTGTGATAAGTGGATACCACTCAATTCCTGGAATGCAACTCCCTCTCCCTCTCCCTACCCCCACCCCCAAAAAGAGATCCCGTATGAACTCTTAAAAAAGCTCTTGACTCAGTTATTAGTTTCTGTACTTGTAGCACAAAGTTGATTTGAAGAGTTCGTATATGAACACTAAAAGACAAGCATATCAAATGAGTATTGTTATTGTTTTTGCTTTTCATAGTACGGTTATTCCTTGTTTTTATGATTTTTTTTTTGTTGATATTTGTATGACCTTTGACGTTTTAACCGATTTGTTTCTCATGTTCTGATGGCCTCCCTGGAAAAAAAAAACACACAAAAACAAAACAAAAAACAGCCTCTCAGCTGACAGAGGGCTTTTTAACTCCGTCACTGAATAAAATGAAAAAAAAAATATGCATTGATAAGAAAATCGAGGACTTAGAAGAACATAGGTACGCATGCAAGCCAAATATTCCCATGATATTTTTCTCATTTTGATATAGAATTCCCCTCCCCATAAACAATCGATATACTGCATTTCCTGGAAATATGGTGGGTTAGGGCGAAGGGCCACAGAAGGAATATCGGAGTTACACGGTACGGTACGGTATCTGGCAAGACCTGATTCTGTCGCTCCAGTTAACTTCCATCTTTAGAATTAAAAAAGAATTAAAAAAAAAGAACACAGAAGATTATTTAGTTAAATAGATTCGCGTGTTTAGCAGGTATATAAGAGAGCAGAATACGTGAACAGTTATAATCATGACAAAATTTGAGTATGATGAATTCATCCAGATGCAAATAGGGAATGTTCGTTATTTTGAAATTCCCCTTACCTACACAGAAGTTCTTTAATCTAAAATGAAACTCCTCCATTCCTAAAATGAAAAGGCTTCGTTGATCCGAACATTTGTGGCGTTACTCCGATGGTTCGTTAATCTGAACATTAAGTAGCGTTATACCGAAGGTTCGGTAATCTGTAAACGAAATAAGGTTCGTCATTTCGAAGGTTCGTTGATCTGTGAAAAAAAAAAGTTTGTTAATCCGAAAAATAAAAAGGTTTGTTGCTTACTAACGAATCTTTGGAATAACGAACTTTCAGAAGAACGAACTTCATTTCATTTGTGGATTAACGGATCTTTGAAATAACAAACCTTCGTCATTTCGAAGTTTCGTTGATCTGTGAAAAAAAGGTTTGTTAATCCGAAAATAAAAAGGTGTGTAGCCTACTAACGAATCTTTGGAATAACAAACTTTCAGAAGAACGAACTTCATTTCATTTGTGGATTAACGGATCTTTTAAATAACAAACCTTTGGAATAACAAACCTTCGGAATAACGAATTATAACCGATGCAAATATCTAAAATTACCTTTTAAAGTGAAATTATATCGTCCAAAACCTACTAACCAATTACAGTTCGCTACATGACAAAAACTGAAACTAATCACAGAAGGGAAAAATTGTAGAAAAATATAAATTAGAACGGCGTTTTTTGTGGTCTTCATAAGCTTCAGAATTCGCTATTTGGTAGAGGGTGATGATCTACCACTAAATCTGAGTATGTATAGGAGTAGTTCTCTTTTGTTTCCCAAGCAATTCCTGTCTTCTAGAATCAATGTTTTATTCCAGACTAAGAATTCTCTAAGTTCCTTTTCTTTTCTTCTTTTTTTTGTCTACATAAAACCAGAACAGTGGCGATAACAATACAAAATTACAAATTCATAACTTTTTTTCTTGTGATGACCAAACTGTAATGTCAAAACACGAAGAATAACGATACAGTTGTGTGTATCATCTTTGTTTGATTGACATGTAATAAGAGTCATTCATATTATAACCTTGTACTCTATCTATGGATTATAAATGACTCTAATGATTGGGATCGATTTATTACTGTCGGACATAGGTTTGAATATTGGAAAAAAAATTATTGTATAATGGGATGATTGTCAGATATTATGAATCATAAAATCTATAATCAAACTTACCGATAGATAAGAGGTAGGTCCTAAATACAGTCAATTTTGTGTTCGTTTACAATATAAATCGTGAAAAAAATGTATATTTGATAAGAAAGTTAAAATTGATATCATTCAATTAGGAATGAAAGCGCAAGTTATGAGCGTTAATCAACATTTTTAACATGCAGCAAATCAGTCTCAGATAACAGTTTATCACGTGCGGTATGCCAAGTATTGGTAAGTTTTGCTCAGTGATCGTTACGTAGCATACAAATTACATATTTTTTTAAACAAAAAATTATGCCACGTTTACCCGTAACCTCCTTCATGCAGCGCTGGATGCAAGGACTGTTGTCTTTGAAGACAGATTTACAGCCTTCCCCTCCTCTCTCAAATACCCTACTGGGAGAAATCAATTATCCATTTACCATTTACATCGTCAAGACGCCATGCCTCTCGTTGGAGAAGAACAGGACTCAAATCCAGAGCATGATATGCTGGGACTTTCCCCGCTGATGCAAAATGGCTTCAATATTTACACATTAATTTTTTCGGTATATGCACTGGAGGGACTAGAAGAATTATACTTTCAATGCACAATAGAAGGAGGGGAAATTCTGGGGGAAATTGTTTGGTGTGAATCTGTTCGATGGGATGAGCAGTATAGCTGGGGAAAGACTCTCTGAATGTCGATAGATCATACAAAGCAATAGCGTCTGCATATCGTGGACACTGGAGAATAGCCATCATCTTTGTCATTTCAAGTAATGACGCTTTAAGTGTGAATAATTCCTTGCATAACCTGTGCTTAGACAGACCAATGTATATAATTCATTGTTATATATATATATATATATATATATATATATATATATATATATATATATATACATACACGTAAGTTGATATTTTGTCATTGAGAATAGGTAAGAATACAATTGGGGTAAAATGTCAGGATGTTGGCGATGAAATTGTCAAGGGTAAAAATGTCAGAGGTAAAATGTCCGGGGAAAAAAATGACAACAGTTAGAAAAAAAAAAACCACGAGAAAATGTCAATGTTGAAAATATCAGGTCAGTGTTAAAAAGAGTCAGAGGTAAAATTGTCAGGGGTAAAATGTCATGTGAAAATGTGTCAGTATATGTCATGGGTTTACATGTAAATGTCAAGGGAAATGTCAAGGGTAAAAACATCAGGGGTGTGTCAGGGGCAAAAGAGTCAGGAGTAAAAATGCCACAGCTAAAAGTCAGGAGTAAATGTAGGCAATAAATATCTTGGGGTAAAATGTCATTGGTAAAGATGTCACAGGTAAAAATATCGGGTAAAATGCAGTGGTAGGAATGTCAAAGGTAAAAAAATTTACATGTATGAATATGAGAGGTAAAATGTCACAGGTATGAATGTCTGTTGTACAGACTTGAGAGGCAATTGTTACGGTTAAAGTAAGTGTTAATATGTAGGTATACTTTGCAGTCAACTTTGAAATAACAAATGTCAAAGATAAAATCAGATAATATGTGAAATCATTCTTGATTAAGAATTTAGGTGCATGACTGCAGAAATTTATGTCTATCAATTATGAAGCAATAATGTATACAGAAAGTTTTGAACAATTCTTAAAATCTATACAGAGCCCCCCCCCCCCCCCCACCTCCTGAGAAATACCATTGTGCCTACTTCCCATTTCAACTTGACAGAACCCTGATTATGGGGTTTAAGATCAGAACTATGTTTTAGGATTATAGTTTAGGGTTTAGTTTAGGTTTCATTTAAGCACTCACATTAAAAACATGCATGATGTGTGACTATATTTGCTTTAAAAAGTAAGCAAACTAAACTAAGAGATATGAACACCCCTGTCCATTGGGTGAAATATTTATTATACCTCTTTGGTGTGTACTTTTCTCTTGACTTTTTTTTTTCATCTCTTTTTGCCTCTTTATGCTTACTCTAGATATTATCACTTCTGGATTTTATTGCTAACGTTTTTACCTTTGGCATTTTTAACACCTGACATTCTTACTACTGATATTTTTACCCCTAACATTTTTACCTGGCATCCATTCCAATAAACTATGAGGGAGGTACTTGCATGTTACATATATCTCGATAGGCAAAATAATTCCCAAATGAGGGAGGCTTTTACATTCTCTTGTTATGCCAGAAAGATATATTTGTAAATGATTTGTAAATGATTTCCAGGAACTTATCCAATTATTTGTGCTTTGCCTTACATAACATTAGAGCATTTTCTGTTTTCTCTGCATGCTGTTTTTACACTTTCAAAGCGTGCTTTAAATTGGACTCAAATTAGGTGCACACACACACACACATAATGGCAAATGCATGCCTGATATGCACCCACTATGGCATATATAAACATGCACATGCACACATGCGAAAAAAAAAAGACATATGCACATACACACACACACACACACACACACACACACACACACACAGCAACAACCTTCACACAGACAATAATCTACCACACACACATACGCTCACTTGCAAAATCTTAACACTCAAACTTCAAGTACACAAACACACACACCCATCAAACTTGTAGAAGCTGCCGACAGAGTCCTGCACAAGGGGCATGTTCCTTACCATTGTATTTTGAAACAGAAATCAAACACAATTTCACAGGAGACTGACAACATTATACAAATAATACACATCAGTGAGGCACTAGTAAAAATTACCCACACGAGGTACCTTTGGAATAGTCTAACATACATGCGGCAATAGAGGAGGGTGTTTGGACTGTTTTGAAAGTACTAAGTGTGGGTAATTATTCTAATGCTTGAACAAAATTACATGTATTATTCATTTTACAAAATGATTTAGCAGATCCTTGTCATTTGGAAAAAAAAAATCATGGCAGCTCTCTTTTGAGTAAACAAAATGAGATCTTGGCAGTTCACTCAAACCTACCATGTGTCGAAACATGAAAGTGTTAATGACCGATTGGTATTCTTCATTATATATCTCATTTGATGAAATCTCACTTCTGATTGGTCCAAAGTGCAGTCAATTGTTTTTGCTATACTGCCTAGCAGTGATCTAGTGTTTGTTTGTTTTTTTCAAGATGCACGTAAAAATATCTTGTGCGCGCATCTTTATTTGCACATTGTGAAACAGCATAATTTTTCAGACCGGCAGAGTGACAACTTCATTTCAATGCCCTAAGTTAGCTTAAACAGCTTAAATCAAGTGGGATGCATTATAAAAACAAATATCTGCTGCTTTTTTCCAGGTCATGGTTAAAACTATGTGCCCCCAGTGATTTCTCAACAATGCTATGGCCCTTGACAAATTCAAGGGTCATAGCACTGTTGAGAAATCACTGCTGGGCACAAACTTTAGACCAAGTCCATTGCAGCAGTCAATAGTTGTATGCTAATGGCAGGTCTTAAGCAAAAATTACTTATTAGGGAAAATAAATGCCTGGTCATGTGAACACTCTCAACTAGTCATTTGATTAGGATCTATTTCATTATTTTTACAAAATGTATTCAATGCTTGAATTTATTAGATTGGAATGTACACATTGTTAAGGTCTACTCTCCTTTTCACACTTTTTTTCACCCATACAGGCTTGGCCTTACACCTATTTAGAAACCATTGTCACTCTTGACAGTCATGAGTTTACAGCACACACACACACACACACACACACACACACACACACACACACACACTCACGCACGCAAATATGCACACACGCATGCACACACACAGACTTAATGTTCATTACCCACTTTCTCAGCATATGACACACTTGTCTTTTACATCATCACAAAGTTCATTATCATGTCAAACATAATAATTATCCAATTCTGTTGTCCATGCATGAAAAGTTTACCAGATGATTCAAGGATCACAATGTCAAAGGTCTAAATGAGGTTAATGTAGTTGACTCTCCACAGAAATTCAGAATGATAATAAACCTCACTACACACAGTTTGTTTTGTTGTGGAACCAGAATACATTTATTGGACTGTGAGCTCGCAAAATAAAAACTCAACTCTCAATAGACAAGAAAAAAAGTAAAGGAGAGATTTTGAGATTCAATTATCTCAAGACTTCTAAAAAAATCCCCCAAAAGTCTATGCTAGGTGAGGAAAAAATAAAACCAAAAAACATCAAATAACTGACCAGTGAAAACCAGTTGAAATGTCTAGCTTTGTGAATAAATATACAACTGGACCTGAAATGGTAGGCTAACATATGTGAGAATCTAATTCTACAAGATCTACTGTAAATGATGTGGAATCACCCCAAGAGTGTGAACAGTAGTCGTGGAATCACTACTTCAAATGCATTGCTTGGAAATGTACTCTGCATCATTCCGACAAACATAGTCATGTAAAATGGGCTTCAAAAGTCTCCCAAACACTTTTCCAATGCATAAAATGAACCAAGAACCAGTTATGATAAAAAAATCAACAAGATTCATAAGTGCATATACAATTAAGATACAAATAGCCATTGCTTAATATCAGTAGTAATAACTTCTCAACACCAAATTCTCTATAGCATGTGGAAAGAACTGCATTGTACACAGATTATACCCAGTTATTCCTCTGTCAACTTTTGGTTTTACATAGCTTACAACTAACAAGTTTTAATATCTCCTCTACATATTTGTTACACTACTACTATAATAGCCAAGTGCTTTGCATCAGAATTCCTTTCGTCTTAATACCTTTCAAATTGAATCGTTTACAATACACCAAAATACACGGATAGCATAAGTTTTTGTGCACTGATTTTCACTGTCTATAGAGCAAGCACAATGCTCACTCTCTTTTTTGTATTAATTTAAACCACTTGCAGTATTATCATACCTATTTACAAGTTTACAAAGTCCTCTAGTGAAGTGTAAATACATCGACTACATAAATAAGATAAACTGACAAAGTCATTTGTAGATAGAAATGTTTACAACCATGACTTTGTAAAATACAGGTGTCTGTAAGAATTAACCTATCTACAGTAACTACGTGTATATTACATCAAAACTAAAAGTCGTGGTGAGACGACAGCTAGACACAGCGCATCACAGCATCGTTTAATTTTTGTGAACCGCCAAAATCCAGTGCTGTTTCAGCACGTGTGGTGCGGCGTGCCGGTTCACAAAAACAAAAAGAGATCATCTACCACTTTTGTTTCCTGCAGTGAAGAGAGCAAGAGAGAGAAACTATGAAAGAAAGTTTTCTAGGCTTGTTTCAATGCTCACGCTTCCCGACTTGTTTTTCTTCAAGCACAGCGGCCAGCAATGACGAGAAGCCACAACTCGGGGGGGACTGCACTCTGATCTGACGAGTCTAAATGTGGGAAGGTTCTTGAAATGCACAGCAAAATGGACGAAACCTCACTGCTTAGGTCCTTTAAGATGGATATGTCACTCTCACATTATATGGAGAGACAGAAAAAAAAAGAACACCCACAGACTGATACCCTGATGACAAAGATTCTTTGCAGGATACTAACTGCTCACTCAAAACTCAAGTTCCCGTTGTAAACTAATAAAGGACATTGAGAAAGCAGGAAATTCTAGGGAATAAAACACTGCCAAAGGCTAACTCTCTCTTGTATTTTTTCTTCACATTCAATAAAAAAAAAACCAACCAACTAAAGCCTTGACTTTCTATACTAGTTGTATTTTTTTTTTCATTTCTTATTTTTGCTTTCGAACTACGTCACCTCCCCATGGAAAACTACAGTTTGACAGGTGTAAATCGTGTGTGTGGATATATATTTATGCACGCGTAAGATGTATGTTTGCTTTGTGTGTGACCTCAAGAAAATCACAGAACAAAATGCATAATTCAGTGTAAATAACTACACATAAATTCCAAACTTGAAACACTTGGTGAGAGCAGTGACTGCAGGAAGGCCTGGTGTCATGTTGCCTGCTCAAAGAAAGAAGTAGCTATTCAGTACTCCACATATTGTTTGACTACAGTGGCCATACTAAAAAGATGGATGCATGCTTTATATAGTTTGAATTATATCTTTTCTCCACTAGCTTTTTACCTTATGCCATTATGAAGAAGAACCAAAACAATGGATGAATGTCTGCATTTTTCTGCCATGACCCCAAAAAATGCATACTTGCCTCTAAATTTTTCTCTCCTTTTTTTTGTGTGTGTGCAAGAATATAAAAGGGGATACTTCTTTCAGCAGATAACTATGTTTCTCTTTTTCCATCTTTATTGATATTACTGCCTGTGCTGTGACAATTAGTATATTTGCATTAATAGAATGAGCATTTCATAAAAAAATCTTGCCAATGTTGTAGATACATTATGTAGTAAAATTGTGGCAAATTTGTTTTCCTCTGCCATAACATAAGTGCCGTGGCCTAATGTAACATGAGGTAATACTCATCGAGCAGTGTTTGTTCTGTCACAGGTCCTCATAATGAAGGACGATTCCTCAGCAAGCTTAGCACCACCGATGGTTTGCAAGGGAACATTTTCCAAGCTGTAAATAATATTGACTTGCTTTGGACTCACAATCTACACACATATTTACCCCATTTCCTGACAATGCACTGTGATGCACACATTCATAATTCTGATGATTTCAGCTGGGGGTCGTGTTTGCACCCCCCTAGCCTACACTGTAGTCATCTCAACATTACACTTTGCCTGAGGAGAGTTTTTCAAGCATCAATGTCATACTACCACTGACTTGCCCTTTGATTTTTTTTTTCCACTGTGACATACGTTAGCCCAATTTCACTTGTATCTTTTCAAGAATATCTCACATCAGCATTCCATTTAAGGGTGGCAGAGATTGCAGTAATAAGATTGCTAGAGTAATGAGAGTTTTTGTGTTTGTGTTTTTGATTTTTTTCTGGGGCAAGACCTCTATGTATTTGTGCATTTATGTGTTCTGGGTTTCTTGTCATACGATGAGACTGACTGTAAAATAGCACTTGTTGTTTTACAGCTCTCTTCCATGACGCACACCACGGATTTAGATTTTCTTTCGCTGTGGCTGTTGTGAAAAGCGCAATGTGTGGTTACACTGAGAGAGTGGTGCGGTAAAACTGCTTTATTTTCTCTTTCTTGTCCCTGTCTATCCTCACAGAGATGTGCGGATGACAAGCTACGGCATAAGATTGAAGTCTGGATGGCATGCCGATCGGACTAGCTGGAGGGCATTGTCATAACAAAGTTAACCAAGAGTAAACTCCCTCGGGCAGGTTTCGTGATGCAGCAAAAACTTGTCGCTGTTAAATCCCACATTCCAATGCAAAGCCTTGCCTCCATCTTACCACATCTAGAACTTCCACTACTCTGCCCCCAACACATGCGCAAAGCATCTTTTGGGCAAACTGTGTGTAGCTTACATGCAACTGAGTCTTCCGCAGCCCATTTTCATTTGAGGAGAAACAACTGATGTGCACATTCATCTGTTGTAGCATGATTTTTCACCATCGCATGCACACGATGAAACCTAGCAATTTGAATTTGTTCTATTACGATGCAGCCAGGCTTCTTGAGCAATAACACTCCAGAGTCTAGATCGGCAGCACGGAATACATCATACGGAACTCTGCATTTAACTGTCTGTGTGTATTGTAATCCCTAGCCCTGAAGTCATTTGCGTAGATTAAGCACTAGAATTATTTCTGCTGGAAGCATAGTTTGAATTGTTGATGACTCGGGGGGGGGGGGGGGGGGGGGGAAATTCGGGGGATAAATCATGTTTGTATTGTCAGTGTATCACTCTCATGAACACAATTTTTTTTAGTAAATATGGATGGAGAGACTCTGAGTTTGCCATATGCACAGAGCTCAAAATTCATCACTCCTTTAAATGTAAATAATATGATCCACTAACTGCATTACATCTTTTGATCTATCTCAACAATAACAATTTAATGTGGAAGTTTTGCTTGGAATCTACTCGTGTATTATGTATGTCTCTTCGAGTCAAAGCATGTATTATACAAATTTTACATTCTGTTGCACAGCAAAGCACAGTTTGTATGCATGCATTGGTGATCAAGGCACGCTTGAACTCTTAATGTCACTGCAAAGCAATGGTAGCCCCCACACATGCAAATCTGCCGATGCAAATGCCCAACGTAAGCAATAGACAAAAATAGACCTGGTGTGTTTGTGTGTGTGTGTGTGTGTGTGTGTGTGTGTGTGTGTGTGTGTGTACACACACACAAAATGTGTATGTGTGTGTGTGTGTGTGTGGGTGTGGGGTGGGGTGGGGAAGGAGAGGAGAGATTTAAGAGAGAATGGGAGAACTACACTCACATCATCTCTCATTTATATTTCATGTGCGATTTCCATTCTGGCCGGGAATTTTTTTTTTTTTTTAATAAAAAAAAAGGACAGTGCAAACGAAAGAGTAGAAAGTAGAGTACCCTTTAAAGGACAGTGTTCGGAGCAAGCTAGGTCGCATGATTGAAGTCAATTGATGATGACGACTCGGTTCATTTTACTATTTATCCCCTACTCAAGTCAATAACTGGGACAGGAGATATATTTTTCCCTTCATTTTTCATTTTCCCAATTTTGTTGGGGCAAGGGGGAAGGCAGAATTAGGGAGGAAGTAACAAATGCGTGTGTTTTTTGTTTTTGTTTTTGTTTTTGTTGTAAGCTTCCAAGATATGCCTGATTCAGATGACAACATTGCTTTATAGAGATGTCATACATGCACCCATGTTCTATGTTCTATTTTTGTTCAATTCACATATCCCCCTTTTGTTTTATGCTCATATGTGCTTGTGTTTCAGATTTGAAACAAAATATTTGTTAATGTCTGTTCGCTATAATGTTCCATATTAACTCAGCTTATAAATTTCATACCATAACTTTGTCAGGTGTTTGGGCAAAAGATAGCGGGTAAAAAAAATATCTAGGACTTATTCCTGGCCCTCTAAAAAGTGGGATTCCCTTGAGCAAAACAAGCCATATCTGGTTGCACGTATATGCATGCCAGAGACGCTTGAGCCTTGGTTCCCTTTACTTCTGCATGAGGTTGCATCTTTCGAGCTGGCCTTCCCATGTCACAGTTGATAATTCATGCCATTCACAAGGCCGAACATTCAAGAGTCTCCTTGCATTGCACCGGCTGCGGCTATAGTTGAAACGGCTGCCGACTCCTCTGAAATGGATCGAAAGCACCCGGCCTGTGCCTTTTTGACTACGGGTACATAAAATGCAATGCATATCGGCAGGGAAGCGGCACAGGACGTACATTTTGTGTGTCATACATTACCCATTAAAACATCTCGGCAACCAGTCACTCTGGCAAACATTTTTTTTCCCACTTTTTTTTTTTAGTTGTTGTTGTACTTGCATCCTGTCTCATTTTGATGTTTGGAAAATAAAGGACCCACTACATTTCAATGCACCCAGGAATAACTGATGAGATCATAGAGCAATATCCAGCCTATTGCATCCATCAGTTTATCAGACACACAATCCGCTCTATTACTGAGAAATAAAGCATTGAGCGCTTACTGTACAGCATAGTCTAATCCATGATGACTGCAAAAACATTTGTCAGCATCTGAAACCAGCTTGAAATCATACACGAGGGGAGCAGATATTACTGGTACTGGATTAAAGGAGCCCACAAGAGGTGTATTTCTGGAAAATATGGGTCAAAAAAAGGAATGCAATGAGGTTTTAATGCCCGCAATTTTGAAATGGGTATCCAGAGGGGTGCAAACCTTGTGGAGCTGTGTGAAAAAAAAAAGCGGTCAAAGTCAAGATACTGGGAGCGAAACCAAGCCTGGAAAGAGAAAGAGAGGAAAAAAAGGGAAACTCTTTCTCAAAAGATTGGGAAAGATTATAGCTGGCACCATGACTGTACGAACACTCATGTAAAGCTAACTGTAACATCACATCCGGAAATGTATAAATAAAAAAAAAAAAAAACACACATCAAAGAGTGGTTCCAATAATCTTTGATATCAATGCTCAGTGCGCTAGAATCTAATTCTATCTCTACGTTTCATATAAAATGACAATTTGTCCCACTGTTCCAACAACAACGACAATAACATTTCTTGACATAACTCTTTGTACACTTGTTGTCAATAAATGGAAGAGCCGGGTTTCCACATTAGATAATAAAATATTTGACATACTTGATGATAAATACTCATGTTTCTGCTCACCACAACAGATAAGTGAATGCATTAACAAGCACTCGTCAGCATACTTCATTACAATCACAATGTTAATAATGATATCTGTGATAGTGGATTAGCAAAGAGATATTGTGAAGAAAATTAACTATAGTAACAACTTAAATAGATGTAGGTACCAAATCAATATGTAAGCAACATCGCTCTACTGGCAACAAAATATACCATCAGTAAGTAAGTACATACACTTTATCTGTACATCCCATAGTGAAAGTAGAGCAGAAAAAAAAATCACACTGTACAAGGATATTTACAACTCGTGATATATGATTTCATATGAAATTGAAGTAAAAATACATTCATATATATATATTTGTATGTATGGTAATTCTTTAGTACGTACATTCAGAGCACAGGTTTGTACACAGAAGCATCTGCAACCACATATGGGGACTAGCATTTGTCGTATATAATGTGGTAATAGTTACGGAGGGTATTACCTACGACAATGTGAATGTCATGAAATAGGATGTGTGCCGATTCTGTCAAATCGGTGCGGTTCAATGTAGATAATCAAACTGTGCCCCGCCAGAGTGCAGGTAACATTTACATGATATACAATGACAAATAGGGGAATATGACTTTTCATGTGGCCCCCCCTGCTGTGACATCAAACTCTACACAAACGCTTTGGTGACACCTGATGAATATAATTTACCTCCACCACTCACCGCACCTTGCTCGAATACGAATGTACGTGATATGTTGGTGATGTAAGTTGCTGCTAATAAGTTTACCGTAAATTTTGCATAGTGCAAAAACAAAACCAAAAACACCCGACACATTGCTCAGACTTTGCTATAGATGTGCTCAAGTCAGTCAAAGTTAAACCCTTTATAACAGAACGGAAAAAAAGGTAATACTTTCCTTTGACTACTCTATACATAATACACCTTTCTACATCACCAACAGACAGAGTAATTTTACTTGATTCACATACTTGCTGCATAGTTTAACTGACAGCATGAAACGCTGAATGACTAAAGATTGTTGCACAGGTGATGACAAAAATGTCAACAATAATGTCAGGTTATCCTAATGAGGTATAAAACCCTAGCGACAAAAAAAAGTGTAAAACATATCTTCCTTTACTTTGCAATTAACTACCATTGAGGTTTAATATGATAAATGATAAATAGGTATAGATGTGCAATATATCTTTCCAATCATGAACTATTTTTTTTTCCTTACATAATCCCACAAGATTACTAGTTTATGTGGAGATCATCTATCGAACTCGCACAATAAGTGGCATTAAGATATAAACATACAGGTATACCTGGATCTGATATTCTCTGATAGAACGTTACCCGACACATAAGTGTGACATCGTTCATAAAGTCTCCTAGAACGAAGAGCAAGAGATGATAATCGCATGCAGAAAACAAATGTCTTGTCTTCATTCAGATATAAGGCAACAGAGGACAGAAATCAAAAAATCAAAAATCAAACAGGAAAAGACTCTTTAAAGTCATTCCCTTGCACTATGCTTTCCCGTTACACCCGTCCTTCTTCTACGTCAATATCATACATTAAAGCAGACATTAAAGCTCATTGTCAGAGCTACATCATGAAATCGGGGGAAATCCAGTGAAAAATTGACGGAGAGATAGAAACAGAGACACTGCTGGGTGAGGTGACATAGAAGATTCATTCAATTTTACTAAAGAATCAGTGTTACGCTTTTCAAAAGACAGGAAACAACCAATGCACAATTCTTGGTGTGGACATCAATCCCCAGGCATTCTTGTTTGGGGTTTCTATCTGACTACTTCTCTTCTTCTTCTTTTTTTTTTTTTTTTTTGGTTTTGTGTTTTTGCTAACAATCACAACAAAAAGAAGCTCGATGATAAAAAGGAATTAAAATCATTTTTTATTGCCAAACGAATTGCTGCAAATGCCCTGCACACACACTTAAAATAAATAGACACATATATATAACTCAGTGCAAGTTATCCTCTACCTGTACTTCACTTTCTTTAAGACTATATCTCAATCAGATCTAGAACAGTGCAAATCAGAATTCTGGGACTGTTATACACAAATTTCTGAATTATCAAAAAAAAAAAAAATAATGGAAGTAAACAAATATTACACATTTCAATCAAACTGTATTGGGCAGATTGTAACTCAGAGAAGTACATCATTTTGTATTTGACTTCAAATTTGAAATTTACTCCCTAGCATTTATCAAGAAACATTATCTTAATTTCTCAATTACAGGGCATTGCGTACACAAACTTTGCTTGGAACTGAACAGATAAGTGCATAGCTTTCATAAATTCTTGATGAGAACCTTGTTCAGTCTCTGTCCATGTGCGACTTAAATTAAAGGGCTATTAGCATATAAAAAATATCTGAGCTTTGTCGTGAAATTAAAGGCACAAGGGATTTTAACGGGCAGGTTGAAAATTACACCAGTGTAGCTGCAAAGGCAGTGAAGCTGAACGATTAATAGCTATGTACAATAAAACACACACACGCACACTGCATCCTACATAATTTTGTCCGCTTGTTTGACAGAACACATTTGGAAAAGCATATTGTAAAATCATTAGGAAAAAACAATAGAGTGAAACTCTCCTAAAAAAGAAAAAATAAGGAAGAAAACAACACACAATTGCAATATTACACACTTACATACTACAAACAGATTCCTTGACTGGCTATGCTGATATCCCTGTATGAAGATCATGATTTCATAACGTAAAACCGCCATGTGCACATTATCATAGTACTTTGTTAAAGTTATACCCCAGTATACCTGGGTTTTTGTTGTTTATACAGGCTATGATAGCCAAAGAGCCATTGAGTATACAAGAGAAGACTTTTGTCTGCCTTTCACTAACATCTTTCGTTTGCTAAGCATTTTGTACGCTCGGTTGGCATGACAACACTTGTGGTATTAGCGGAGGATGGGGGTGGCTCTAGTAGCCCCACTCTCTGCTATAAGGCAGATACCTGTACCACGTTGGAGCTGCCCGCACTGCCCTGCGGGCTCCCGCGGCTTCCCCTGGGGCTCCCTCTACTGCCCTGGGGACTGGAGCTGGCACTGACTGTGGTGTGGATCGACTCCGTGTCGATGGCCGTGGTCGGGGTGGGTAGTGTCGAAACGATTGCTGTGGTCACGTTCGTCGTGTTGCAGTTCATCTCGGGTAGCACGCTGAGAGTCAGGTCTTCACGCTTGGGTGGGCTGGCGTTGGTTGGCGAAGGCTTTCGATGCGCATGGGTCTCATTGACCCTTACCTCTTTGAGGTTGTTCTCCTCATCCTCGGTGCCTGCCGCCTCATAACGGTGGCCCTGGGCCCATCTTGAGCAGCATCCAGTAGTCTGATTAGTCTTAGCTGTGGAATATTCAGACCAAATCATTTTATCTATTATCATTTTGTTTACAACAAGATAAGCAAGGGTCGTCTCATTATAACTTTTGTTTTTCTTTTAAAATATCAGTAATATTACAAGCGCCTGTCTAATACCAGTCAACCAAGAAGACAAACATGATCATGTGATAGCAGCCCATTTGTTATTTTCTCCCACGGCCAGAACACTCGAGGATGTTCTCTCACCCATGACATTCTTTTGTGTACGCAAATTGCAAAACATACTGAACAATATGTTACTGACATTTTAAGCATTAAAAGAATGCACAGTAAATAATGCTTGAAAATTGCGCAAGAAATAATTAACAAAGCGTGTAAAAATGTGCCTTGATGAAGTGGATTGTAGTGATACTGGTTACCAACAGCACTCATGAGGTGCGAAAGCTGTACCATGCAGTGTTGGGGGCTTGGTGGTGATGCTACAAAATGGCTACCGTACTACAGAACATTCAAGCTGAAGGTATCTACCCTAAAATGTACTTTGACAAACCCACATATTGCAACAGATGATGAAATATGTTGTTAGGAATATACAGTATACTCTGCCTTCAAGGTTTTGAAATATCATTGTGGGGATATTACAAGTACCTTAACTTCGTTGAGGGAGTAACAACAGCTAAATACAGCAAAATAGAAGTCTTTGGGTGGAACATTCATGTATGTCCCCCCCCCCCCCCCCACACACCTTCACCAGTCAACATCTGTATAATTCATGTAAAGCCAGGTAATAATGTCTGGAAGTGATACATGGCGTTAACTACAAGAGTTTCAGAGGGACTGACTTTTGCCCCCTTGACAATCAACTCAAAGTAATGCTCTAGCATTTTTGCTCTGCTCCATGCTATACAGGACCACTGGCAAAGTTGGAAATTAATGTGATGTCTCATTTCACATCTTTTTACAGAACTGTGTATGGTATCCAATCAAAAGAAAAAAATATTGTTTGTAATCTACTGTACTACAATTATCATATATCCTAATATCATAAATCTACTAGCAGCAAGAATGCATCATGCAGACATTACATAACATACATGCAAACATAGAACTTGATGATCAGAGCACAGACAATTGTTTGGGTAACTAAGCTTCAGTAATACTGGTCCATCTGTACTTCTTTCGTAACAAAAAAAAAAGAAACAACAAAAAACCTTAAAGGGATAATATAGTTTTGGTTGAGACCTAATTACAGGTTTCTAGCATTTTTTTGTGTGTGCGAGATAATGAGAAACCTCTTATGAAATATGAAAGACCATGTAATTCCAAGAAGAATTCAACGTTTATTTGATGAAAATCGGTTTTAAAATGGCTGAGATATCCAAAAAAGAGCAATTCCAATTAAGTTTGGGACCCCCCTTTAACATTTGTATTATGACCGCTTTGTTTTACTTTGTTTTTGGATGTTTCAGTCACTCCAAACCCGATTTTCATCAAATAAACTTTGAATTCCTCTTAAAATGGTATGCTCTGTACTTTATCATAAGTGTTTTCTTGGCATCTCGCAAAAAGTTAAAAGCCAAATTCTCATCTCCACCAATACTGTACCATCCCTTTAAACCTTATGGATTTGTTCAAATTCTCCTGGTCCACGGTCAATCATTCAGAAAATATTAACAATCAGGCAACATACATTGTATCTCAGAATCATTTCATATGATAGGCATTAAAGCAAAACAAACTGACTTTTCCCATTTCTTCCAGTTTTTACAAAGTTGCATTTATACCGTTGTATTTCCTGATATGGTGTATGTATGTAAGCCATAATGCAAGTTTACAGCATTTGGAGAATGGTATTTGTTTCCAGGTAGCAGCCTCATTCAGAAAATATTCTCAGAAAAGCAGTGTATAGAAATAGGCTCAGCATGGAATGTGTCTACGCATTTAGCCATAACATCATTGCACATTGTATTCTCGTTTTTTGGATATTGACTTCTCCCAAACTTGGCCATGACATGAGAAAGACAAAGTCACTCGGGTGTAACGAAGCGTTGGGCCACATTAGGCGTTTTCACATCAGCCCGATGTTTCGAAATAGCTCGTTATTTTCTGACTTGGGAAATTAACACGATCACGAAATAGCACGCTATTTGAACATGTGAACACAAATTAGCAGGCTAATTGTATCAGTCTGATCGAGAAAATTTCTCGAGTCCAACTTAGGAAATTTCCGAAATAGTGGGATAATTGGCGAACTAGCGTGCTATTTGATAATGTGAAATCGCCTCAAGAAATTAGCGCAATGCATCCCATCATGCCTAGCATGTTTGACTGCGCTCTACTGGTATACCCGACACTGTTTGCGCATGCTCAGCTGTCGAAATAGCTCAAAAAAATTTCGGGCTGATTCTCTTCGGGCTGATGTGAATAGGAAATGAAATAGCACGCTAATCTGCGATCGCGAAAAATATCTCGAGCTTGAATTGTTATCGGGCTGACGTGAAAACACCTATTGACAGCTATTTGTGGAACATCTAGGCCGATCAGGAAAGAAAGCACAGAGGCACATGTGGCAATCAGCATCAAAGGAGCATTCGATGAATCATGCCAGACATTTCATAACGTCTAATTAAAATGAAATTAAAAAAATATTGGTAGTCAGGACAGTTACCTTACAGAGTGGACCCTTCTTTCTCATGAAATGGCATACATGGTCAAAAGAAGAAAATAAAAGGGAGAAGATATTCAAGGAACATTTTCTTCCTCACTGCCAACAGCTAATGGAAATTGGAATAGAATTCCATGTAATGATGCTCTGAAGGGGAAAGGGCTAATAACATCCAGGTCTGGACATAGGCAGATATTGGGAAATCCATCAATAAGGGCAAACATCTTTCAGACAGCTCCCATCCCACTCTTCTTTTGTTAATTTTGACTAAGTAGGTAATCACCTGCTAAAGAAATGCCCCTCCCCCCCAAAAAGGAAACCAATACAAACACACAACCTGAAAAACATGGGCCCATGATATGGACCTAGAACTGACCTCCTTGCGTAGTTGACATTGCTGAAGGACTTGGACTGATTTGGCCGCTGCCAGACTGCATAGAGCGAGAAAAGGGGATCCCGTTGTAGGTGTACTCAGTCTCCACATATTGGCGATTCTGAAAGATACAAGCAGATTAAAAAAATGAATAAAAAAAAACACACATTTCCTCATCTCATAGCTGGTGTCACAAAGTGCAGTCACTACATAGGTTACATAACAGTTCCCCCCCCCCCCCCCCCTCTATTTCCATATAACCCATCAGGACTTTTTTTTTACAATTCTTACACCAAAATAATCAATCTTATATTAACAACATGGGACTTACATGAAAGACAATTTCTTACTTTGCCTCATGATACACAGACAATGAAGGGTAAAACTTAAGATGCGTTCAAGCGCCCTCCTAAAGCGAACTGAACTGTACCGTACCCGCACCAGAGGAGCGTTTGAACACTCCCAAAGTGTACCGTACCATACTGAACGGAGCCAAAAGTGGACCACTTTGAGATATGCTCCAAAAGGGTACCAAAAGCATACCAAAAGTTTGCATGTGAAGAATGCACATAACATGCACATACGTCATAATGCAATGAGTTCATTCTCTATCTATCTATCTATCTATCTATCTATCTACAATGTATCTATCTATCTATCTATCCATCCAAACCAGAAATATGTTGTTTGGGAGACTTGATGGGCCAATAGTGGCAAATTCATACAGGAGATATCTTTGATGTCACTCCCCCTCGCATCAACTGCGTGTTGGATCAGGTTTAGACCATCACTCGGACGATACTCGAGGCAAAAGTGAACGCAGGTTTACACTCTCAAAGGATGCATTTTTAATGATCTTGATGACAGCATCTCATGGACCAATAAAATATGATCCTCTCTTTTGTCCTGACCACGTAATGAATGCAACTGCACAAACAGAAAGCGCAAGGTATTGGGGGAGAGAAAAATGAATTAACATCTCTTGTCGTTGGAACGTATTCATCACAGGTCGACAATACATCATCGCTTTGCCATAGATGTTCGGGTGCGTTAATTCCCCTGTAGGATTACGGTGGTTTCATTAGGGGATGAATGAGCAGTCCAGACACGCTCCCATAGTTCCAGCCAGTGAGAAGTCTCACTGGAGTCTCTGTGCTTGGCGATGCACTACGCGGTCATCGTCACCGAACCATGGCCCTGAGTCTATATAGCTGTCAGAGAGGAAACCAGCAGCCGTGCAATTTTTGAAGCTCTGGGAGCAAAGACATTCACCACTATGCTCACAAAAAAAATGTACTGCACTACCCCAAAACAAAATCACACGATTTGTCTGTAATTTGTGGGAATAGGACAGGGCCGGCGGAGCGTTTTCAAAAGTGTAGGGGCCCACTTCTGGGTTTCATGAGCTGACAAGCAAAAAAAAAAAGAAAGAAAGGTCCTCAGCTCATCTCTCCCCTTCCATTTCCAGGTTTTTTTTTTCAGCTGACAGCAAAAAAAACAAAACAAAAAAAGGTCTTCTGTGGAAAAACATAACCTTACCGCGCTCACACTTCAAGATCTCTATCTATTTCTATTTAGTCCCACTTATGACTTAAGTACTTCCGGGTTAAAAAGAGTGCGGGGGCCCAAAGTGATGACGCGTTATGTATTCCTTTGTATGATGCACAGAAAGTGTGGGGGCCCGAGCCCCCACAGCCCCCACGGTTCCGCTGGCCATGTAGGAATCTCTACATGTCCTTGGAATTGTTGAAAATGTTCCATCTGGTTTATCTGGATAATGTTAAAACTCTGTTATTGGTTTTAATGGCGCATTCAATCACATAGATCGCATTTCACAGTATTCTCACATCAAAATTTGTTATATGCTGACACTCATGGATGGCAATTCCAAATGGAGTACAGGGGGCATTTCATGAAGTGTTTCGTCAGGTATGTTTTTCACACAAACTGTCATAAGCTACTGAAATCCTTGCATCTGATTGGCTGAGAGCAAATTTGTCTGACAAATTTGTCAGATGAAATCCTTCATGAAATGCCCCCCAGGTGTGACTTGTGCACACACAATTTAGATCATTCTGAAAATTAAATGGCAAAAATGATCACGCTACTATAGAAGATTGTCATCTCTGATTCTGGGGAAATATGGGTAGCTGTTTGTCTCATTTTATTTTGTTGTTGTGTTTGCTCATTTGCACCAGGTTGAGACAAGACTGAGAGTCTGAAGTCAATATTGACAGACGCCATTTTTTTTTTCTCTCTCTAGGGCTCATGACTAAAGCCATCAACAAACCGAAGTCACCTACAGGAGATTGTCGTGTCAGGGTAGATACAATTACTATTTCATTGTAAAGAATGTCTGTCATGACTGAGTGAACACACAAGATGAAAACTGTCATTGGTGAAAACTCCATGACTTCTGAATGGCAATCTGCAATATTCATGCAAAGTGCCTGTCACAAATTTTTTTTTTTCTTCCACAGAGCCAACTCTTCTACTCTCCTACTGTTTCCATAAAAGTAACATATTTGACAGCCAGGCTGCTTCCTAATGGCGAATTGAAGACATTAAATGGAAGAAGAAAAAGAAAAACCTATGATGAGGCTTGTGCTGACAAAATTCCAGCTGATACAGACTAACAGACACACAGACAGAGGGGACTGCTAATTTGAGCTGCAATGCATATGGCCCTATCTCATGCCGGAGGGGTAGCATGAAACACTGCACTGACGCTGATCCGCCCTTTATTCCCATCGTCCCATTACTTGTAAAATGCACCAACCTGTTCAAACAGAACGCAAAGGTGTATCGCCGGCACCTCATCACCTCATATTTATGACGTCTGGCCTGGTGCACCATGGCCGCATGCCAGCGCCCAAGCATCAATCTTCATGTACCCGCCCCCAACCCTCCTCAACCTCCTCCTCCTCCTCTTCCTCCTCCTCCTCTACTCTCACCACACACAATCCCAGGTTATGAGTGTGACGATTTGGCGGCGTCAATTATGCACGGTACCGGGGGCCCACCTAATGTTCAGTCGGGCACACAGATAATTTCGGGAAATGGGTTGCGATCAGCCCGCTGCTCCTGCCGAGATTTTGTTTGGCAAACCCTAGCTGTACTCCTATCAATACTATTGATCGCGTCAGCCTAGAATTCATTCCCCCCATCTCCGCTCTCTGGCCTCCTCTGCCCCACCCCCCTCTCATGTTTTCCCTACAGCATGGTTTATCAGTGGGCCATTCTGGACACATCATTTGGTTTGAGAAGATGATTTGCACTCGTTTGCTCTAATGTGGTGTCGGAGGGCTCATGTCACGGCACAAATAGAGCAAATGAACTGCACCAAGTCACGGGTCCTGTGTTTGCAATGCTATGTCACAATCTAGTCCACAATGTACCAACCTCTGCTAAAATTTTGTGGATATTGCATGTCAATTCTGACTGATCAAATGGATGGATTGGAATTTGCAACAGCAATTTACTGAAAACAAAGTTCCATGAGTGCTGTCATTAAATTACTTTCTGTCCGCATGATTCTAAGCATTAATATATTTCTCCAGTTTGGGCATTTGTGCAAAAAGCAGGTCTCCCGATCTGTGACTATTTCACTGACATTGCATTTGACGATATATTACCGTGATTGACACTGTTCCAATTACCAGTAAAATCATTTTTCTCTTATGCTGTGTCTGATTTCTTGCTTCCATCTTAAAGATAAAACCAAATGTAGCTCAACAGATTGTACAAGTTGTAAGCTTCAAAGTCTCCAACATATGTTATGACAATATGTTTGATAAGTGTTTCAAATGAAAAATTCCCATATACTGAAAATGCTCAACAAGTAAAAAAAAAAGACAAATTGCTTCAAATGATTCACTGCACATATTCCAAATGCTATGAAAATTGAAAAAGGCAAACTTTTAAATGACAAACCAAACAAAACTACTGCCAGGGACAATGCATCTTCAACAGCATCAGTGTCACATGGTACATCAAAAGTGTAACTCTTCCATTTTTTTAAACAGGTAATAACAAGAATTATCTGTGTTCTGCTCAAGCAAATGTTCATGTCTAAGAGCTTTACTTATCTCGCTGTTGCCACAGATGTAAAACAGTCAAATAAAAAACAATGCCTTGAGATGATTTGTCTAGCTTGAGATGATTTGTCTCGTGGTAACCTACCCACTGTACTTTGAGCCTAAGAAGCCGTGGGCAAACACAACAGAACGTGGGGCCCCCATGCGTACTGTGACATGAGGGCAGATGAAGTGTGGCTAAGGAACGAATACAAGGACTTTGTTGTTGATATCCATTTCACTCTCTCAACTGCCATTGTGAAATGCAAATATATTTTGATCCTCTTTCTCCCTCACTTTCTCTCTCCCTGTCTCTCCTCACCACATTCATTTGCATTTCCTACTTGGATTTAAGTTGTTAAAGACGTGGGGCCGACCGCTCACCAGAAGGGGGAAGCGAGTTTAGGCAAGGAGAGAAAGATGCCACAAACCCCTCACAACAAGCTTTCATCGCTGACACAAGTGTGCACACATCAACAGTTGGCACTAATATACCAGGCTATCAGTCCCACGCTCACTCTGCCTTCATTATCAGATGTGCGGGCGAGGGTTTTGCATAAATCCGAACAAGACACATCTCCTCCCCCCCCCCCCCCCCGCTTTTTATCAGGACATTGAAGATTGAGTTTAGAAGTGCAGTGACTAAGTTCATATCTAATCTTGATGAAAACATAAGCTGCTGTATTTATTCAGGTAAGGTCAATAACTGCATTCTATGTATGCTGTAATGAAACATAACATGTACATATATTTTCATATTAACTTTCTATGAATATCAAAGGGATATAACACTTGCTGACTGAAGGTTTATAGTTGCTCTACTTAAATGTGATTCATTGCTTTCGGCTGCATCTAAGTCAGCTTTATATCATGCATAGCTTTTTTTCCCCCTTTAACTACAGCCAAGATCAGCAATGTGAGCTTTGCATTGCAGGATGAGGCCACCTCAGTGGTGGCAAGCACTACAGGGAATTCAGTAGATGGGACCAATACCAAGAAGGTGTGCAGCCTGCAGTGTGCATTACAGTGATGGCTCATCTTCAGAGGAAATTCAATATTTGCCATGGATCCACTCATGAGCACTGGAGACATTTGTTGAAGTTCTTAAGGAGAATCTGCCAGTGAGACGAGGAGAATAAAAAATGGCTGCCAACAATAATGGCCGACAAGTTTGCGTCTGTTCTGAACGAACACAAACCACTGGCTGGCTCCAGTTATCGGCACGGCCGGGCATGAAATTCAATCATATCTCGAGCTATTTTTGGAATCAAATCAATCGGAGGCATCGACTTAAAGAAATGAGAAAGAATTATACCTGGCAGGTACATCTTGTTTCGCCCCTGTAGAGGATGCATTACATCTGGTGCCAACTATATATAGCAGGTATTATCACAGTGATTTGGGGTTGGACTGGTTAAGAGTTTAGGGGGGGGGGGGAGAGAGATGGGCAGGAAGAAGTTTAATCTGTGGGTGACAGGTGGTATTTGTCTTTGCTGGGACATTCATGATGAGCTAAAGCCCTCCTGTGTATATGTTCTCTTCTTATGAGCTCAATTTGTGTGTAGTATGAGTCACACGGCAGCAGTTCTCCATGACATATGCTCAAAAGTGCTATAAGTAAAAACCCAAAACAAAAATCAGCAATGACATGTGTCAAATTTGAGCTTCACATGTTGACACACTATGATACATGACAAAAAAAAAACAAACTAGTGCTGTGATTTGTCCCTTAAAACCCTGAATTCTGATGCTCCACTGCAACCATGTGAAACGTACAGTAATTATCCTTCATCACACAGTCAGTGAGGTATAGCTGTGATTTGGGATAGATTTCTCAAAGATTGATTTACAGCCACACTCATGCACACATACACAAAAATCATCTTCCTTGTCTAGCTGTATCAGTTGAAAAACCGAACAGATGTGAAATCTCACAGCTGTGTTTGTAATTACACACTACAGTTTTTCACATAGATGCTCCCAGCAGGGTTGACTGCAACATGATATAGGACATAATTTGCCTGGATCCTCTTCGCCACAGCGAGGGAGGACTCCGTGTCTGTGACAGACATGTTTGTACCTGATAGGATACGAGAACAACCGTGATGTTTTGACATTTGATTCCAGCGGTTAGCAGTTTGGAATACAATAGATTCCTGACAGTTGGGGTGTGCACAGGAACTAGAGGGGATACGTGAAGACACGAGAGCATGCTTGCTTGCCTGTGGGCAGGTGTAAACAGGCACGCAGATAGTACGCAGGTTAGTACACCATGTGCACGCAAGGACACCTCAGAAATAAACGCCCCGCTCCCTCCTACACATATACAATCACTTCAGCGACCTGCCGTCTGCATGATTGGGTGCGAAGTGATGAGACGTTGTGGGGATGAGGCATATTCTATGTTTGTTTAATCTTCACAGCCTCAAGACAGCTCTTTTTTTTATGCCAGTGTGTATAAACACAGCGCTGTCACCACACTCGTTTGTCCGTGTCTGCAGCGCTGATTGTCGCGACGCGTGTGTCTTTCCAGAAAGGCGGCATTGCACGCCGACTGACTGAAGACTTGGAAGATGAATCGAGTGAAGGCAGAGGTCACATAAAGAAAGACACAAGGAGAAAGAAGAGAATGGGAAAGAACAGGAAAGAATGATATCAAAAGGAAAAGAAACAGAATGAAGATATGAAACATATACACATAATACCTATACCCATATGAATCATATACATATGTTTATACATGTATAATATATATACACACATATGTGTGTAATATATTTCTACAGTTAGATAGCTTGATAGATAGATATATAGGTAGATAGATAGATTTATCTATAGAGATAGAAAAGGGGGAGAAAAAACAAGACAAGAACAGGAGAAAAGAAGAGCAATGCCACACATGATTATTGGAATAATAAACAATTACATATTGTATAGGCATTAATGGCAGAAACTAAGAGAGAGGGAGAGAAAGAATGAGGTAGAATGAGAAGAGGGAGAAAAGATAATGAACAGAATACAGAGGCAGGAAGCATGCAGAAGATATGGAGAGATACAGCGGAATGGCAGAGGGGAAATGAGATGGACAGAAAGACAAGTGGGCAATATAAGGAGAGACAGACACCACATAATGTCACATTTGGACACATGAGTCCCATATCAACGGCTCCCTCATAGCCGAGGATGAGCTCACAAGACGTGACGCCATGTTTGGCCGATGTACGCATTGCCGAGTACACCAGCTCCTTCAAAGCAGTCGCTGACTGTCATTCGGAAATCAAAGCTTACAGTGACTCTTGTACGACTGTCTCGTAAATAGCATACTGCATTCTCTGAAGCAACAGATATACCAAGATGTCCTTATTTCCCTAACAATTTATTTTCTATAGGTCATTTGTTGAATAGGATTAACAACTCTATGCAAATAACCTGTAGTCAGTCATTGAGATTTGCACAGAAGCATCCTTTACAAAAGACATGTCTCATAAAATGTTTGAGTTCTGGAAAAAAGCGCCCCGGAACTCAAATTGACTCAAACAATATTTTGCAGTAAACAAGAAAAAACCCAGAGCAACTCCACATTTATTTTTGCAATTCATTCTTTTGGGAGATGATTGACAAAACAACTGAGATCTTGTAATTTCTTTTGTGCTCAGAAGCATGGACACAAAGCTACATTTAACAAGAGGAGAATACATACAAGAGTTAAGAACCCATATAATTCAACATTAATCAAGTTTGAATGTGACATGTCACATAAGGGTGAACGTGTGTCCTTGTGACTGTTGTCAACACTTTTTTTTTCTGGGTTGCAATGTACATAGTTTATGCTTCATGCTTGACAAACAACTAAAGGGACTGACGTCTCAAATAGATTGTTATTGAATGTATGATGGGGGGTGTGGGGAGGAAAAAAAGGAAAAAATACCACTTTGTGGAGAAAATAAAGAGATGATACAGATTGTGCATTCTACCTTGATATTGTTGGCATGTTGCCTCAATGCATGCAAACATTTTTTTTTTTTGGAATCAAATGGATGATATTCTTCCCAAATACACGGTGATATCTCCTGCTGCTGCTTGCAAGGATGGGCCATGATGGGTCATGTGATCCTAAAGAGCCTGCGGGATGTCGGCCAAGCCATGGACTGACTCCTTCAGAGTCTCATCAATGCATATCTACACCTGGCTGCGATGACTATGTGTATCTATATGACTGAGAAGCAGAGGGTCGTTAATTCCACAGACCCGATAGCGGCCTTTACCCCTTTCTGCCTCTCGGCTTGATGATATACAGGAGGTTGGCATAGTTTAACCTTTTCATGTGCCACTGACATGTGTTCTGCCAGTTAAGGGGATTAACAGTCACTAATTGCTCCTACATTGTCTGGGAGACCATGGGCTCATTACCCTTTGACGTCAGAATCTCTCCCTCTCTTTCTCTCTTGTATATTTATATCTCTCTCCATCTATCTCTCTCTATCTATCACTCTCTCCATCTATCTCTCTCTATATCTCTCTGCATCTATCTCTCTCTCTCTCTCTCTCTCCATCTATCTCTCTCTATCACTCTCTCCATCTATCTCTCTCTCTATATATCTCTCTCTATATATCTATATCTCTATCTCTCTCTCTCATTTGTTCATAAAGAGTGCAAGGGAGCTGGAGGCAAAGGGAGAGGGAGAGATACTCATATGCATACAGCAAACATATAATATACAGTATATAATTGTAATGTACACACAAGAGCTAGGATGAGGCAGAGAGAAGTAGAGACTTAGACAGAAAGATAGAGATATAGACAGACAGACAGAGAAAGATAGAGAGATAGACAGACAGAAGGAAAGAGAGATAGACAGACAGAAGGAAATAGAGACAGACACACAGACAGACAGAGGGAGACAGATAAATAAAGATGAGGAGTGTTGGCCTGAAGAATGAAAGAATTACAGAAGAGAAGAGATGTAGAATATGAGAAAGAAGTGAAAGAAATAGAATTATCCCTCTCCTAATCAGTGCCTCCTAAATGCCAGAAACATTCCCCACATACAGTATTCTCACTCCGAGTGATGGCAAAGTCAAAAGGAAATATATGAATATTTTTGTGTGTGGGCGCATGTGTGTGTTTATATATGTTGTATATTATGCATGCATGGTGGGGGGGGGGGGGGGGGGAACGGGGGAGGAAGATACATAATATGTACACTGGCAGGTTGAACCACAGACTACCAGTCTATGGCCTTGGCAAGCTACAGAGTCCAGCGGGTAAATATTTATATTCATACCAGACCAATTATGATAATGCACATGATTTGTCACTATAACACCACACACATACGCACACACTATCTCTCTTGGAGTGTCCATTATTTGAATGGATGCAATGAAATATCCTCTTTCCATTCCAAGGAAACCTTTGTTGACAAAAATCACAAACAAGCAAGCAGATTATGTTTGCCTGCATTCACATTTGATAATATTTCATGGTAACCAATACCTCCAGCGCAAACATCTGTGATACAAACGCTAAAATTTGTTTTAAACCTTACTGATTTTCTGAACCAGACACATGATACGTTGAGCTGTTTCTACAAGTCTGTCACTACAGGTGGATCTGGAAAATGACAAGTTTGCAGATTACACATCTTTAAGAGCTTTCCAAAGATTTATAGAATTCCTTCATCAAACCACATATATTCAATGGCAAATCTGACTTGCCAAATAACAGTCATCTCAGAAAAACAAAAAGAAATAAAGCTAACTCAGTTCTGCACCTTTAAGAGGTATACTTGATCAACATGCAATGATTCCCAGGTAGAAATTGATCCCTACAGGAATGCATGACTGATGGGTTTTGATGCCCACGCACTGAGTTAATCCATAGAATCCCTACAAAGCAGGGTGAGATATACGCACATCCCACATAGACAGGCAAGCATCGGACAAGAGCGACTTGAACTTTCCAGGGGTCACCTGGAAGTGGCGGCATGGGAGTGCAAGTGCCATGGTATAAGGAAAGCTAGCATGGACTCCACTTATTATGGCTTCTCTTGTTCCAGCAATGGATTATCTTTTGTTCCATTTTTCACTCTTAGCAGGTATAGCTATGTACTATCCTCAGAGGTGTTTTCAGTCTCTTTGGAAACATTTTTGCCAGCAAAGGCAGTACAAGAAACAGTCCTGCGATACGTTAAAGTGTCTTCATAGTTATCATAAAACTGGCAGGGTTATTAACCCATTCAACTTTCGATACATACCATTGTAAAAAGGGTTATTTAACAGCCATAATGCTTGTCCAATATAGCACCAAGTATTGAAAAGTTCATTTGGTAGAAAGAGGTTAATTTTATAACTCACTAGGCCCTGAGATTACAAGGAAAATAATCTATCAACTAAACAGGGTATGTTTTAGCGCGCATCGCATTTTGTGGGGTGCACTTTATGAACAAGGGGCTGACTATACAGCTGGGATACAAGAGGAAGGAAATTCACTCTCATTTCTCAGGAAAAAAAAATCTATTCATTTTTTCCTCTCTTCTACATCCAAAATAAATATATGACAGGAGGACATGTATCTTGGCACTGGATTTGCAACTCTGACAAAACTGAGGTGGTCTCAAGAATCAAATACTCATCTAACACTGCAGAGTAAAAAAGAATTATGAGGGCTTAATGCCATGAGCATGAGCAGAAACAAAAATAAAGCAGTTCAGAGTGTCATCAGTCAGAGATGGCAAGGATTTTCACAGCTTGGGACAGAGACCTGAACCCTGACGAATGATGATTTGAGTACCTTCCTGCTTTGTGCCTCAATTTACTTCCTTATATAGGTATAATCAATGTAACCGGAAATGCAGGACAACTTTGCCCCACCAACATTTCCTTGCATGAGCTGTGGTTATCATTGAGACTTCCCCCCTTTCCTTATGTAGGCAAGATAGAAATGTGTTAAAGTGACCACAGCAACAAAACAGACCAGTACATTACAAATGAGGCAGCCATGATCTTCATATAGCTTCTAGTGTGTGTGTGCGTGTATTACAATATACATACACAAATACACACACAAATGCACAAATATAACATAAATGCCATTATGCTCCATTCAAATTCAAAGAGCTACAACCTGCTCTATGCACTAACCAATTCTTAAGAGCAGGACTGTATTAAGAAAAGCATTGCTTTGTGGTAAGAAACTGAAGCAAGAATATCAAAGAGTGCCACAATATCCATCCCATTTGAAGCCATACATAGGAGGGAAAGCTAATGAAAGCCAAGACAGACTTTGAATCTCTATATATCCTTCTAAATCAAATCTTCATTCCAACTACCCTAATGAGCCAAATCAACTAGTGTCCAGTAACTGGAGAAGCCCATTTGATATTGCCAAAAAATGAGGATCAATTGCATGTTGAATAAGAATGAGTGCTAATGAGGGGCAAGGGAAAAGATCAAGGGATCAAGAAAATAAGGGGGGGGGATGGAGAAGCTTGTTGGGGTGGGGTGAGGGTAAGGAGGGAAGATATGTGATGTCTCGCTCACTCACTCAAGCTTAAAAAGTGAAATACTACTTGATCCCCTGAATGGCCATGAAACATTCAGTGAGCTGATTTCATTATGCCGATGAGAGGTTGCTGGGGTGGGGTGGGGTGGGGGTGTGAGGGCACACACACACACTGACTCCAGCACTACCGCTTGAGCCAGCATGCATGAATGCATAATGCCGAAACTGTTGTCGAGCCATCTTCAATTCATACCCGCGCGACAGCTCGCCTTCTCAACTCCTGCAATAATTTCACACCCGGAGACAAATGGCGTCACTGGACCTGGGGGTTTGAAGGAGCTCATGCTGGGGGGGGGGGGGGGGGGCGAGTGGAGGCTTGGGGGGTTGGAGGAAGAACAAAACAGGGTAAGGCTATCTCTGCAGACCGATGCAGACTCTGGATGGCATCCCGAGGTGTGAAAGGGGTCATGCGTTTAAATGAGGTCATACACATCCTGAAGGTCTAGCCAGTTAAAGGGAAACACTTGGCGTCCTGACTCCGCACACTCTGTGCCCTGCGCCGCCAACCCAGCATCGCAGCATTCTTAATTAATCCCAAGCTACTCCTGTGGGACCCCCCCTGATGGGATTTCCATTTCATATTAATTGATTTACGTCATATTTCCATTACGAGAATATTATGGTGCCATATACCCACTGATCACGGAACCACTTACATGCACCTATACAGTGAAGATGAGCTATTCGTATCTAATCCCCTTGATGTTTCACTAACACTGTAAAGCGGGTAGGTCTCAACAAATGGTGCTGAATGGAACAAGAGGCACTATGGGAAGACACAAGAACCTGGATTTTGTTGTCCTACTATTTCCTATGTTGATGTCACAGGTAGGGGCAAACAAACATATGGACATTCCACCAAACGAACTCCATTGTACTATAATTGCACAGTACTGCTGAAATTATTTACAAGTAACTACATTGTACCATATTCATTAATTGTTGACAAGCAAAAAAAAAAGCTACAAGTCTTGATAGCAAATTGATAGGAAAAGTGTTGTGTGTACATGAAATATGATTACAGCAAAAAGAGGGCATAACAGTGAGAGAGAGAGATGAGAGAAGGAAATCAATGATGTTGAGGACACATATAAGATTGGTATCAGAAAGATGCACCTTTCCACATTTGACTTGAAATATATGTACTATTGAAATATATGAATATATGCCATATTGAATATATGCCATGAAAGATATGTATTATTTCACATGATTATATATTTGTAATGTGAACTCTTGTCAACATTTTCATGACCTGTGAATAATATGTTTGATATTATTATATTTATTTTCTTTTATATACAAGTGGAGAAAGAAAACTTACTGATACTGAAAAACTTGCACAAAGAAATGTTGTTGTTTTTTTGAAAGTGAAATTATGTGATGTGTCATTACCATCATCTGACATTTTCTCCAAAAGCTAGATAATATGAAATCTGTCTCAACTATTTTGCAGCAAAAGCAGAAGTAAAGCATTGGAATTCCACCTTATACATAGTTGACCAAAACTTCCCTTCTATATCAATACGTTAACATCTACTGTAGATGTCTGTCACAGCTATCATTCTCTAATGCACTGGCAAAGTCTAAGGCCTGTAGGCCCTATTCTAAGAGCAAAATAAGTCAACTTGGTTGAACCTAGTCAACTTTAACTGATACATGGTGCAGTGTCAATCACAATGGTTTTAATCCATCACCATGTACTTCTGTGGAGAAATTATGTTTCCCTGCGAACATTATCATGAAATCTGTTCACAAATTCCAAGCCTGAAGTTAACCTAAAGACATCAGTGACATAAATTCATACCTCATGCTGTTTTGCATACAAGTATATTACACACACCTCTCAGCATATGTAAGCTCATCATTATTTTCTTTGCAAATGTTTCTCCAGTCAAATCATTTTCTGTCTTGTTCTGTGGTAAAGTGGATAGGACTATGGACTCTAGTCAGGGATATCATGGGTTCAAACACTGCTCAGGACACATATTGTGACAAATATTTTACACTCAGTACCTCCTCCACTGCACAGGTAAAAAAACAACAACGACAACAAAGCCCACAAGAATCTTGAGTTACTAATGTATACACCATATATCTCTTGAGGTTTTTGTTTTCACACATTTCGTGAGACAGGTGCTATTTTGGAATTTAACACGCAAAATCATTAACTCTGATCATGACATGAATGCGATGTGCACACAGACATTTCTTGGGTCATTACTGTACTCCATAATTGTGAATTCAACCACTTGCAAAATTGTTGTGAAGTATAATTATGCTAAATATATAGCATATATACAGTAAAAATAGTAGGGCCTATATTAGTGGTAGAACGGCACTTACACTAAAGAGGCCACCCTGAGTAAGTATACCATGTAGCTTCTGGTAAACATCACAATGCAAAACATCTCGACTACAAAGAAAACTCTTGGGTCTCAGTGCGTTTGTGTATGTGTGTATGTGTGTGTGTGTGTGTGGGGGGGGGTTATCATCCAGCATAATGATGAGGAGAGAAAAAAAAATGCAGGTGAGGTGGGTAGTGATTTCAGTGTCATCAAGAAGAAAGCGTACTGGAGGGAATGGAGGTCGGGAAGGAAATAGAAAACGGAGGTGAAAGGAAGTGCCTAGAGTGGGAATGAGAGTGATAGATCACCACAAGACAAGAGCTTGAGTGGAACACATACTATACTCCAGAGAAAAAGTAAGAGATAGAGACAAAAAAAAAGAGAGGGAGAGATCCAAGAGGCAGAGAAAAAAGAGAGAATTTATAAAGAGATACAGAGAGAAAAAAAGAGTAGGAGAAAATTAGAGAAACTGAAACATATATGAGAGGGAGAGAAAACACGAGGTAAAATGAAGATTAAGAACGTGCTCCAAACATCTACACCATGGATTCTATGAAAAGTATAGTGTTGAAATACATCAGGTACCCAAAATTATGATCTGTCATCATTTTTCTTTTTCAGATTTTTTCTCTCGCATGGCATATGTTATCAATGTCTCTTCATAGAAGATTGTGATATTTAAGGGACACAGGGTCTGTATTTCAAGGAGCTTGAACAGGTGTTTGTGATTGTTAAGAGTTTACCTGTAAGTAGTTGCAATGATGGAGTACACTTAGCATCCATTATATTTATGTTAAAGATACAATTTTACAGCAGGTTTTAGAGATATTGGGCTGAAAAAGTGTATATGATATTGTCAGCTGACGATATCTGTGTGGTTCCTACAAAAGGAGATATCAGAATTTTCTAGTTTTTTTTTTTCATCTCTGTACTTATGTAATCCTGTTATGCATGTACATTGTATCCATACATGTGCATATATGTGTATTCACTTTTATGTGTATGTGTGTGTGTGTTTATTACATAATTTTAGACCACGATATAGAGATTGTGTGTGTGTGTGCGTGTGTGTGTGTGTGTGTGTGTGATAGTGACAAAGGCATAAATGGTACTGTCTACACCATCCATATATTCATGATTGATTATGGAATGTAAACATGGAAAAATATACAAATGAGATGAAAAGAAAAAAATAGCAGTTAGGAGAGAAAAGTTGCAAATATGAAAGGTATTACAAGAAAAAAAAAATGGGTCAGGTATGAGAAATATTGCAGCTTACAGAATCTGAAATGATGGCAAGCAGAGATTCTATTTCAACCCATTGAAAACTAGTCCCGAGTATACTTGGGCAGGTGTCTATGGGAAATGCATGTTATAGCAATATCAACTCATCCTCAATGGGTTAAGTATATGCACCAAAGCATGACGACACAGCCAGGAAATCTTAAAACAACAAAGTATCATGAATGACGAATGAGACAATCTTTTCTCCAAGGTCCCATGCCTGCTGCAAAAGTAACCCCAGAAAGAGAAAATATATCGGTGACATTATCATTTCTATTCCCTAGCATTACGTGTAATTCATATGATTTACAGACACACATTCAGTAGACTGATTCACAAATATATGTTATTCAAATTTTATGAGTGCCCTGCAAAAGAAAGACGGGTTGCTTCCTGACAACGAGAAAAAAAGAAAGAAAGAAAACTTTGCCCAAGGCTTGCTCAGCATGGCAGTAACTGATGATGGCAAAGGGGATTTGGAATATTGAATGGGCTTATGTTGCAAAATGTGAATTGTAAAGCTTGTCACAGGGTGTACAGGAAATAGGGTTCCTTAAAATACACTGATGGCTGAGATATGATTGTATGTGGCATAGGGCAGGGATGGTTTGTAAGATACTGCTTTATATACAACACACATATACACACAAACACCATCATATCTATTTCGCTCCCTCCCTTTCTCTTTCTCTCTCTCTCTACATATTCATATATATATATATATGCATACATATAATCATTTATGTACAATTTATATATATATATAGATATATGAATATATATAATATATACACACACTACACACACACACAAAAATATGTATTTATATCTATGTACAATATATCCTTATGTAAATCTATCATATAAGGCATAATGAAATCATCATTCAGTTGGCGTCAGATTGTGACATTGCCTTTGCATTAACCCTCCTCATTTACTGACATCCATGGTCTAATGAGGCCTCATAAAACTGCTCTCTATGAATGAAAGTAGACCTCAGTAAATATGTGGCCATGACATTTAAATGCATAAACGTCAGGAATGCCATAAACGTTATGTAAGTTACACATACATCACAGGCATCCTTCATCTGCTTTGGCCAACTTTAATGTATATTGTCCTGCCACTCAGGGCTGCAATGTGGAAACTTCCACAATGTAAAGCAAAATACACTTGAAAAAATACATTGTACATTATTGCACAGTCAAATACACAGTGGGCAGAATATTTTCATAAGAAAGATAAACTGGCATATGATATCAATTCTTGATGAATGTTTAAAATCAATTGCATTTTGGTCTTTATGCACTCTCTTATGTGTATACATAAGTTGCATCCTATCCTATTTTTTTAATGGGAAATACAGTTATGCTGCACACAGGTGGTCTTGTACACTCTAATTGCATGTTTAGTGACTTTCTCTACAGTGCGTTTAGATTGCCCAAGCTTTGCCTGTATACATTTACCTGTGATAAATCTAAGGTGACAGAGATACACAGATCCAGATGAAAGAATAGACACGATTTTTCATTTCAAACTTGTGAATGCCGGAAACTCTGGCCTCAGTCCGAATCTAACATCTGCTATCATCATCTACAGTGTGAATGAGACCTGGCGTGAGAATCTCCCAACATGAAATGTGGACAGGTGGCTGGGAACATTGGTGCCAACCTTCTCATAACTCTCAGCACCTCCTTTGTATGCCATGGGAAGGGCATTTTAATGGTGATGGGCCTAAGTGGGTTAACGTCCATAATTACATATAAAGAGATATGCAGGAAAAGGTTTTCTTCCTACATGTCTTTCTTTTCCCTAGTCAGGTCACTTTACCATCCATCCATTCATCTCCAGCGTCTCACCATGCCTGGTATAGACTCTTGAGATAATGACAGGAAATGTGCGACCCCAGCATGGCAAATTCAACAAATAAGCTATGTAAATTTTCCAGAGCAAGGGCAGGGGAACGCACAACACATGCTCGCGTGTGGAGTCTACGAGGAATAATGACCATCACACTGTTGCCGTTGGCGAGCGCTTTGACAGCGAAGAGGGCATCATGTTGGAAAGATGCGGAGGAAAGAGAGGGGAGGGTCGAGAGAGAGAAAGACAGACACCGTGAGACCAGGAGAAGTGGTGGTTCCATACTGCACCTCACACTTCCCTGCATCGGCCCAGATTGTCGAGTAATTTGTGGCAAATTTTGTGCGGATCTGGGTCGTTTCGATTCAGCACTTACGGTCATCACACGCTCCTCACGCCAGTGCCCAGAGCTGGGTGCCCCGAGACGAGCAGGTCCCCCACCAAATGGATGAACATCAGGAGAGACGCTGTTTGAAATCCACCTGATGTTCCCTGCCCGCTGTGGCAGCCTAATTTGTTTAGAAATGGAAATCACTCTTTCCTGATTGTTTTGTCATTGTGACTAAGTGGAATCAGTGCTTGTAGAAAAATGAAATCCTCTTTTATCAACTTGTATTAAGGGGAATGGTGGGGAAGGTAAAGAGAGCAGTTTGTAAAGTTAATGTGTGAGCAGAGTAGAGTGAATGGTATGAAAGTTTACTCAATTCTCTTTCTCATGCGAACCAAAGAAATCACTTATCATGAGAGAAATGGAAAGCTTGCACTTGAGTACACTGAGCTAAGTGGCAAGTAGAGCAAGGAAAAAGGGAATGGCTGATTTAAGAAAATGGCAGCCTCACTTGCAGCCAAGCCACAGATACAATTCTGAGATCAAGAAAGTGATGGCTGCCTCCAGACAGGACTCCAGTCCATAAAACATTATGCAGCATGGACAGATTGAAAATTGCTCTATATTATCTACCTCGAGTAGCTTTAAGTGACCATAAGAGGGGTATCCAATGCTTTCCCATATCATAACAGCAAAGGCAATGACAATATCGATCCTTTTAACATTCTTCTGGTACATACACAAGGGGCACCCAAGTCATGCAAAGCCCAGAGGATCAGAGCAAGCAACTATGTTCATAATCATAGCATTACAAATGGGAGGAAATCGAAAATATCACACCAACATAAGGTGATGATAAAACTTATCTCTTTCTTCACTTATACTGCTTTCCTGTATAGTGCATTCTGCTTGAACCTTTCAGTAAACCAAATGTAGTAACCACAAGAAATCATGATAAAATTCTGCATATGAACAAAACAACAAAGCCACTGGAATTAAGGCTTTACATGTATGTGCACGCTGTAGTCAGTATTAGGATCAAACAAAGTAATTACTTGTATTAAGCCCTAGTCATCATTAGTACCATAATTAGTGCAATAATTATTGTTGTATTAATCATTTTTCACTACAGTATATGAGCAGTACTCCTACAAATACCTGTCATCATCATCAACTTGTCTTTTTTTTTTTCTTACGATGGTTGATACCATGATAAAGGTTTAAAAACAGTTCAATGATGACTCTTGGCATTAGCTCACATATATCTATAATCTGCACACCAATATTCACATAGTAACAGTTCTTCCAGCTCTCCACTGAGAACAATATCAGATACTATTTATTCAAACAATCAAAAGAAAAAAAAATCTTGTACCCAACCACACCTATTCTTCATCAGTCCCACTTTCCCTCAAACCTTTTCCATCAAGGTCAGCTCATTATCAGTGTCAAGGGCAAAATCATCTCCTCTTACAACATTCAATTCCCAAGAAGTGGACGGTGATAATGGTCAGACAAAATGAGTGTGGGGTCCCTCTGAAGGAGACATGCCCAGAAATATTCACCTGCTCAAAAAAAAAAGGGGATTATACAAGATGCAACTCAAAATTATATAAGGCCTACTTCTAACACTCTTCTATTGTAAGCATGTCTGTGATTACTTTTGTGAGATGTTTTTATGCAACTGCACCTCTACAGAAGTTAAAGTGCAATCATGCACATGTTACATCACTATCATGTCATCTCTAAACTTGATGTTATGGAAAAGGCAGCTGGAAAGAAACCACCCAGGGATATTCTTCGAGGGAAATCGTATAGCATCAATCATTTTCCAAAGTAACAAAACATGAGCACAGTCTCATTTCATGCTGTGAAACAAATTAAAAGTTAAAATGTTGTGTGTCATAAGTAATAATGCGCATTTATTTCTCCACACGATGCATTCTGTTTTTCGTTTTCCTGGAGATGAGCTTTTCTTAATTTGTGTCAGAATCAAGAGGGACATGGCAGGAAGAAACTGCAATATTGAATAAATATTATTTTGCGTAATGAAGAGATCATTCTTTGATAATGTCAAGTCTTATCTGCAATACTCTATCATTCTGAGGTTTTACAGCATGTTCAAAGATTTATCATTGGTATGCCATGAATCAAATCTTTCAAATAATGTTTCTTTGATAAGAAATCATATAAAATTGCTTACATCATGTCTTTTTATTTCGCAGAGTATGTAATAATATGCATTGCTAAAACACAAAAGATGGATCATCGGGGAAACACGAATTTAGAATCCCGTTTACCAGAAAGAAGACACACACATGCTGAAATTATGTGTTTTGTTGTTGCTGTTGTTGTTTTTTGGGGGGAGGAGGGTAACTTCATGTCAAATTGTGGGATATAAACAAAGCTCCAGAAAAGCATCAAAAGTGTGAATGCAGAGTTTGAATAGCATCAATGGTGTGAACACAACACTTTGATTGTGTGAAGGGTGTGAACGCAACCTCTTAACAGCATGGGATTTACATCTTGGTAGGACTCCTCAATAGGAAATACAGCGTATGGGTGGTTTTTTTTTCTTAAGATGTCCCAAAGTCCATTCCATAGGCAATGAGGGGTGAAATATAGGATGCTTTACCAATACAGCAACCCCCCCCCCCATGTGGATAACTATATTGCAATATGATGTCGAGTGATGTCTTTGCATGGCCTCAATATTTTATGATGACAATGATGATGATGACACTGCGCGAACACGCTAAAATATCATCCCCCAAGCCCCTCCATCGTCTACGATCTTTGTCCGCTATTAGTGCTTGCATTGCCACATGGTCAATTTAAAAACAACAGGGCAATTTTGGCAAGGTCTGTGCACAGCATTATGTCATATACATTTTCACAACTCTGCGCTCATTTCAACCTCCCCTTGGCATTTGGAAGGATGTGAACGTCATTCTCGCACTTAGATGCCAAAAAACAAACGATATCAAGTCTAGGTCATTTTCCACCCCAGAGATTAGGGATAAAGCTATAAGGCAACGCCGTGATATTTACCAAAATCTCCCATGATCAGATCCTGACAGTGATTGATTATCCCCTCAATTATGAAGACAGAGGAAAAAGATAAAATTAATGAAGACAAATGTGCAGCACAGCACTGACTAAATTACCACATAACTCAATTAAATGAGAACATTTGCGGGATTATCTCGATGACGTCTATTTTCCTCATCAATTTTTATGACTACAAATCTCATTCATAAAGCATTACGCGAAGTCTTGAAAAACAAACATGTGTATACTGCAGCTTAGAAAAGTGACCGATTCAATATAATAACTTTATACTGTGCAATAGGTACAGTGTTATAGGCAAAACAGGATATGCTTCTAATATCGTTGTGGCTATGCCCAAATCTGAATTAACACTTGTCTATCAGATTTATGACTTGAAGCTACAAAATAAAACCCTCCTGATGGGGGGGGGGGGGGGGTGCAGTGCCCTCCTTTTGCCTCACATAAAAGGGGGAAAATCACAGTCTCTCAGCCCCCAACCCCCCTTCCCCCCCCCCCCCAAAAAAAAAAAAAAAAAAAAAAAGATTGTGGCCCTTGCAGAGACTGTCCAGAGATGGCAGCTGTTAAGGCAGCTTGGGAGCTGAAGAGTTAAAGTCGGTGTGCTGTGCAGGTGTAGTGTATACTTGTCCATGGGGTTTTTTTTTCTCTCCCTTTAGGCCATAGAGACAGTTAACAGTTGAAGAGGAGAATTTAATATTCAGTTATTGGGCAATTGTCTATGTACAGATATTACTTTGTAGGTCACAATATGTTTTCTCGATGGCACATCAGATGAAGTTGAAATAGTCTCATCTCTGTTTGAGACATAATTCACATAGATTAATGAATAAAGAATGTCATCTTTGTGGACAGCTTTGCACAGGGGAAGTAAGCATCAACACGCACATGAGTTTCATTTGCAAGTGCGTGTTTCAGTCAACCACTTTACACATCACTGGGCTTATGACAGTCCATCTGTCCGTCAAACGGTCTGAACAAGTCACTCAGATTCCATTCCTCCCAGGACGGGTCCTTCTTATTGACGTCGGAGAGCGCGAGATGGCCATGAGCCGTGGCCGCTCGCGATGGTCATTGTTCGGTGCAGGCGATATATTGACGATGAGGGGCAGCGTAATGGATTCCACATCTGTGGATCGAGTCGCTCCCTAACACAAGAGCATTATGAATATTGATCACTGGGTGAGGGAGGAATAAAGCTCAGTGTGTGATGTGTTTGGAGAGCGATTGAGAGTGAAAATGGACAGAACAGAAAAAGCAAAAGAAAGTGAGTGAGAGAAATATGAAAAAAAAATAGAACGAAGAGCTGTGACAGTGACAGAAAAGATTCACAGATGGAAAAATTCAAAATGGTAATAACCTTGGAAGCTGAAGATTGAGCCAGTAATTTCGGAACAACCTTGAAGAGACAGGTAGCTAAATATGAACAGGCATCGATCTATATATTACACCTCAAATATCACGAATAGATCCTGCCGATTCTGGGTCACAAGGATGTCTCCTTACACACTATAAATGTATCCCTCACTTTTCATCCCCCCCCAAAAAAAAAAAAAAAAAAATGCTACAATCAGACTTCCTATTTCTGGGTTAAAAGGGCAAGCATGTGCAATATATTGACACCAGTTTAACGCAGTGCAAACTTTTCACATTAGTAGTAGCGCAGGATGTGATGATGATGAAGACTTTTAAGATAGATCTTTGTATGCCTGGATACATCCAAAAACGAATCACTGAAAACAACTTGAAGGAAGCCTACAACCTTTTCAATGACGAATGTCCACTGAAGTGACACTCTAATCCACAGAGGAGCGAATGACCTTTACAGAGTAAAGCTTGACCATTGTCGACATCGACAGTGTAGGTGTCCTGAATTCTCTTTAAACCAAAATGGAATATATATGTCAGGTCAAGTGTAAGAAGTGGGGTGACACACAAGAAGGATAAAATGCCATAAATTCCTGGCCCCATGGCTATCATCTTTTGATGAGCTTTATTGTCAAATCCTTGCAGACATGAAACATCAAAAGCATGTCATCTCACCAAAGACGACAGGACACCTTCCCTAACCCCCAACTATCTAGCAAGATAACAGCAAGATAACATCCTATAAGCATCCCTACACAAGAGATGTTGCTCTCACTAATCATGATAACATGGTCTTGTTCATCCAGGTTAGCCTCTCCACACAGCTAGCTCTGTTTCTCCCAATGGACTAGGCCATTACCATCACTCTAGCTCACAGCCAGGTACCCCCATGTTTACATTGTGGTCAAGAAAGGCGACACTGTGGATAAAATGTCTTGTCAAATGATGTTTGAACTTTGCGGGAATCAAGTGCTGGGCCTTTTATTTCAAAAGCCAGAGCCTCGCCAGCCACCATATATACCACTACCACCACCTTGCCCTCTATCAAGGTAATGTACCCCCTCACCATATTCATCTGTCAAGATTGCAAAATTAAAATTCTTTGGGTGCAGATGTATATAAGAGCCAGCCCGTGGCAAATGGTGGAATTACAGGACATTGGTCACTTTGCTAAGCCATGCCGACAGATTTTAGGATGGCCACAGGAGAGATCCTTGACCCCCCACGCTCCTCCAAGCCCGATTTGCAAAGAGCAATATTTCAGCTTTAATCAAAATAATGCTCATGAAAATACAGCAGGGTGAGTGGGCGAGGACAGGGCAGGGGATTGGGATGTGTACAATGTGCATGACTGCCCTTGCTTCTTCAGCTAACCCTTTGATGTCATACTGTTTTGCTAACAATACGGTCAAGGCTAGGAATCTGATGGAGGGGTGGGGGTGAAGAGCTGGGTGTAGAGGGATGATGGCACAGAGATAATGTAGATGAAATTGCAGGACACAGGAGGGAGGAAAAATCTTAACGAGGAGGATGAAGATGACCAGCACAATGCAGCCTTTCTCGAGACCTACAATGGACCTCTTCTATATGAATTTTTCATTCCCAAACGCAACAAACTCACCTAAGTTGTGTATGAGCATGATTACACAACACTAATGGGGAGGAGTGTACAGCCCAGAACAAAGTTAATATTTCAAAGAGACAATAGACCCTCGGATCTCATTCCATCAGTCCTCCAAAATAATGATTTCTACTGTGATTCATTCTTTTCCAGCATTAACATTTTTGCAATTTCACCACATGTTCATCTACACTTGTGTGTGTTGGGTATCATCGACGTGAAATATATGAATAAAGCACATCTTTATGCATGGCTTTATGCCACACATGATGCCAAAATATTCAGTAATATGATTACAGCGGGAGCATATGCACCTAAATCTCCTTTTAATGGATCAAATACCAATCAGATACACCATTAATAAACACTAGCACTGAAGCTGATTTTCTTGGTTGTACATATCCTAGTAATCCCTTCCAATAAATATATATAGCGTGCTGTGATTACAATTTCTAATGTGAAAGAGTACAGTGGCAGTAGTTGCTGACATGATCGGTTCAATCACAAGGCGGGAAGAACCAAAGTTTTTACTCATGATATAAAAGTGGCATAATGAGTCACTCACATGAAGCTTGAACGATCATATTTCTGGCTTGATTTATACAGGAGAGTTATACCCCCTTGCACAGTTGATGTGAGTACAATGTACTCCTTCAATAAGGGCATTGCTTTACATTACCTTTAGGAACACAGCAGGTATATGCTGCTCCCCCCTACACCTCCGTCCACGGGGATAATTGATTAATTTATCATTGCATGATCACTTTTCTCTGCCATGGGGGCCATTATCGTATTGGATGGTTCTGCCATGTGTTGCACTTTCTGAAATATTGATGCAATATGCTCACTGGTTTATTATCTTTTTTGAACATCATCTTGTGACACATAATGAACATACATACACACATACACACACACACACACACACCAATGTTCTTTCATGGCTGGGCAGGCATACTAGTGTGAGATTTTCGAGGTGACAAGGTCACGCCCAGAACACACATTACCATCTTGCACTCATCTAACCCTCGCTAGCTGGAATAACATCTAAACATGGCAATGATTTTGTGTGCATAACAGGTTGCACATGATGATGACTGCGGTTAAAGAATAATTCTCAAGCAGCGGTGCCTGGGCTTTGATTTCTCACTCGGTTCCACTGTGATTTCCACAGGAAAGTTAGATTTAAGAAACATGTGATGCAGCACGCTTCACAGTTGTGACACCGACACTTGCCTACGGAGCACTTAAAACAGTAATTTAACAAGCATGTTTTTTTTTTTAATATATATAATGAAATGCTAAGTAATTTTATTCATTTGGCAAAATTCATATATATGCTGGACGTGCCTTCTGATATTTGAGAGTGCAAATCGTGACTCCGCTTTTCAAATGCAGTTCACCACTCAAATCACTTGGCAATCTAAAATATTAATGATGCCATGCCTGAACAACCTTGATAGTGCATTCCTAGAGTGATTTTGATATTCACCCGGGAAAGGAGTGCAGATGTCAGACACCATTTTCAATAATGAAGAGCACTGGAAAAGACAGAACAGTTATTTACAACCACAGCAAAAAGTCTTTTAAATACTATCATCACAGTCACCATGATGGAGTTATGAAGAAAAAAAAGGGAAAATTAAGATTTAGAAGAAGAAAAAAAAAAATATATATATATATGAATAAGTATAAAAACATTGTCGAATTAAAACCATGAATTGGAAGCTGTTGGAACATGAATGCTAGAAATATTATATCTAATGTCCCATTTTGTTCAAAACTCTGCATTTTTTGGTTTGGCAATATTATTCGTTGTTACAACACCAACTTTGTAGAATGGCACAATAAAGATCCTCACTGCATGTACTTCTATCAGCCATTATTTTTCTTTCCAGTCCATTCTGTGCAATGATTAGAATAAAAGCCCATTGACAATGACAGAAATCATGCACTATCCATTTCAAATGACATAACCTGCAGTATTCATGGGTGCCCCTTTTACTGTCTTGTTACTATTACTATCAAATCAATGATATGGACTGACTACTTCCCATAAAGAGCATTTAAAACAGATCGACAAGTAATGATTGATATGAAGTAAAGTACTTCAGCTAAGCTTTTAAGGCTACAAATATTGATCTGCATTGTATACAGCCACTTTGAGGGCAATCATGTGTGCAAAAGTGGACGCAACTTATTGATGTATTGCAAAACGGGACTAATGAGTCAAAAACAACTAATGTACTGGGTCCCACTTTAATAAGGTTATACCTTGCTTCTATCGCAAATGTTACAACTTATAGATTGTTGTTCCATGTTGGTAAATAAAGTTTGATTGAGTTGCACTTCAAAAGGTTGATTATTTGGAATTCACAGGCATACATACCCCTCATAGCATATTCTAAACAGTGTATCAAGGAAAGATATTTGAATATCTAGTGGTGCACAAGTTGTTTGGGTTGTAGCTATATCAAAAGCTGTGGAAGAGCCATTGGTATGCTGTTGCGCTGCAGCTGAATGGGAAACCTCTGCGGAGTTTGTAGATTGTACAATTCGAGAGTAGCAGTAGTTGAAGCGCTCAATTTTACATGCATGCATGTATGCATGCCACGGGACGAACGTCGGGAACGTGAGGTTGTCGTTGCCCGGACGAACACAGGCGGATGTCATTGGAAGCCATACTGCCCAGGTGATGTATGACTCTCCACCGTGGGTGACCCCATGACCTTCCCCTGACAATTGTCACCGGAAAGTAACGATGATATAACTTTCGATGATTAAAATGGCAGTTATACCTTGTGCAAATGTATATATTTCTCTACCCCCCGCTTATGATTGCCATTGATGCTTTTGCGGTTACCCTTCCTTGTGTAACATGCTTTGCACAATAAATCCAGATGTACTGAGAACCAATAATTGTCAACATCAATATGCTTCAAACTCACTGCAGTTCACCCCTTAAAAAAATACAAAGAAATCATATAAAAAAGAAAGGTCTGACATTTTTTTCACCAAATTCTCAGACATTCTGCAATGGAAAAATTTGCTTTTTGGCAATTAAAAAACACACAAAACAAAAACCATTGAATCTAGCAATACCAAGCTGGAATGTAGAGCGGAGTGCTTCATTGGAGCACAAGCTATGTTGCAAGACAAACTGGAAACAAAATGATACCAAAAATCAAATGACAGATCCCAGGTCTATTCAGCACAGATAATGTTTTCTGCAGTATAGTGAAAGTGTGCCATGTTTTGAATGCTGCAATGATTTGCTGTTCTCTGGGCAAGATCTCATATACACGCAATAGTGATCTTTACCATCGAGCGAAGTATTTCTTCATGTTTAAGTAAATGGTCAGGATCCTTATAATCATACAAATCCTCCAAACTGGCATTGTTAAACATGTGCAATGCTCAAGAAAAAGACTTTGTGCTAGTAAGTCTCACACATTTGTGAGAAACAAAACCTATCTAATGTCTGAGTGTCCAGCAAAGATGTTTTCTGAAATGAATTCTGCTAATATCTACAGACTAATCAAATATAATTTTGACACTGTGGCACTGGTGAATACCAAATGGTTTGTTTTGATTAGCATTTTAGAATTCATTCAGTTTGGGTTAAGATATGAGTGAAGATCATCAAAGAAATGTAAGTTTGAACACAGCAATCACCTACAAGATCATGGTCAATAAGTGTAGATGTAAACATCCCTTGTGCAATCTAGTGTTTGCATGCAGCCCTGTTTAATTTCAGCCCAGAACAATCTCACTAATCCAATAGTCAGACCAAATCAATATTCAGTTGTGAGCGGTTGTAAAGCAGATGATTTATTGGCCACAATAAACCTCCCAAAAATTACATTTACACAGAAATAATACAGTTTATTTAGTCACTGAGAACTGAAAAGAAAATGAATGCCATATATTTGAGAGACATTTATCATCCCGAGTGCTACAGATGTCTATTGGTTGATCCTTGCACGAGACACAAAGTCATTATAGCTAGATATGTCCTTGATCATGCTTTAGCTGATATATTTAGCCTTAACACACTTGACACACTAAAGAGATTATTATACTCCATGCAGAAGTAGCACTGTACACTGTACATGCACAGGATCTAGCCATATCAATCCAAACAGTCTTTGTGAACTCTTATCACCATTCATTGCTATGTAAACTGTCAACCAAAGAGCTGCGAGATAAAGTCAAGAGAAAGATCAATCTTGTAAGTCATGTTAAACATGAGGAGTTCATTCTGCCACAAAAGACATATGTTAAGCTGTTTACACATGCTTTCACGAGACAAACTAAACACTCGTTTCTTCATTACACAGGTGTATGCACTCCAGTGATATACAATGTGCATGTATTTCCAGAGACTCCAACCCCAAGCACCTTCTGATCTGGAGATTCTCGCGCCCGAAACCCCTAGCAAACAGGAGACTCCAAGTTGATGAGTGCGAAGCGCGAAGTTCCTAGGGTTCTAGATGTTCTCTGGTGCTATCTAAGGCTTATTTTTTCAACATACGATAGAAAAAAGCAAGAAATCCTTTCCACCGGGAGACACAGAGCCAGGGCAGGAGAAATCAAATCTCAAACGGGAGAAAGGGAGATTTTGCAAAAATGGGCTTTCGGCGGGAGATCTCCCGTCGAAAACGGGAGAGTTGGAGTCTCTGTATTTCACTGCTAAGGTTATAAAATTTGATGTGTCCGTAAGCTGGTGTGCGTGAGCCATTTTCGTCAAGATATGAACCCTGGAAAAATGCAACAGCCTTCAGGAATGCTATATACATATGAATCACCACTGATCATATTAACAAAAAACAAAAACAAAAACAAACACTCAAAGCATTTTCAACTTTAAAGCACATGCACAGGTGTTCTATGAGATACAAGTCTGTTAAAGTTGAATTTATTGTTCCTCTCATGTTCTTCATTATCATAGGGACATAATTAAGATATTTGCTAGTTTTATTTTTTATTTTCATTCTTTCTTTTTTTTTGCGGAGGACATGATTATGGCAGCAAAATATGTACAATAACAATATCTCCCAATACAGATGCAATATGGGTAAGTAAAAAATTATGATTTTAGTAGCAAAAAAGAGGCAGGAGAAAATGAAATGAATGAATAGGTGAAAGGAGGGCCAGAACATGAATTTGGAGAGATTTAACGGTATTCTTTCTCAATTGGTAGTTGTTGAGAAGGACTGTGACATATGGATGAAGTATACATTATGATAGTGACATATGACATGAATATATTGTTTTCAAGGATTTGCTACTCTTTAGTGAAAACCAAGAGTCAACATTTCAACAGACAGAAATCCTTCCCAGTCATTCCATGTAAAGGCGCTATGAAATATGAAAACAAAAATGAAGAAGAGGTACATTGTAAGCACACGCATGGTAGTGTGCAGGAGATGAAATTACATGGTAAGGTACTATAGCAGAGGCTGGATCACACGGTAACTCATTCCACGCTAGATTCCAGCACAATGGCAACCATTCAATCAGTGCCCGGGGGCAATCAAACAAGGTGTAAATCAAAACTCGCGAATAGATTTCATCGAGGCGCAAATGTATGATATCGTACACACGACCTCCGGCAAAACTCTTGGCGCTGCTTTCGTAACCTTTCGGGGGACGGAGAGAAGGACTCGGGCTGGGGAAACTCAAGTTCTGTCTGGCGCGGCTACAAACTTTCGTCAATTAGCGGCTACGGCTCCGACTGTTTAGAGACTCAAAATAGCTCCCACATCCCTTGATAGCAATAGCTGACATCATATCTTCTTCTCTTTTTTTTTTCTGAAGGACCCAACCACCATTCTTCCAGATCTATATCATTGTGTGACTTGGAATTCTCTCTGCATAGAAATACTCCATTTTTATATTCCCTCAATGTGTCTGTTTTCTCCTGAAACAAAGCCAACAAATCAAACTCCCCCAAACCATCACTACATGTGTAGGTGGCATCTCAGTTTAAAGGGTATGGCTAGTAACTGATCAGTGTGAATCAGTGGGAATGCTGGAGGATGATTGTTCCAATCCTTGTGGGATTCATTTAAGAGTACATTATATATCTATTGTTGTGTGAAAATTATTTGCTTCAGAATGGTCTCATATTCAAGTAATGTGCAGTTTAATGTTTCCAGGTTAGCGTGCCTGGTCAGTGACGGGGCATTAATCTGCACATTACTTGAATATGAGACCGTTCTGAAGCAAATAATTTTCACACAACAGTAGATATATAATGTACTCTTAATTGAATCCCACAAGGATTGGAACAATCATCCCTCAGCATTCCCACTGATTCCCACTGATCGGGTACTAGCCATCCCCTTTAACAGAAAGAATCTAAACTTAGCTCAAATTGCTATCTGCAGTGACAAAATTTTTCATTCAATCGAATTAGTCTCAACTTGGTTCAAATTGCCACCAGCAGCCAGATCGATGAATGTCGGTCTCTTCTTAAATCAACTCCATCTACTGGATCGATCCCTTTGAGTACATAAATGATTTTCAAGTCAACTTGAGGCTTGATTGGACTACAAAGTCTTGTTTTTGTGAATGTCACAAAGAGATTTTAACATCTTCTCCTTTTTTGGATAGTATCTGTCTGCAAAGTAAAATGGCATCATGCAAAGCCAAGGTTTGTTCACTCTGTTTAACGCACTTTGATTCTAATGACAATTGTTACTACATCCAAAAAACACTGACATCTTAATATAAATACACTATGAAGACATATGATGTGCAGTAAAACATATAATAAATTACATTATTGTGATATATTACACATGAAATGCAGTGCCTGGTAACTATTACTCACACTTTGGCCACCAGGAATAGAGACCCACTTTACCCTTTATCTACTGTTGATGTGAACACACCCTCACTGAATTGCCTTACATGAAGGTGAACAGGCTTGTAGCAAATTTTACCTTTCTACTCCCTTATGTATCATATCATAGGGAAGACATCAGAATACCCAAGAGAACTATTCATGTTTTCTTTCCTATTTTGAAACCAGAGACACCCTGGAGACACAAGTTGCTATATAAAAGGGATCAATAATCCATGCATTTTATGAGGAACACTTGTCATTGCCGATTAGTCAGAAACTTCAATCTAACGTGTGTGTGTCGGGGCACACCGCAGGGGTCAAGCATCCCTTTTTTCCCCTCTCCCTCACCCCTCCCCCCCCCCCTCCACATATCAGAGACTCCAACCCAAAGTACCTTCTGATCTGGAGATTCTCCCGACTGAAACCCCGAGCAAACGGGAGACTCAAAGTTGATGTGTGCGAAGCGCGAAATTCCTAGGGTTCTAGATGCTCTCTGGTGCTATCTAAGGCTTATTTTTTCAACATACGATAGAAATATGCAAGAAATCCTTTCCAACGGGAGACAAAGAGCCAGGGCGGGAGAAATTAAATCTCAAACGGGAGAACGGGAGATTTTGCAAAAATGGGTTTTCGGCGGGAGATCTCCCGACGAAAACGGGAGAGTTGGAGTCTCTGACATATGAATGTGTGGAAGCTACATCTCAACTGGCTGAGCAATATAGTAGGCAAAATGATTGCCAACCAAGCACCCAGACTTGCTCTGCGGACATAATGTGGCTTGCTTTTATTGAATTTGGACTTTCTGTTATGGGACAGCTGTGCCTCCATCACCTGGTAGCTAGCTAGAGCTCTGCTCCTTTTTAACCAGTGCTTCCCCAATTCACTGGTGGTGACTTGACGAGGAGGTGAAAAGAAAGGCATTGCCAAATTAGGGCTGACTTGACAATATTAGGAGCTATTTTTGGCCCAGTCCTCCTCCTTGCCCGCCGGGGAAATGGGCCAGTTTCTGTCGATATCACGATTTGTCGGGCGGCGGGTGGGGTGCGTGGCAGGAGGGTTCACACACCTGCTCTACAAACAAGATTTGATTCCTTTTTTCTTTCTCAGGCATGGCAGGTCCTTGCTGTCCATCTATCAAAGTCACTCTTTCCATCTAGATTCTTCAATTTTGCCTCACTTCAGGTTTTTGCTCATTAGACACAATGAATCAATACCTGGCCACATTTTTATTGTTGTAAAATTGCTGATTGTTTCACCCTAGATATGGGGAAGGAATAATCACAGGAATGCAATGATACAAACAGTGTTGAGTAGTCCTTCACATCCTTGGAGAGACTTCACAATACAGGAATCTTTGTCAATCTCTATTTCTGGTCTGACAAAGTAGAATTCTAGATCCATCTGAAGCTGTTCTACATCTCCTGGACCTGGAAAATCTATACTAGCTCTTTGGTCAATTTCCCTTCTCATTATTCATTCCCCCCTCCCCCTTTTTTTTTTCTTTTCCAAGTGCGGTACATGGCTTCTTACTGGCAAGACATTCATCAGATGAGAAATTTGTTCCGACACAAAATCTGGCTATTTGTTTGCTCTCTGTGGTCTGGGCATGGACTGTGTTTATACTCAGAATGCAATTACTCTGGACTCGTGCGATTATGGGCTCGCCGATATAGAGTCGATCGGGGCAGTGAGGCTACGGCAAACACATAGTACGTGCCCTCGGAGCGGTACCTGCCCAACTTTGGCTAACTCGGTGTCCTTCTACTCATGATGCAAAGGCCCCCTTTCTTTTGCCTCTCATTCACTTCTCCCCCCCCCCCTTCTTCCCCTAGCCAACACAACCAAATCCAGCATCAAGAATATGACTGCTCCAAATCGCATCTGCCGAGGAGCTAGAACTGCAGCCTGTAAATTCATCGTGAGTGCAAATAAAAGAGTCAAGACTGATCATTCTTTTAGCCACAGACACTGCGGTTGGCCATGTCATAAAAGAGGGCACCAGAGACATATGCAAGCAAGTCTCTGCTCCTCGTTCTAGGATTGCTCAAGAGTGTGATGTCTTTGCACTGAATATCACTAATGACCTGCCTGGACTTCCAATCTGAAGAGGATTAGTATTACCTAATCTCTGTACTTCCAACTAAAATGGCAATGCCCCCTCAAACGGATTTTCATTTGTGTCAAATACACTTTGAGAAAACAACTAAATCATCTAGTTTGCATGCAATGACCACTCTCTCAATGCTATTCCACATACCATGCACACGTTTTTCTGTATGCTGAACAATTTAAAATGGAAAAAAAATTGTAGGAATTTGGAAAAAGTTTCTGTAAAATCCTTGCACATACATATATAAGCATTTGAGGTACAAAATGACTGAGATGTACACTAGTGGCACTTTGTTCTAAAGATGGATGCTATACAGACATAGAAATTGGCAAGGGGAAAAATAGAGAAAGAGAAATAGACAAAAAAGGGAAAAGAAAACAGGGAGAGTGGAGGGACAGAGAGAAAGAGAGAAGGGTAAGAGATAAGGAGGGGGTGGTTTAAGGCAGAAAGGATGAGAGGAACAAGGACCGACGATGATGACGAAGAGAATGAGGAGGAGGAGGAAAACCCATAATAGTGTACCGTCTTACAGCACTCACTCCCAATTAGCTTCCTAACTGCCATGCATAGGTCAAACAGACCCGCTGGGCCGCAGTGGAGGGTCTCCATGTCTTTTCCTACCCGCAACTTGTCTATCAATTCATTCGGAGCGAGCGGCCGACTACATCTCCACTCTGCCATCCAATCCACCTCTCTCCCTGAACTCTCCGGAGTGTACTTGTTTGGGGAAGTTCACTTCGTGGGACCGTATATTGCCGGCAACCTTCTTCTTTTTATCATACAGGGACGGGACCCCTATTTGCCTCAATTAAAACTCTGCTATACTGAGATGGTTTTGATTTTGACCTCTTGGTCCAGGAACATGTATAGCACCCCTCAGAGTATCAATACCACACAGAAAGACAAGCCATTACCAGTTAGTGTCATTAACAAAAAAAAACACACAAATAATGATAAATCCCAACTCTCATGCAGAATCACCAATGAAGCACTTTGGCTCGCATTTTACAATATGGATCTTCGACAAGTTTGCATACAAGTTTTGATACAACAGAAAGTAGCCTTGCCCCCCCCCCCCCCCCCCCCCAACCACTTCATACGTGTAATAACCAATTTGGTGTTTGGAAAACTTTTTCCTACCCCAGGGTCTGACATCCACAAGCCCAACCTGTCTTCTTCACTATAGGTTAATTATGTAATGCACCTGCACAGGGTCACAGCTTTCCAGGTGTGAAAATTTTGCTTGGTTTGCCAGTTTCCTTGTGTGTGCATTTTTTTTTCTTTTTTTTTATAGTTAAGATTTTGCAACGGTGCTGGAATGACGCATTTTGAACATAATTGTACAATGACGTTTTTGCGAGACTCTTGCAATTTGATTAGGACTTGGAAATTGGAGATAAGTTTCTCCATAATGAGAAGGCGATGGGGATAGCAGATGAGGGGCTAGATTCCTCCAGTAATGAGGCACAAATTGTTTGTGTGTGTCGGTTTGAATGACTCCGTCACAAAATTAGGACATGATGGGGGCTGGCTGTCCACAAAACAACATCCTCTGTGATACCTGATACAGTCCTCATCACCTTTCTCGGATCCGAGTTTGGATTACCACTGGGGCATAATGACAAACAACGTTTAAGACATACATACAAAGTAAAGTGTACCATCTACCAGCGAGGTTTTATTTTATACACAGTTAAGCAATTCCAAATTTCATGAAGAAACCCCATATCTGCTATTCAATCTAGTGTTACTAATGTCACTCTTACTACTAGAGTGTTATTAAAGTGCGTTTTATGGGCATTGACATACATACAGATAAAGAATAAAATTAATGGCAGACATCACTTTTACTTTATGCACAATGGGAGGCTCTGCTGTGCTAAACAGATGGCAGATTTGTGTGTGTGTGTGTGTGCATTTATGATCCTGACTGAACGTTGAACTTAATAGTCTGGATGCTGGAAGTGTTGCGTTATTGATCTTTCTCCCAAAGCCTTGATGAACGCGACAGATGGTGCTCCCGTGATGTTATCATGACGAACATTAGCCCACACTGCCCACACAGTAATGCGACATCACACAAACTGGGGTCATAATGTCTGCCCAAACTGCCCACGAGCCTTTTCTTTCATTAGGTTTTTTTTTTTCCTAAAGCAAAAAAAAAACAAGAATTGACCTGCTGCTGGAAAGTTCTTCCAGTGAATGCACATAATGTCTCTCAATGTCACATTCAAAAAACTTCTTTAACCGTTTGTGTGCTTTGCATGCCAATTGGCACAAAAACAAACAAACAACAACAACAAAAAACTCAAAATAACATTGGGAGACTGAGCATTTGCCTGTGCAGCTCCCAAACCGTGGAATGACCTACCATTAGAAGTCAGGAAATCCCCAACTGTAGCAGTCTTTAAATCATGACTCAAAACACATCTTTTCATTTAACTGTTGTCATCAAGTACATCAGAAGCTTTTGCAGTGTGGAAGAATATATGTCTATAGGTTTTGCGCTTTATAGATCGATATATTATTATCATTATTATTATTTTTATCATCATTTGAATTCATGAGATTCTTGCATCGAGTTGTTTACATTGATGTAGGGCAATTTGCCAATCAGTTGCAATGAAACCTCTTTTTGTTGTGCACATAGTACACAATACCTTGGCATAGAAAGGGTTAATATAAATATCAAAGGCCACCTTAACTTACTGTTCAGTGTTTGGACTCATTTCAAAAAGTAGATCTTCTATTAAAACATATATCTCTTTAGATGTCCAGTTTTACCCATCATCATACAGTATCACTGCCATACATTTCATATTTCAACGTTTCAGGACAGTCTTGCTGACTGATGACCTCAGAATAATCAGAGGTGTCAGAGTACTCGCAGAAAAAAAAAATCTTTAAAAATGTGAAACTTATGAAAAATAAAGTCTGAAGGCCACTAAACTATGAATATTTCAACATATTTGAACCGCCAATAAAGACTGAAAAGTGGGTTTTGGGCAGAATAAAAAAGTCTGGAATCAGTTTAAACTCTGAACTCTCACATCCCTGAATAATGAACATCAGATGCGCTCACTTTAGCTGGAGAATCTGGCTACCCATTTGGGAGATGGTGGCGGATCTAAAACATGACCTCCTTCTGAGTACTCCTATACTATGGATATATTGCTGATAACAAATCAAAACCAACAACAGAGGGTATCTTCCGCATGACCCTAGCAGGGAGCAGGACCACATGTATACGTGTGTGTGCGTGTGTATCATATAGATAGATATATATATATCTAAGATATACCCTAGTGCATGAATGTACGAGTGAGAAATCCCAGCTATGCTAGCGATGTCAATGGGCCTACGGTGGAACCGGGCACACGTGTGCACCCACATGCGAGACTGCTTCCAGGAAGGTCACCGGGCGCTGTGTACTTGGGCTCCAAGTGCTCACGACGCCAGGCCTAAATGCATCCATCTCCAAATGACCTTTTAAAAAGGATTGTGTAGGAGGATGCAGACGTTGTTGACATTGTTTTTGTTGTTGTTACTCCCCATCTCTCCTCTATACTCTCTCTCTCTCACTCTCTCTCGTTTTCTCTCCTTTATACCTGTTTTTATTTCAACCACTTGCCATTAGGGCATGTCACGAAAGCATTAAAACAAAGACAACAAAAATTATGCAGCCCTGACGGAAATTCTAATTTGCCAGCATGGATTCCGCTTTACTTTCAAAAATAGTTTCACATAGCTCACTTCCCTTCTTCCATGTGCAGAATAGAGAGAGGGGGGTTCCACGAATAAGAAAACATGTTCTGTTTTGGGCAAAATGTGTACCCTTTCCACTGATCATTCCTTAAAGTAGATCTAAATGTGACTAACATGACTTTACATGGGTATGTTTTCAAGGCCGAAAACATGCAGTACTTACTGAATAATCCATGACCTGTTTTTCAATAGGCAGATAGATTTTGACTGTCCAACCTTAAACCCCTGAATGTAGGCATATGTGGTTGACTTCAAGCATGTTGACCTATAACAACACAGTCAACATATTTTTTTCTTAAATCAGATGAATAAAAGAAATGAATTACACTTGACATCCTATCTGTTTGGCAAAAAAAAAGTCCTTGAAATTGGATAGAGGTGTTTTTTCCCCTAGACTCACATGAATGAAAAAGAAAATGAACAGTGTTTGAAATATAATCCTTGTTTGTTGAGAAATTCTTTGTAAATGGGAATGGGGTTTTTATAACTTTGTACAAAGGCAAGACTCTGAAATGTTTCCAGAGTAAGTACCATGCGACAATAACAACTTTGGTTTCAAGCATAAACACAAGAGAATATATTGAGCATATTGCTAGAGACATCACACTGATTACATGTTCCCATCTGATTCAAGAACAATAGACATCAACAACTTTATACTTATCAGCATTTCCCCCATTAATAATCACACTCAGCTTCAAAGCAAGAAGCAGCAGCGTAACATGATATACAGAATAACGATGTCATAACACTCTCCTCTTCTTCAAGGCCAGTTGTCGACATGAACATAACAGGCGGGAAGGACAAATCAAAATGAGGCAGAATTCTGCAAAACCAACTCAGTTTGTAAACAAAATGTAAACTTAATCCAATGTGATAACAGTATATCAAACAAATTCAAAGTATGACAGCATTTCCCCCCTACTTTATGTGACTGTCAGCTGTTACATTACAGTTTGGTGCCTTAAATGGTCGCTGACAAGTGCTCACACAATTATCAAAAAATCTGTGTGTGTGGTTTTTTAAAAGTTTGTTTCATTTACTGATACCCGAGAAAAGTCATGACTAAATTTGTCACCATAATGTACACTAATCCAACATCTGCCCACTAATCTGCAGTTTACCTCACGTTTATCTTTTTTTTTTGCCCAACACCACAAGCCAGCAGAGAACCCATGCCGCAGCACATATCTTGAGGCTGTCTACAAAGGAGAGTTCCCCCCTTTCACTCCCACGCAGGATAGTTTCCAGGGGCAACCAATGTACGGCAATGATCCCAGGTACGTGTGTGCTGGAGGGGTATCACTCCTGACAAGACTTCTTTGGTGACGTATACCCTCCCTCGTCCTTTACATAAGCTGCGCTCCAAATTCACCCCATTGGCGAAAAAGATATTCCACTTTAACTCTTTCTATGCCAGGGACTATGGAAAGTGTGTACAATGATATGGATGTTTTACACCAATCAGCACTCAATACACTCAGAGGGTTAGATGATGTTTCAGGTGCCACACTAATTTTATACTTAGTGCTTTATTGCAATTGCAAAAGAAATGATATGTACACAGTAAAATGAACACACTGCTTGTGTTGGGAACCTACATATACACTATTCTTTCATCTTTCACCAAAATGTTTTGTATGTTGAGAAATGCATCAGTAAAGGGGTTGTCATGGTTATGCTTTATATGAATTCATTATAAGGTGAACATATTATCACTGTGTAATGGTTTCCATCCCAAAAAGAAGTCAAGTTTCAATGAAGCAATCTTACACTTCTCGCTTTGCAGAGCTGTAGCATCTCCAATATATTTCAAGACATGTGTTTTGAAATGATAGTCAATCAATAAGCTGGTGGTCCATTATAGCCTGAATGCCAATTATATTTAGCTGTATACACAGTATGAAGTACAATCCCTTTGCTAGAGAGGAAAGTCTCAATAATTTGTGATTGCAGTCAAAATTAAATCTGAGTTGACCTCTGCTGTGTCATGTGCAAAGCATCATGGAAGGTCTCAGCGGGCTTTGGAAGAGTTAGACGTAGCATAATTTTTAAGGTAAATATATACAGTTTGGAGAGACTTGACATTTACAAGACTTTGTGTGATAAACCCTCGAGGTATCAAATCCTTGACTCATTGCTTACTAAACTTATTGTTATAGCAACATTTGCTACTATACCATAGCAAAGGCCAATAAGCTATATCATCATTTCCACGCACTACCAGGTTGATCCACACTTCTACACATAACTTTTGTGATCACAGACAAAAGAGAAGACTTCCGCTACATTACTAGCACCTCTCAAACTTGTGCCTAGGCTGTTAAGGCTAGAAACCTGTTTAAACTTTCTGTGTTTGAAAATAACTCTTAACCCGTTGAGGACGAGTCCCGAGTATACTCGGGCTGATGTCTATGGGAAATGTGTGTTGTAGCAAAATCAAACCATCCTCAACGGGTTAAGGAGCACAAAGAGTCAATCAATGTTTTCAGAGATTTCAAATCAGAGGAAAGATGCTAGGAACATTGCCCCCTTTTTAAGTAGACAGCAGATGGACGGTGCACAGGCACTTCTTCTGCCTCCGCCCCATCTCGTTAGAGGAGCAAAATTTGGCAACTGTTGCATCCTATCTCTCCTCAACAAACTGGCCACAGATATAGGTCCCTATCCAAGATGCCGGCCGCCATGCCGTCCTATCTGATAAGCCCGTAATTGAGTGTAATAGCTAAACATCAAAACACGAGGAGGCAACGTGCCAGAAGGGGAGGAGAGAGGCAAATGTTGGGTACAGTACTGTAAACGTGTTTCTAGCTCTCATATTCTCGCATGCGAGTTTGACCGCGGCGAAGTCAATGGCATAATATCACACTGACGCACTGCCGGTCTCAAGGTGTAGTTGGCACATCTTTGGCAATTAAAGTGCCTTTAGATTACAGGGAAAGAAATGAAGCGAAAGGGGGGGGGGAGGGGGAGGGGGAGGGGTGCATGTGGACGCTGACAGAGAATGGTGCAGAATCTTCTCAAACTTCCTTGAAATTGTGTCTTTTTTTTTTTGCACTTTCCATGATTTCCCATAGGATGAAAAGTAATTTCCAAGTGCCTGCTAATCATACAGTCAAGATATCTAATATATACTACGCTGCAGAGCTTCATAGACGCAAATAATCACATTGTCTTCATTTGTGCCTGGGGAGGTAGTAAATGCAATTTAGATTTTTATCAGCTACACTCAGATATTCCACATACATTGTACCATGGTACTTCAATCATAACAATCATTGGAGCATAAATGTTTATGTATGTGTACGAACACATACATACACATGTGCACACAAATATAATTGTACCATAGTATCAATGTGGAAATTTTCCATTTTAAAACCACTGGAAAATATCACATTATTTGCCCACTGTTGGAGAGGAAATAGTGAGAATTAGAAAAAAAAAAGACTATAAAAATTGTTATGTAGCAAAGCTTCATTAGACTATACAGTAATATCCTTTTCCATATTTACACAAGCCTCACAAGATTCAGCAATGCCAGTATATTTAAACCATCTTCTACCTGCAGGAACAGGGCAACTCCTATAACTGGTTTAATTAACTGCTCTTGTTGCCTTGTAACAGACCAGTATACTAATAAATCAAAATTATGAGCATATTTTTGTTACAAAGGTCACCCCAACAATGAGAAAGCTTGTCATACACCTGCCATCAAAGTAAACAAATGAAGAGTTCGCACGCAAAAACAGATTAAGGCCATTTTCTTCTTCTTTTTTTTCAAGTCAGGTCTTCATCAAATAGAGAAAATAATTTTTTTTTTCAATATGGCACTTGATACATAGTAAGAAATATTTTTAAAGATATTATTAAAATCATCACATATTGAACTATTTTCTGTGTTTCAGCAGCTTCAATCTAAAATACAAGTTGATTAAAATGGAGAGATCAGTATTTGCATTTAAACTCTACAAATGAACATGCAAAGTAAATTCTAAATACTTTTGATGGATGACTTTGATAGTTAACCATTGGGTCCTCAGGAGAAGTACAGCCCATTAATCATAAATATATTATGATGTAGATCTATCAAACCTATGAATGTAATTGACCTGTTGAAAGAAATACATGCATATTACTGTATACGACATATATTTGGAGAGGTTTTTTTTTTTTGTTTTTGTTTTTTCAAATCGGGACTTCCCGATAATTTCGCGAGTGGTTAAATTTGCAATTGTGGAGTATAGTACTGAACGGAGAAATGTATGCGGAATGAGAGTTTTCTGTCAAGTTTCAAATTCGCAAATAGCATCTGATTTGCAAAACTTGCAAAAATAAAAAACCTCATAAAATATTTGTCATATACAGTATTTGAATACATTAAAGAACACAGAGGGGTTGGTTAATTGTGAGACTTACCGTTGTTCTCTCTAGGCAGCTGAGTAAATGATGATGCTGGGACTCATATGGACTGTACTTGAGATTCATGTCATCAATACTACATCCACTCTGCAATGGAAAAAAAACAGATACATTTTGTTTTTGTTAAACTGTTAGCTTGTTGGTTGGTCCATTCATTTTAACCCATTGAAGACGAGTCCCGAGAATACTCAGGCAAGTGTCAATGGGAAATGTGTGTTATCCAGTAGCAAAATCAGTGCGTCCTCAATGGGTTAAGATGATGGCAGTGACTAAGCATGAAAGATGATCAGACAGAATCTACACATGGGTAATGTTAATCCAGTATGAATATCCACATCTATGAACTACCGAAATCATCATTTTCAAACTGAGATGATTACTAATGATCAATGCAGTCTGAGGTTGATGTAATAATATGCATGCTGAACAAGGAATCGCAATGCTCTCTTAATGGTATATGACTTCATATGAGATGCACAGAATTGAAAATTAATATTTCGAAACTCACATGCAGCACCCTTTAAAAAGTTTGATGTATGGTCGGGCAAGCTGTGACCTGGCATGCTTTTAAAATGATGGTTTCGTTTTCCGTGACTCCATCACTCTTCGACATAGCCGTTCATGTATATTTGATATGGCACATAGTTTTCACTTTCAATATGTGATTCCAGCGTGCCTTGAGGCCATGTACTGAGTTCTTAAGGACAGCAATCATCTTTTTTTTTCCCTGTCCTTTTGGGGGGGGGGGGGGGGGGGGGTAAGCAAATGACAGAAGATGGCAACTTGCACCATGCATGTTTCATGCTACACATCAAATCCAACTTTGACATGACTGAGGCAGATTGTGTTGCTATTGGTTGCAGGAGTTTGGAAGGCAAAAGACATGGATAAGTGGCTTTGTCAGTCTGCGCTCCCAATTCCTAGAAACGGACAAGATTGCATCTCTGGCAAACACAATAAACACAATCTGTCTTGCATAGATCTCTTTAGAGAACTTCTAAATGCTCAACGGGAATAAAACAAATATACACACAAACACACAACCCAGAATAAAACAAAATCAGAAGGAAAATCGATCTGATAACTTTTGCTGGTTCATAGCCTTGGTGAGGAAAATCATCAATACATCTTCATTGGCAGAAAATGTAAGTAATCATCTGTTCCTGTCACATTTGCTTATTTTCTGTGGGTGATATTGTCATGGCTAGAAAAGGCGCTGTCTGGAAGCCATCGCTCAAATTGTCCGTTCCGGGTCAGACACTGCAATGTTACCCAAATCATGTGAGTGATTCTTCTGCAGTTTGCGCTGGCATGTGTGATGCCTTGTTTTAGAATAAAGCATAACATATCACCGTGTTGGACGTAGGGGGTAGGGGTGGGGGGGGGGGGGGTGGGGGGAGAAATGCAGGGCAATAGCTCTTTCTCTCTGGTGACCATGCAATGTTTATGGGTTCAACCTCCTCCTGTAGCAGGATGTAAAGTGCAGTAGGAGGTTATATGGCAGCTCCCGTCAGAAAGCCCAGACTTCAAGTCATGTTCAAGGCCACTTTAATATGTAGGTAAAACAGGATACTGCAATACAGCATGTGTGCTGAATAATATCATTCACTGACTTTTTTTTATTTTGTTATTTTTTTTTGATGGTTGTACAATTCATATTTTCAGTAGAAGTTGCATGCCATGTACACTGAGAACAAAGAATGGAAAACGTGAGAAGGAAGGCAAAACAGTTGCAAACTTGACCAGGAAGGATGACTTTTTGGAGACACAAACCCAACAGAAAATCAGAATTCACTTAAAAGATCCTCATGGAACACCAGTACTTAATCACGGCACACTGCAAGTCATATACAATATGTGCGAGGGATGGAATCGCAGGTGATGCTTTCAATGTGCTGTGACATATTGTGATTCATCGATCAGTTTGTGCGCCGTTGACCATTTGAACAAAATATGCACAGTTGGTAAAGACGTCGTCTGAGTTAGGCATGCAAACTTGGCAAACAAAGTATTCACTGAATACCAGTCAAAAGTACAGAGAAACCCACCTTCACATTTTTGGTTTGGTTGATTTGTCTCCTTCTACAGGCCAGTAAAACTGCCGAACTATCATGTGCTAAGGTTGAATTCTTAGTCCCATTCTGGAAAATATATATTTTTCATACCACGTCTCACCTTTTTGAATATCAAGGTAACATTTTCTCAGTTGAAGTTTTGTAACAGGAACAAGAAACTTTGGATGAGAATTAACCTCACTATAATTTTTTTTTTTCAATCACAGTGATGATCCACAGCATTTGTATAGCGCCATATATCTGTTATAGAATGCAAATGCAAAGACAAACAAAGACTTTGTGTGAAATGAAAACAATATATCAGAATTGGGTTTTTTTTCCAGGTCAATAACAAAGTATAATTCAACTGCATAATACACCATGACTCCTGCAGACTCCCAAAAATGCCAATGCTGGAGTGAAACAAACTGCTCGTATCATATGTAAAAAAGAAAAAATATATATAATGGACCCTCCACAATGATAACTTTAAAAATAGTGAATCAATCCAAACACAATTTCAGGGTATGAAACTATAACTTATCATTCACATCTTACAGAAAACCCCATCCGATTTGCTTCAGTGGTCAAAGAGAAATGAGGATCTTTGTAGAGCATGTCAGGAATCCCTTCCATCCAAGTTCAGTCCATTGTGTACACACATTAACATGCAGTTCCACGAGCATCCAAGTGCTGAACTTGGAAGAAACAGACTCATGGTATGCCTAACAATGATCCACATATTTCTGTGACCCTCCCATGAATTCTCAGAATAATTGGGTAATATTTGGTGAAATTGTGAAAAAACAGCCCCCTCAGCACAGATTTCCAAGCTTGAAAACAAATCTTCATTGCACAACTGGCAAAAACTGGCAAATTCACCCCGGTGATCTTTCATCTACTTTCTCCAATTCCAGCAAAATCTGCCTCAAGTCAGTCGTTAAGTAGGTCATTCCTTCCGCTGCTACATTTACCCTTTCCTTCGCTTCCGCCCGAGTCGGACAATTTGCATTTCATTTGCCGTTGGATTAGAGAAAGAAAAATGTGTCAGACGGCAGCTCTCGTTTCTAAAGGCGCAGCACTTCGATTGTCAATAATTTATGCATAAGCACTACAGGGTTTGCAGTGATTGATAAAGTCCCTTTTATTGAGAGTTTTGGAACCACTGCAGTACAGATTGCTGCTACCGACTGGGATCGGGGCAGAAATGAGGTATGAAGTTTTAATGGCCTAATGTATAACTAGCAATGCGTCTTGCAGTGGTTAAGTGCCGACTGTATGTGAATACCAAGTAGCGTTGCTCTCATTCTCTCTCTATCTCACTCTCTATGTTCACTCTTGGTAGCACTAGTATTAAAGAGGAATGAAACCCAAATACATACATGTGAATTGAGATAATGCAGCAATATTAATAGAAAACATAAGCAAAGTTGAGGAAAATCAGACAATCCATTCAAAAGTTATAAATCTGTGAAGTTTTGGTGCAGCCATGACTGCATAAAAAGGCTATCACACTTTGCGACATCAAGTAAGGAAAACAATATAAAGACAATATAAAGAAAATTCAACCAATCTTCACTATTCTCACAGTATGGAAAGCACTTGACTTAACTCTTTTAGAAGGCAGGGGGAATAATATTACCTGTAACATATGTCAGAGACAAGTCAGGGGAATGTGAACTTTTCATAAAAATTAAATTGTGTAAAATTCTCTTTCTAGTTTCTTTATATATTGTTTTCTATATGTGATGTCACAAACTGCAGTAGTCTTCTCATCCAGCAATGGCTGCATCACAACTTAAATGATGCATAACATTTGAATGGATAGTTCGATTTTCTATAGTCCGAAGAAAATTCACACCTCAACCTTCACCCCTCTGCTTAATATTCTCTTCTTTTCCTGCACTGATGTGTTTTACTATTATTGCTGCATACACTCAATGCACATGTATATTTGGGTTTCATTCCCCTTTAACTCGAGCACAGTACATGTAATATTAGAATAACTACTACAATGGTGAGATTTATACATGTTGTGTTCCCCATGCCATTTTATCCTTAGTCTTCTAATAAACAAAACTCAAAAAAGCTCAAGTGGTGAAGATGTCACCCATTTCCCTTTTTTTCCTAAAATAATAATTACTCTATGAACAACTGCACATGTTACTTTTATCAGTGGTTGTATGCTTTTGGAATTTGGTCCATACATATTCAAAGCAGGCCCAGTCAACCCTTGTAAAGGTTAAAGGAGGATGTTTTCAGTCTCATCACATGGGTCAAGAGATATTTTCCTCTTAGTGTTCATGGACTTTAAAGCTGCCATTAGACCTATTTGTTTATCTGTTTGTTTGTTTGTTTGTTTGTTTGTTTGTTTGTTTGATTTCCCATTTGTCTTTTGTAGTGAATGATGTTCCATCTGCTGCTGTGTACTGGTATTCATTTGTGTCTCATTTCTGTAAATTATAATTTGTTTCTCAAGCCTTTAATATACAAATATATCAAAATCAAATATCTATATGAGTGCATCATGGTAATGACATTCTAGTCACAGCCCATACCTAAATATTCTTATTTTAATTTGATTTTGATTTGATTCATTTTGAAATATGAAACACTAGTAATATATAATAAAAGATTCTTTAGATTCTAGAATTGGCAATGTTATTGACAAAGGGTAGGGGTGATAAAAATCTGGAAATTGTGCATAAATTTGAACTCACATGTCCATTTGCCAGTTATGAATATTCATACTTGAGTGATATTTTATTACAGCATTGCTTACATGGGGTATGTGGGGTTTCTTCAATGACTATTTCAACGTTCTGCTAAGTTTGCTTTATTGCTGCGCATATGGTCTAAATGATTTGGCTCTACCGATTAATTTCTGTTCTGATTTATACCTTCTGGGTTTATTCATATGACTTGCTTTACAATTCGTATTTGTAGTTCCTGGATGTAGGTCATTTAATGCTCAACGAGATGTAAACAGTGTCATAAAATGGACCGTTCAATACAGTCCCTATGGACACACGATCTTGACCAGTCCCGAGAACCTTTTTTTTTTCTCTCCAGGACAATAAGACTGACTGCATGCTGTTTAGACAGTGCCAGTAAAGATACCATGTATACTTTCAGAGAGGAACTACAAATGCATGGGCAAAAGAAATCTTGTGAATGACCTTCTCCGAATCTCTTCAAGCAGCTTGAATTCAAAGTTTGCGGGGCAAAAGAATTGTTTTCTTTACCCTTGGTGCCCTGCATTGATTAAACACTGTTGGAGTGTCCTGCCCTACCTCGATCTCTGCCACACGGCAAAGAGATTGATCATGTCCTGTATATAGTCACCGCAATCAATCACACTCGTGGACAATCTACACAAGTTTTGTTGGTTTTTCCCTGTCTCCTTTCTCCTTTTTTCTCTCTCATCACGGGAAATTGTTTCTATTCTTTGTGTAATTAGGCCCAACCTCTATTTTTTCTCTCCCCCCCCCCCCCTCCCTCCCACACTCCTCCAAAGATCTGGCTAAATATCAGAGACCATGGATTACCTTTTATAGAGGAATGTGAATGATGTTTGGACATGGTTCATCATCTCTTTTAGAGCTACAATGTGTGGGATTTCCTGCTGGTATGGAATTGAATGACTGCAATGAATGGCGGATGCAAATGAATGATTGCAAAGGAATGACAGATACAAAAGATATAATTGCAAAGGAATATGGCGGACACAAAACAAGGGAGGGCAACGTTTTGACTACAAACACAAATAGGTTCTGAGTACTTAATTGTCCGACATGCACACCTTAGAAATAGCCTTGCCTTTGTTTTTAACTCCATAAAAACAAACCTTGTTGCCATAGCATTAATGTGTGTGTGTGTTTGTGTGCGTGTGTGTGTGACACTAAATGTCAGTGTCTGTCTATGACTGCCGATGCATGTCTAGTCACACAGACTTTGAAAGTGTATCAGACATTATACTTGGCAGCAGAGCTTAAAAAAAAGAAAGACTGAAAAAAATATATGTATATTGATGAGGCAAGGTTGCAACTGTAACAGACTCATCTTGTGGAGAGATGAAAGCCACTGTTTGGGACAGCTGCCAAAAGTATACCTGCAGATTTCTGGGCCCCGGGCAGTGCACACACACACACACACACTTGATTACGGCATAACATTTGGCAACATTCCCAGTGTCGCTTTTCATACCAGATTTCCTCCAAAATGTCAAGGAGCAATATCCATCAGATGGAGTAATGATGATCAAACGACAAGTTTAGGGAAGAGGGGATGAGTGGGTTTCGGATAAGATGGCTCTTTACTGCTTCATCTCTTTTTTCTGCCCTTTTTGTTAGTTAGTATACCGGTAGGCCGGAAGAAAAAGGGGTGTCTAGCTCTCTTACTGTGTAGTCATTATTCATTAACAGAACATCAAATGGCTGTTATCTTTCATAGAGTCTTTGAGTTGGTATCTGATGAAAAGAGCAACACATGATCCATGTGTTAATTCTTAATGAGCAAGGTGTTTTAGAAGCACACAAAAATTTAGAAGTACATGTAATACCACTCAGATGATGGGATAACCATACACACATTGAACAGTTTGCCAACTCCCTGCATACATTATCTATCTGTCTACCTATCTCTCTCTATTTATCCATCTATCTATCCCTCTATCTATCTATCTATCTATCTATCTATCTATCTATCTATCTATCTATCTATCTATCTATTCTACAATGCACCTATGTCTGTGTATGTGTGTGTATAAAACGATCAGAAACAATGCTGCAAAAAATTACGGGCACTTGCATGTTGGCACAAGACCCTTTCCGAATAAGAACAGGATAGGCAACTTCAATTACTTTCAACATTTTTAATGATCAATAAAGCACAAAAGAATGCATTAACACTTCTTCTTTGCCTGAAACAATATCCTCGTGACTCCTGGAAGCTTTGTGAAACTTGTGAAAATCTTTCTACCACTAACAAAATCAAGAATGGATCTCACTCTGCAATATAAATCAACCACAATACATGAATAATATGTTCTTTTCTCAAACATATTTTATTAACCAAAGTGTTACCATTGCTGTGTTGACAGCCAATTACTGCTGTGTGGCCTTCATCATGTGGGTATGGCGTAATAATGCAAAGAGCCCCCTCAAGAAATGTATTTTCTGAGCTATGGCTAGACATGATGAGCTCTAAAAGTGACTACTTTCTAAGATCCATGGCTACTCACCCTACACCTAATTTCATAAAGTGCAAGAGGGTGGGCATATATGTTCCTACCATGATCTGTTTTGCTTTTACTGGAAAAGAAATAAATCTGGTATGTGTGGGTCTAGTGTTCAGTTACAAGGTGGGGAATCTTCGAGGAAGTAAAAGTGTGGGTTTCATGAAAACCGACCCGACTTTGATGTGTAAACGTGACTGGGAATAAATACGTCCGGCTTGAGTGGCGCACGGGAGCTTGGGAATATTTCCACTGGGGAGAACTAAAGTTAGGCAAACAGAGGGGGAAAGAGGTTCCCCCAGCCCTTCTGGCCATACATCATGGGTCTCCTTGCCAGGACAGTTTTCTTTGGGGAAATACTCTTCGAGTATGCTGGAGACATAACGGTACAACGATTCATGTGAATCATTGCAGGGCCGTTTGAGCTACCCGCTTTTCTGGGGAGAGAAAAATTGTTACACTCATCAGCATTTCTCGGCCAGCCCCTCAGTGAAGTAGGGTTTTGATAATGAAAAGCTCTTCCATCGAATCACCTAATTTTTCCATTCAGGTGCATACATCACTGATGGCTATTTCCACTATAAACTCTATTTTTTAAATCATTGTACAGAATTGTCATTGATAAATAAAAAGCTTGTAGAAGGGAACATAAATAGAGAGTTACAATTGATTTTACAAAACACCTCAAGAATGTGTCAGGGTTATCACAGCTAAAAAAACAAAAACAAATAATAATCTTTATCATACGTACATACGTTACTCAGTGTTTTCTCAGGGTCAACCATTTTTGTTGTGAAGCTTCACACTATTTTCAGATTATTTCCCCCCAAAATGAACTTGATGTGCTTGACTGAGACCTACTATCACAGATATCAAATGCAAAGTAGCTTGCAATGACAAAAGAATCCACTGTCTTTTCACCAAGTTATATGATGACTCAAAACGGTTATTCATGTCGAAACTTTTGCTTGAAAGGTTACCAGACAGCAAATATTCAATTACATTTAATGACTGAAATATCCATTGCTACTTATAAACAGGGCACGCCATTTATTCAAAAACATAATTTGGGTTCATTTGTATGTGTGTGCGTGTCTGTCTGTCTGTCTGTGTGTGTATGTTGGAGGGGGATAATTGTTGGTGTCTTCTAGTGATAAAAATGTTAGCTTTCAAAAGAAAGAAAGAAAGAAAAGAAGAGAAAATGCTGCTTACCTGAGCCAACCTATCAGCCTCTTTCTTCCGCGATACAAATGCATTTCCGCTCGCATTCTTGGCCAAACGTATCCTCGCGAGTCTCGCTTTCTGCAAACATAGAGATAAACACATATAGCACAGAATTAGAATGACAGAAAGACAGAAAAGATTGCTTGAGAGGTACACAATGCACAAACTCATAAATTTCAGCACATTTCTCTAAAGTTTGCTCTTACACACACAAAAAAAAAGAAGAAAAATATCTCTGACGTCACTAAACATGATTAGAGAGATTACAGTCATGATATACGAGACACTGATCCACTCTTGGACATAAGCGTATCTTTTGGCTATCATATCAGGATGAAAAAGTCCCCAGTATAAACTATCCATGCTATCCGCCTGAATGTTATTTTGGAGTATGCATCAGAGAGCATAACATAATTCTTACAGACACTACCTGACAATTGCTTATCTACCTCACTGCAGGGAACATTTAAGCTAATGCCGAGTTCAAAACACAAACATTATTTACAATAGCACAAGATACAGCAGCGCTCATAAACAAGAATGACGTGTATCTACTTTCAAAGTGGCTATCAATATTTTTTTCTTCTTCTTCTCTCTCTCTTTCACACTGTCATATTGCTACATCCATTGAGTTTGTTGATTGAAATATATTCCAATATTTTGATCATTTACTTCTTGACTGCTCAAGCCTTTCATCAACTACAAATTGACTTACAACCATCCAATTTCCGACCACATTATTCACACATTCAGTCGGCTCATGAAACATCATTAAGGATAGCGGTGTACGAGATAGAATGTATTTCCCTTTTAGTGATCAGTAGCTGTGATGACTAATTCTGGCTCCTAGGCTGGGAAAGGTGGGGGGGGGGGGGGGGGGGGGAGGGGAGGAGGGAGAACACTTTGATTTAAATAAAATATATCCTCATGCACGCACAGATAGAAGATTTGATCAACTAAGTACTCCTCTTTGCTCTTTGTGAGCTCAATGCAACATTTACACAGCTCAGAGATCAAGAAAAACAACATATGCCAAAATATGAAACTCATGATATCTCATATGTCACGAGAGAGAGAGAGATAGAGATAAATATATATATATAGAGAGAGAGAGAGAGAGAGAAAATATGATTATGTTTCCACATCAAAAATTCATTTCTCCCTGCAGGGGGGGGGGGGATGGAAAAGAGAAAGATACAGCTGAGAAGTATTGAAGAGAATGAGAGATGACTCTGAAAGAATAAATCAGCAAGCAGAGACCGGCCTCTATTACACAATAATAGCGCCGGATATTGCCTTCATGCATCTTCTCGGACCGGTCCTTGTCCGTCCTTCTTTTGCCGTGAGATGGAGCCGGGGGGGGGGGGGGGGGGGGGGGGGGGGGGGGGGGGGGGGGGCAAAATAAGATTAGGGTCTGGACTAATGAAAACATGTGATGAAGGAGCAGAGGAGGCCCATAAAGAGAGAGAGAAAGAGAAAGAGACAGAGAGATGGTTTTAATTGGCGCTTTGTGCTTGCTTGAAACTTGTGTTCCTTTCCGTGAATGTAATAGATATTTACAATTGGAGAAAACCATGGTTTTGTTGCTACATTCTCTCAAGACTTCAAAGTATTTTCATTCAATAGAATATTGCATTGCCCAGTCAAAGATCACCATTGCATATAGCGACATATCTGTAAATCTATATAAACATATGCATTTACACATGCATGTGTTCATGCATGTATGCATGCATGCATCTGCACTACTTACTATAATATTACATCACTAGTGATGCCTTTGATGCCCACGATATATTGTATGCATTGGATACAGCAGGTAAAGACAAGTGGTCTCTGCATAGGTTGCAGGTGGGTGATTATTAAAATTGGGTACATGGGGAAAAAAGAAACAAACTCAGACAATTCCTCAGTTAAACATTACCAGGGCATCGCAAACCAAGAGCCATTAATTACTGCCCCTGTCATTTCACCAGACTTCAGACTCATTTCTTATCAGAGAGGACTCAACTCCGACACACAACACACAACACACACAAACACACACCACACACACGAGGGACATATACCACACCCTCATCTACACACACACACATACACATGCACACACACACACATACACACTCACACACAGAGCAGGATAGAACCCATCATCAATTAATGGCGAAAATGAGGAAAATCTATGTAGCCCTACATACCCAAATACTTCATTCCCTCTTTCTATAGACACAGCCAACACGGTCAACACGAGCTCTGTTTACACACCATGCATTATGCAGTCCGCTAATTTTGTAACAACCCTATCAGGGGGACTTTATGTGTGTCGGATGTGAAACTACCCAGCATTTCACCCCTACCCCCACCCCCCATTCCAGGGGCACTTTTTCCCTTCCTCAATCGTCTGGGGTGATTGTGTCAATGTGTCTTTATCAGCACTGTCACAATGGCGGTTTAGTTTTTTGAAGGTGACACAGCTGAGGGTTGAACTTGCAGCTGTTTACTGTTAAAAACAAAAAGAGCAGTGTTTGTCTCCTCTTGTCCCATTCAGATTGACAACTTTATTCCCGTTAACAACACTTCTTGACTTGTTGTGAGGAAATGCCAGGTCACAATAAAGTAATTTGTGAAAGCAGAAATGCACACAACCCATTCCTAGAACTTATTACATTATTACAGTTACATTATTTTTAGCAGTTAATTATATAACAGTGGGTGAAGATCCCTTTTCATTGGAAAGTGATTTTTATGAAATTCAACTTTGGTTATCTTTTATGATGTTGACACCTTTGTGGTACTCACAGAAACAAGCTGGGTTTTTTTTTTCTTTTTCAGAAATATTGCTATTTTCACTGTGATGTAAAGATCTTCATCGCTTAATGAAGACATTTTTCTTCAGAAAGAAATGTATAAAGCTTTATTCTTCCTTTCTTTGATGTATTACATGCATGGTTTCTTTCATTTCCATATCATTTTCAAATCATTTTGATATATTCCACAGGGCTAATCCGAGTGTAGTCATCAGAGTAAAAACTTCTCACAAGAAGAAGGAAAAAAAGCTATTGCTGAACTTCCTGAGAGATAAGATATCCATATGAAATGCCAGACTGCTGATGGGAAATCTGACCATTTGGCCATGAGAAATACCGCCATGTAAACAATCACCCCCCCCCCCCACCCCAAAGAAAAAAATAGATGGGGGCCGGCAAAAACATCTGTCAGGACATCAACGAGGACGGAAAACATCTAATATTCCCATGGCACTCTGTCCGAGGGTGCACCGTGCCAGTTCCTGGATCTGGTTACCGATAGCCAATGGCTACAGTTAATTATCGGCGCACTCCCTTGCGTCCGGGCCCGAATGAGTAGCAACGTACGTGTCTGGGGCACAGGGAGGAGGGTACAAGCATGCTTCTCAACACCACTTCCTTTCCCTCTTGTGGCAATCACAAAGCTACGTGTATGTGCAGGGGGCTGCACACAGTCCAACATTGAAATCAGGGAGGTTCCACGAAAACGAAACCAGTCTGGGGAGACACTTGTGTGCTACTGTACATGTATCTCAATATAAGAATTACATTTAATGAGCGCTCTGACAAACTATCTTAATTGTTTCACAATGCTTTACATCACACCATCGTCTACACCAAAACTGCTCTATATTCATACATTATATCTACATATTTTTTTTTGAAATAGAAAACATACCCATAACAATTTCAAATCTGATATAAAAAGCAACTAGTCAAAATTAATATACCATAAATACACACAGAGACTATACCAACGAAACATGCATCTCAAGAGGCACAACAACAACAAATAATAACTTAAGGAACATACAGGTTCAAAAGAGAAACATTTCTTTAAATTTTTTCTTACATATCTTAACCTTTCACAGAAATTCTACATTTGATTATATAGTTAGATTCATCTAGACTTAACACTCTAAAAAAATCCGGGTCAGAACTGACCTGGAACCGGGTCCGTTGGGGTCACACCTTGTTCCGGGTAAAAAATGACTTGGAATTTGGTCATGAAGACCCGGAATGGGGTCACCCTGACCCAATTCATGACTCTGAATGGGGTCATATCTGACCCCATTCCTTGTCATTTCTGACCCTGACTGGGGTGTGACCCCAACAGACCCTTTTCGGGTCTGTTCTGACTCGGATGTTTTAAGAGTGAGAATTGCAAGCATGTTTTGCATCCGTATCCCAGTTGCTAGATTTCTCCATACATTCAAAATACTGAAAATTAAGTTATCTGAAACAACATATTCCAACTTCCTTATTTTGAAATATGATAAACTTTACAACAGCAACAACAACAAAAATGTGATTATCAAACAGCTTTTAAGCTATAGGTTACTACCTTGCAAGCCCTGTACAAAGTCTATGAGAATTTCAAAGTTTAGCAGAGTATGATTTACCAAGTCTGTATCCACATTTATGACTGCAATCATAAATTGAATGGAATTACAAAGCAAGGCTGCATAATTGTTTCTCATAACTCATTGATATCATTTAAGATATTCTTTTCTTTTATTTTCTGTTCTTTTTTTTTTTTTTTGGTCCATGTGTATGGTAGGAGTGCGCAAGCTCACATGAAAATCTGGTCAAAGTGGTAAGGCCAAGTATGGAAGGCAAAAAAATTTATCAATCATATTACAGGTTTAAGCATATTTCCTTGTGTATGTGTGTGCGTACCCTTCAAAAACATGCAGAATTCATGCATATCACATGCACACATATTTGGACTTTTTTCCATTCTTTTGCCTGCTTTCTTTCTGGCTGCTGCCGACTGCTTGCGCATTGATGGAGCAGAAGAACTCCTCCCTGATGCATACATATTGCATTAGGTGTAACAGGACTCGCAATTGTTGGGATGGGAAACGGGCAATATAAATCGGCAGCAAGATCCCATCACTGCGACGTGAAGGGAGGGAGCTTCGCCCCACAGTGGGGCTCTGAATGTCGCTCATACATTTTAATTAAATTTCACTTTGTGAATCACTGTACAAACAGGTCCTTCCCTGGAGGGTAAACATGGAAAGTTAGCTCGCAGACGTGAACATTCATAATTTCAAGAACACAGCAATTGTCCAAGAGTTATAACATCATCCAAGTACATCCTGATGTTTGATTGAAAATTGCATTCTGTTGATTGTGGGTCTCCCCCCCCCCCCCCCCATTTCAATCATAGTCAGTGAACAGTTGATTGCGTGTCATTGCAGACAAAATCCACTGAGCATCATCAAAGGTAGTTCTATTTATTTCATCATATGCTAAAATACATCTACTCACTTTGAGATGTAGATGTAGTTTGCAACATACAGTAATGACATCCAGGAATTCTTAAAAGCTGGCAATAAGACTTAAAGTGACTCAAAGGGCTCCCCCAAGCAGCCGCACTAGCTTGCAACTGTGTTACGATAGCTGAGAATACCACTCTCCCTTTGCTGGGCATGTACCATGTTTGAGAAGCAGCAAAAAAAAATTATAAAAACCCCCCACAACAAACAACAACAAATAAACTAGAACAAAAAAGAAGAAAAAGAAGAAAAAAAAACAGAAAAAATGATCAGGTTCTGTTGCTGTTCCATTTGATCAGGTGATGGTAGCCTCTCAGCGATTGCCTGGCTGAAGTCTTAAAGCTAAAATAACAGGGAATGGAAATTCATTTTCTCACTTTAAAATTGCCCAGCAAAATTGAAAGACCTGATTAAGCACCATTTTGATAGGAGATGACAGTTTCATCTGCGTACTACTTTTTATTTCAGTTGTGCAGCAGCTGTGGGTTTTGGAGAAAATTGGCAAAAGGTTAGAATAACTTGGCTGTAACCTTTAAGAGTCACAAGTCAGTGATCACTCAAAATTGTCAGGGAAGGGGACAACACCCAAGTAATGCTTCAAATATGGCCATCCTGACAATAACATGGTCATAGATTTCTGCCAGCTCAGCAAGTCAAATATTCGTTACACATGTTGCAATATGTCTTCTTTTTTTTCTGCAGTGCTGAAGCATGTAGGGACCACACAAATCACATCGAATTTCCTTCAACTCTTGTAATATCAATTTAATCAAACGACTCCCTTGCAACAAATGACCTAAGATTTTTCATCAAATTCATGCATAATTGCTCCATTCAATCAGTACAGAAGCACTGCGACACGTGCGCTTCATGCCAAGTAGTGCGCTCACTGCATTAAAGGAGCAGCTACCTTCTAAATACAAGTATGTTTTCTCTCTCTCACAATATTTCACTGTAGAGTTCAACACTCTTTCATGATACAAGTTATACCACTTCTTGTGACCTCTTGGAATTGAAATTCATGTTAGCACACGGACAGTAGAGTACCAAATTTAGAGATACTGCTCATGTCTAAGTGGCATGCATAAATTTTCACTCTTCTTTTTCTCTCGAAGGCAAATTAAAGATAGAAGGAATCTTAATGCCACAGATCTTAGCTTCTAAAAACATTTAAACTCTAGGGAGAAACAACACAACACCAGTCATACAAAATATCCCTGACACATTAACGGCTGAACAAAGTTTCACTAGAAAAACTAACATCTCTAGAACCTGAGGCTTTGAGAAGCACTTCATTGTAGAAGTTCAGCAAACCTGATGCTTTGTTTCACACTAGAAATGAATGCATGTACAGAATAGTAGGTAGGATCATCAGTCATAAGAAATCTATGATCACTTTACTTCACTTTAAATTCAACCAGTAACCAAAGTCAAATTTGTAGTTGCATTTTATGCTGAGCAATCACAGCAGCATACTAAAGAAGGACACCAGATTTTAAAGATTCATCCCAATGATGGATTGGATAGCCTTGAACTTCAGGAAATACACTGGTAAGAACCAGTTTCTGATTTTATATTGAGTGGCGTGTTTGTGATTGACTACCAGGTTAGGGGGAAAACATGATTCTCTGGTGTGTGTGAACACACCCTGCTATTTAATCTGATTTGACAGTGCTATTATTACAATTTTCTTTTTTTTTTGGCAATTAATGAAATCATTCCTTAACTCTTATTGCATTTTCATTGCCAATTGGTGCAGATACTGAAAACTAATTGTCATTAAATAAAGATTATTACGTGATTCCCTCTAATCTCTATATTCCTACCATGGCCTTCCTGTTAGACCGAGGCACACACTGCTACACCCGAGGAGGCTTGCTAAGTTTATGACTATACAGAGGACCAGTCAAATTACTGATTGCCGACAAAAAAAGCTTGGTGAGTTAAGCTGAACACCTGGGCCCATAAATGGCTACACAGCAGATAGAATCCAAGTGATGTCCCTTTCACATTTTCCAACAATGTATGAAACCATCATGACTGATTCCATGCATTGCTACTTTTGTAGTATGGAAGCGAGATCATAATGGCAGCCAAACATACATTCTAGTTACAGTACTTGGAAAATATAACTTAATACTAACAGGAAGAAAGTTTGCTCACGTTTGAAAGCATACAAACAGCAGAACATCAAATTAATAAATGCTGCGTTGATATTGCTTGCCAATTACACAACCACAAAACAACTGTCTAAATGGATCCAACCATCTACTGAAGATATAAAGTTGATAGATATTCAGGAAACACACATCAGGCCTGTGTACATCCTACAAATTTTCATTAAACTGGGACAAATAGAGCCAGATGCCGGCAGGGAATGCACAAAGTTTCCACCGATCAAGTCCCCTACCATCGACAGCTCTCCACAGCCAATGTTCGCAAAACCAATATCATCTCCCCATGCAGCTGGTGGGTGATGTGGGGACTCAATCGAGGATGAAGGAAAGGACGGGTGGTGGCAAGAGTATAGAGTAAGTGGAAGCTTGGATGTGGGGTAATTCTAGGTGTTTCTCAGGGGGCCTTCTGCAGATCGACTTTATTTGTCGCCATGTTCGCTCCTTTGAACCAACATCGCCCAAGGCCCCGAGCAGAAACGCATGCATGGGGTTCCACATGTCAATTATCTGCAGCATACAGGCCCACCCGATGATTACAATGTGCATGATGTAGCCCTACACAAATCACAGGTTTTCATCAAGTAAGCTGTCGAAGATGAAACCAACTCTTCAGCATGATTTCGCTCCTGCTCACTGTAATGACAGAAGCTCATTTATTTGTGATAATTTGGAGGATTTATCTGTGGTTCCCTGCTTACACTGAATCTTCTTCCCATTTAAAACCAAAACTGATAATGTTATGCCAATGAAGCTTGATATTCCTGGAATGTTGGCCACCTTCCTCTACCAGAACAGGTTAAAAAAATCCAGTCTTGAGGAAGTCTATACAAGTGTATGACAATCAGTTTACACATATCACACATGTGAGCACACACTATGAATTTATAGATATCTCAATGTAATGCGTGGGCAGTATCTTCATTGTTTTCTTCTGCTGACTTCAGCACAGCATAATGAGTAATGCACATGTATTCATGCAATGTACTTGAATTAATCCTAATCACACCTTCAAGAAAAGTTGTCCTTGTCACAGTGCAGATTACAATTGCCTCTGTAATGGCCTAATCATGATGGGGGTGATGTGGTCTGTACAGCGTAAATAGCTCATTATTTTCCACATTAAGAGCAGACAAAGCACTGATGAACTTCCTCTAAATATAACCCTTTTGTCCTCCATGACATAAATTGGTGTTGTGTTCATGTACCAGCTCCATATGGTAGACCGACATTCCACATCATACCGGTACTAGAAATGGAGTGCTCATTATTCTCAGTTTTTTACTGTATTTTTTGTTTTTAGTTCTGTTCGTCATCTTCTGTAAATTGAGACTTAGTATATCCCTCTGCATGCAATTATGTATGGTAATAACACTAATGAACCCCTACCAAAAATAGAAACTCTTGATGGGATTGAATTTATGACTCAGCAATGACAAGTGAGTGTGCATGACAACGAGATGTTTTTGAGGCTGTATACAGGAAGACAAGTGCCTTGCACCTCCACTGGACGGACATGGTGTGTAGGAGGATATACACTTGTAGATTGCGTGCCCCACCGTGTGACCTTTGATTCATCCTAATTGATTTTTAAACACTTGCAGTTTAATGAATTCACAGATTTGTATAGCTGAGAGGCACACTCAGATGGTGGGTGTAACCTGCACAGCATCTGTACCTGGTATACTTCCTGTTGGCAACTACCCAGAGTATCTTGCATGCAGACAGCAATAGAATCTCTCACAAAGTAGATGGAGAAGATTCACAGGTGTTGTGAGTCTATAGGCATGTGTCTTGTTATTACACCATAATGCAGGGATGACTGTGCATCTACAGGTAGAAACTTCAAGTTGGAGCCTGAAAACTGTACACATGATAATATTTTAGCAAATTTGCTGGGGGAGGGGGTGGAATCATGCAATAGTCTACAAATGGCTCCATGGCATTGGAGGGGATGGGTAAAGGGGTAAAAGTGATAATAAAGGCTTTAATTAGGCGACTCTCAAGTGGTTGAATTCATACAACATTGTGAATGAGAACCATAGCAACTGATTGCGGAATATCTAATAACCCTTTTCAAGAGACTAACTTAGCGACCCACCCCCTCCCTTTCCTTGGAGGTGATATCACTTATGTCTTTGTTTTCACAGGCAACATACAATTTGTAAATAAATATCAATTGATTTGCAAAACACATCCTTAAAGAAGTGTCAAATATGGCATGTACAATATTCATCAAATGATCAATCAATGTTTCCACCTGATATCAGGCCATAAATATTACACCACAGTTACTTACAGTGTACATATAACATTTCACTTGACCTTGAGGTAGGCCCCTTGGAATATGATAAAAAGGTAGGGATACAATGGAAGTCCATCAGAATGATACTACCAAAAGGAATTGGAATATATTCATATCCATCACACCTTTGTAGGTATTTTGAAAAGAGAGAGAGAGAAAAAAAAATAATCATTTGTACACACTTTTTTTGAACAGCCATCACCACTGTGAAATCAGTGGGCAGATCACAGAAAATCCACAAAAGAACTTCCACCAAAGAGTGAACACTATTCAATACATACAATACTCTATACACCATGATGCTATTTTGAAGAAAAAAAAAGAGAAAAATGTGTGGGAAAAGAAAACCACACCATCAACGCACAACTCAAAACAGGTCCAGCCATTCACCACCCTTTGCTGGCTGTGGTGATCCTCTGCATTATACATGTACATGTCTTTGACACATAATGTTCAACTACCACACATTATGTTTAACTACCACACATTATGTTCAACTACCACACATTATGTTCAACAGACGTTAAACATGCGCCTCCTGAAAACGGGCAAACACACATTCAAACACGCGCACTCAATTGAAGGGGAAAACGTACAAACAAATACACACCCACACACTACGAATACACTCACACATGGAAAACTCAGCGGAAAACTTGAGGGTGAACATAATTGCATGTACGTTCTGACCTTTCTCCATCTTAGCACTGCTGTCTTTTCTAGCCACCCACACACTCAACAGATTTCTTTTCTTCTCTTTTTTCCCAATCGTGTTTTTCTTTTTTTTCCCAGGGAGCATGAAACTTAAAATGTAGCTACTTTTAAAAAGAAAAAGAAAAGAAACGAAACAAAAGACAAGTACATAGCTAAAGACAATATCTCAGATTAAAGTTGCGCACACACACACACACACAAACAAATAAAAAACCACACACACACACACATCCACACATGCCTGTACATTGTACATTAAGTATGTGTGAAGGGACACTTGCTGTACATATTCCTTAGGTGCTTCAGTCAATGACATTATGCTTTATACCTACTGTACATACATGTATAATCCCAGAAAATGCTGTACATATACAACATGTATATACACTTATTACCATATTACTATCTTTATATCTCCCTCTCTTTTCTATATATTCAATTTTCTTATCTATCTATTCATCTATTCATCCAAACACATTACATTACAAATACATTTAAAAAGCTATCATCCTTGACTGAGTAGACTTCAACAGCTGTACTTTTTCTTCTTTCTTTATCTTCGTTTCTTCACCCTCTTACCAATCTCTTGCATTGCATTTTTACTGAATGTATGCTTGCGTATGTCTGTGTGTATATTGTAACGTAATTCTGTATTTTTTAATCTATTACTTATGACAGAAATTTTGATACACTTAATATATGCTTAATTGCATTTTTGTTATTGATTGTTTAATTGCTGCAAAGGGGCCCAATAACAAGCACTAGTTGCTTACAAGGGGTCCCGGCCTTTGAATGTATGTCTTTTATAATGTGCAATTTTTTATGTTGTATCATACAGTTGCCAAATAAATTGAATTGAATTGAATTGAAAACACACATATATTCATTCATTGTATATATGTACATACATTTGCTATCTAATACATATCCAAAATAAGCCTCTCTGACCATATTTTCTGTTCAGTGTTTTTACTACTGTACATCAGCCATAATCATCTTCAAAGTCCACAAATCTGGTGTCATAGATATTGACTAATACAGTAGTTCATGATGCACTGTTCTCAGTAAAGTATAAACAAAGTTTGTAAACTTTTTCAGGGGGAGGGGGGGGGGGGAGGGAGGGGTATACCAGAGGATTGAGTTGTAAGTAAGATCACACAATAGAGCTTGTTCTTCATGTATAATACAGTACATCTGTTCTTGCTGACCCCTTTTCAAAAGCTCCCAATATGGTATAGACCAGACACCTGTATTGACCAGTGTGTATCCATACCACCTGTAATAACTGCATCACAACATGCTTGTGTGGGAGTGTGTGTGTGTGTGTGTGTGTGTGTGTGTGTGTTTGGAAGGGGCCTTCTACAGTAGGACACTGGAAAAGCAACAACAACAACAGGAACAACAACAACAACAACAACAACAACAACAACAACAACAACAACAACAACAACAACAAACAACACAACACAACAAAAACATAAGTGGAGAGACATCATGTATTCTATCTAGTTTAAGATGGTTATTATTAGAAAATGCATCCAGTGAGTTGAAACAATTGTATTCAGGTAGAAAGTGCTGAGCATGGTCGTATTGGAAAGCGCCTCGCCAAGACAGCCAACAATTTCCACCATTAGCTTTGATGAGATTTAGAGTGCTGTATACTGTACCTTCTTGAGGCTGCATGAGCACATGACACCATGTATATACCCCTAGCCCTGACAAGTCTCAATAATGCATCAGATGATATGATGATGTGGGAAGATTAGGAAACACCGAAAAAGAAATTGCTTAATGCCATCGGGGAATTCCTGTTTGATTGGTTTGACCAAGGCCAGGACATACAGTGTAGATCGAGCCATCATCATCATCATCGTCATCCCACACGTCAGGAGGCACGAGAAGTGAGAGAAGTGAAACCTCACCCACAGCTCCTTTGCAGCACATCATCGAGAGCAAATCATGTAGGTGACCTTGATAGCAGACTAATGCAATATTGCTAAGGCACACATTACAGGTGTCATAACTCTATCTAATTGCACGTCATCACATCTCACACTCCTCTCCCCCTCCCCAACCTTCCCCCACCTTCCCACGCTCCCCCCCCCCCCAAAAAAAAGAAAAAGAAAGAAAATCCAGGCATGTAACTGTTTCTACTCTTGTTTAACCCTTTTACACACACACCACTTAGATTAAAACAACACTGACACACTGCACACAGGCAGGTTGCCTACTGCATCGAAAGTGTTAATAACATCATGAAATCATCAAACGTAGGCCTACATGTCAGTCAAGACGAATCTATATCTACGCAAATGCTTCTGAGATCTATTCTTTACAGGGTTTTTGTATCAAGGCATACGGTAGATATTTCAACCAAGTTAAATCTATAGTACAAGTAATATACGAGCGCTGCAATATAACATACAAATTATTGCTCCTAGTAAGGAATTTGAATTTTTATGTGTCATAACATGCAAGATATGTCAGAGAAAATATAATTCAAATTGACTGCTATTATTTGACACGCGTAACATGTTCAGCCTCTATATCTACACCTCATCTTCACAGAAACAGCAACAACAAATAAGGTTTCAGACATACTTCCTATGCATAGACATGAATGCAAGACTTTCTAGCGCTAAAATCTGAACCATGGCTGACGTGCTGAATAGATAATGTCTTTTGAGACTGCAGGTGTCTAAAGTATTATAATTTTTTTTTGGCCAATGTCACTGCATACAGAATCGCTGCACTTCTACTGAGCTGAAGCCGTCATTGCTAATGCCACCTGAGGGCACGCGGACCCAGCCGGGGTATGGCAGCTTCTGAAAAGCTAGTCAAATGAACCCCCGAATTCCCATGGCAACCGCGGAGAAAATGCTCCATTCCCCGGGACTGTCAATATATTCTCGGCATCTGTTACACCGTGTGCGGTGACGTGACGTGAGATGTAATCATAATGAAGCCAAGACAAATACTAGATGGCCATATGTTCACTACCACTGTCCTCGTTGGATGCAAGCCTCAATGTTGAAATACAATGAGCCATGTACTTGCAGGCAGAGAAATTATGAATTCAGGTTTCACAGTCTTCTCGAATATTTGCTCCAAAGTGTGAGCTTCCATTTGCATTTACATACATACTTAATATGGATAAAAATTAATTGTTTCAACAGTCTTCAATGGGGATTCTTTTCTTTTTTTCATTTGCTACAGAGTGGAAAAAGCTAGAGCAGTCATGGCTACAGTGAAACTCAAATCTATAAGGAAAAAATAACAGAGCATTCTAACAGATATGTACCTCTAGCAAACCAGGGGGATGCAAGGATATGTATGTCTGATTTCATATTTTTGACTTGTATAGCTTATGCTTGCTACCAGACTATAAATTTGTGTGTGTGCATGTACGTGTATGTGTGTGTGTGTGTAATATATATATATATATATGCATATCAAGCTCATACTCCCCACTCCCTTTGCTTTCACTGTTTCCAAACATGCCTAAACTTTGCTCACTCCCTCCCCTCACACCATTCCCCCCCCCAAAAAAAAAAAAATGACTTTGAAAAAGCAAAGCAAACAAAAAGGTCACAATACCTCTTCTTTGAGAATTCTGTGCTATTTTGCCGACAACAGATGAATACCGGCTGGCTCGACACGCTATTATACCATGTCTTTCTCCTCCCATGCATGATGTCATTGTGCCTACCTCTCCTTCTCTCCACGCCTTGCTTGGCTAGTCAAGTTTGAGGTAAAAATCACTACCTGCAGACCGTAATCACATCATTGGCAACACGGGTACAGCGGGGGGAGTTTATCATCTCCTTGCCACATCAGCCGTTTTCCAGCATTTGGCGAGTGCAGTGTGACAGTCTGTGGCTAAATGCACCCATGGGGTGGCTGATATTTTCTCAGGATGTGTGGCTAATGTGCAAAGTGCATATCGAATAAAGCCATCTAACTCGGCTACCGCCGCCACTTTCATAAGGTTATCACGTATTAGTTTACGGCAGTGGGCGGAGTCCCTGGGTTAATGGCGACTCGCAATTTGTAAGGTGCGTTTCCTCACCACTTGAACCTTCCTCTTCGATGCATCTGAAAGTTTTTGTGAACTTCTGCATTTCTTAATGACCATATGTAAGTTGCAGTGACTGAGCACTAATACCTCTTCTGGCACACTTGACTGCCTTCTCAACTTTGTACATTTATACAAGGTACTTAAACAAGCATCAAAGTTTCATTAGTGTCAAGGGATGTCCATCACGAAATTTTGATATAAAAAGTATGGCTCAATGGATTTTAATGATTTGTCTTCCTCATCACTAATTTTTTACATTATGTCTAACAATAACTTTTGTAAAATCCTTTCTACATAATTGCATAATTCAGTACCTGGTCTGAAATTCACACAAATAAACACATCCAACTTAAAGAAGTACAACCTACAAACTGTAATGCACACACACTTGTACAATACAAGTAGCAGTACAAGTCACGAGAATCCTTAATTTTGACCAGAAAGAAGCAAACAAGAACCACATTCTTTTTCTTTTTTTTTTTTGGGGGGGGGGGGGAATAATGTACTAAATTGATTTCTTGAAAATACGAACCACAATTCCCTGGAATGGCAATATATAACAACAGCCGGCTTGCACTGTGTTTGACAAAGCATTCCTCATGAAGTAATTAGTGTAATTGACAATTCCTTCTGTTGTTGCTGTTTTCTTTTCTGCCGAAGCAGTTTTGACGAGCAATTAGCTAATTACCAACCTGGCCAGCACAGACCTCCACACTAGCCAAGTTGAAGTTGCATTGTTGGAACGTGGTTTAATATTGGTCAAGGACTAAGCAAGTATCAACCGCACCAGGATGGGTACTACAAACTACCGTATGCATTATAGATTTCAACATCAGTGATATGGTGTGTTTACACCATCCCAAGTCTACATGTCTTTATTGTGTCATATTCTAATAAAATCTGGGCTGAATGATATGTCAAATGCATACTAATATACACTTAATGAAATGATGAGCATTTTGTATAACCTGGTACATGTATAATATATTATTATTATTATTATTATTATTATTATCATTATTATTATTATTATCATTTTCATTATTATTATCATCATCATCATTATTCAGCCAAATGAAAACAATAACAGTTACATAATGTACATTCACATGGAAACAGCACAGTTGACGTATAAAACAAATAGCACGAAATCAGAAGCAAAGACATCGTATGTAATGCAGTATAAATGAAATCATGACCTCCTGGTGCCAGCCATTTTCTGCCTACAACGCTAAAAAACAGTGAGTGATCAATATAAATTGGCATGTACATGTTGTAGGCCTACTGTATATCTAACCTGCAGATTTCTGTAGGAAATCAGAAAGGGGATAGCCGGCAATAATTAGGATATGACGCGTAGAAGAGAGGCCAAAAAAGAAGGCAGATTAATCACTGTAGCATGGTACAGTGTAAACACCTTCAAGTGGCAACTGGTAATTGGCTACTGTCCATGATAAGTCTTTCATATTCTCATCCAAAATACATGCCCATATGCCAATTTTGTCTTTTTTTCTGGTCCTCTTTGCATTTTTGTTGCCAAGAATAGTAATCAATTTGGCAGAAAAGCAGATAAAAGCTACACATGTGTATGGATTATACCTAGAGTGCATCACATTGTCACATATTTCTTTTAAGTGACCTTTGGCAAGCTACATGTACATTTAAAAAGAGCACAGGTTATGTACTTTAATAATGTGAATACATATAGGTTAATCAATGTTGTGACATATATAACAGGATGATGAATATGGCAATGTGCTTGCTATGTGCTCAAGCTGAAAACATACAGGTGATGCCCAGTTGACCACCTTTTTAATGACCATACACATAGATAAGGTATCATTGTTGTAGGTGACCTTGACAAGAGCATGAGGAGTCCTAATTCGAGCTAATGTCTAAATGGCAATTGCAAAGTAATATCATCTTGAAGATGCACGTTTTTTTATTCCAGGCTAAACATGTGCCCTTAAAAAAAAAGCGCAAAGACCTCAATTTGAAACAAGACTTTGAACACTGAAATTTTTCTAGTAGCAAATGTTGTGTTGATGAATGCATATAACAAAAAGTATACACGGTATGTGATAAAAATAACAGATTGTTTACTGAAAAATAATTTCTAAACATTAAAAAGACTAAATTTGAATATTGTGACTTATTATTATGGGTCATGTTATAATGCATCAGCATGCATGGAATTAATGATAAATATGCATCAACATGATGAATCAACATGATGAATATTCATAAAACTTATGCATATCAAAATGATGGGAATTCATAAAGCGAAAATCAATTACAGTTAGTGTTTGAACTTACGAGCTTCTTTTTAAAGGAATCTGATAGGCATTTCTTTGTCAGTGCAAAATTCAGTATGGAGAAAGTTCCTTCAACTCTAATATAATTGCACTGGCATTATACATCTCTGGGTGATTACAGCTCAATGTTGGCCTACTGTGGAGAGGATTAGGCCTTTAATTGGCTTGATCTCTGAAGACATATCTGGGCCAGATGGGCATCTCATTAGCCCAGACTATGTTCATCACATAATGGCAGTTAAAGGGGAAGTTTGTTTGCACTTGGAACCAATATACATCGTCACAGGCATCTGGGACCATCCTTGTGGAGTCAGAAGAGGCATGCATCCCGCATGAGCGATCTGAACACCAAATCTGTATTTGTCATTACAGCTAGCACGATGAAATTAATTTTTGTCTGGCAAAAAAAAAAAATTGATAAGTTGAACTCCTGTCAAAAAAAAATGGAGTCTTTGATCTAATTAGTTTCCTCTGCACAGGATGTGATTAGCAGATCCAAAAACAAAAAGCTCTTTCACGTGCAATGTATTTGGTATCCTATTTCTATGGGGTGAAAAGTCATGCTCTAACTCTACAGGACTAGCATGCACAGCTACCAGCTTACAGGCATATAATAAATGAGGTAATAAAAAGTATACAACAAGAACACACATTTTGATTTGGGGATACATTTTACTTCGTATCAAGATAAAAATATCTAAAGTATGTCCCAGTCCTTCGAGTTCATGCTATAGACAGGCTTTTCCTTTATGGTGTACTTTTAGATGTTTCAAATATCCCACTAAATGTGTGATTTGCTAATGGAGTTAAAAGGAGTTAAAACATGTAATGAAATGTTTGGCAATAAATGTAACACTTTAGTGACATATATTTTGCAGATGTAGATCGGAGGGGACATATAACTGAATGTATACTATATCATGTACATGTATGCACAATACCCTATGCATGTGCAGATGACCTATATCAGAGGCAACACTGAGACATACAGTTTACGCAAATCCCACCACGGATGTTGGGTGAAGATATACTCCTAGGCGCAGCTCTTACGATAACAGATTCATGTCCGATTCGGCGGGAGAGAGTAATAAACTTCCCAGAATAGGTGCAGTCCTCTGCAATTTATTTTTATCTGAGTGGATGATGGCAGTTTGTTTGTTCAAGTCCAAGATGTGGTGAGTCTACCCACCCACCATGTCCACATCATGTGCAGCATAGAAACCAACAACCATTTCAAGTGCAATTCCGCATTCAAATGTAAGTTGAGTTGACATCACTGAGTGGAGTGAAATCGAATGAACACAAGGGAAAAAGTTTCATCAAAATTACACTCTAAGTATAAAAGAAAGTTGTAGAATTCTAAGGCTTCGAAATGTTTCACTTAATTGGTCACAACCATATATAGATATGCCAGTTATGATGAGGAGATGTCAGCAACTACAATAACAAACGTCCCACTGGTTCATACACAAAAGAAAATCTTGAGAAATTATGATCATGGTTGATAATTCAGCACCTACGACTAAGTTTCCTGCCAACAGTCATCATTGGTAGGCAATATAGTAATGCATGCACATTGCAATGCAACCATTTTTAGTATAAAGGATGCAAGTTTTCCCTTTTTTGATTTTGTGTCACAAAAAAAAAAGAGAGAAAAATACAGAAGAGTTTGAATAAGTTGATGGGAGGCTTATCTGGATGTAAAAGTGGTTCCCACTGGTATCACTCCTTGGCAACAATATTGTCAAAGTGGAAATTTTCGCTGTGTTGAAATTTTCGCGCATTTTGCGCAACCCGAAACTAGCGCGAAAATAAAAGCACGCAAATATTTTTGCTCGCCATATGTTCCAGTAGTTGATGTCTTGATTCCACGGAATTAAAACACGCAAAACTCTTCTTACCCCGCCGATTGCGAAAAATTAGTCACGCGAAAATATCCACTTTTACAGTAGGTGAAGTTCTTACAGTCCATTGACCTTCTTATTTGACATGCAATTAGTATGAAACCTCTGCCATTCCATTTGCTTTATTGCTATATCACTATCTTGGACATGATGGAACACATTGATAACTTGCACTTCGGAAGATGACATTCCCCACATTTAGCTGGACAGGTGTACCTTACATTCACATAAATGGTGCATACAGTGTATGGACCCAGTCTACTTAATAGGTGCATTATTTTTGCTCAAATTCTAATATTGCTTATATTCTAATATCATGGTAGTACTGGCAAGCAGATTCCAGTAACATTATTGACAGACAAGAAGATGAGAAATAGATTTAGGCAAAATCTTCTTTGGCTGTAGGGCCTACTCATGTACTTCTTATACAAAAAGCACATAAAAATAATGATAAGATAATAAAAATGATAAAGTTATGAGATTAAAAAAAAATACTGTATTAATGCTTTCTTGACAATACAAGGATACAAGGATGCAAGGAACTTTATTGTCCGTTAAAAATACAGAAATTCGCCTTCCACTGGCATAACATCAAAGAAGGACAAAAACAAACAGCATATATTGCACATACGTTATAATAGCATATATAACAAACGGAATAACAATAATTCAATTCAAAGTTTATTTCATTTTTCGACAAATAATAAAGGACTAACAATAATAAAAACTGAATGAAAATAACTGGAATAGCTGAAATATCTAAAGTTCTTTGAAAACACCCTGTTTTTCTTTTATGCCTTATGCCTTTTCCATACAAAGAGAAACCACCCCACCCCCATACCTCCCAAAGTAGCCACTGATTTTTACTGGCCGTAATCCTCTTCATCGTAAATCTGTTGATTTTGCCATCGCTCAACAGTTCTCTATCGCTGATGCTCTCATTTGGATCACAATCAAGAGGATCGGATGTCACTTCATCCATGGCAGATCTGGATGACTATGCCAAATGAAGACAAACCACACGGCATTCCACGCTCCAGATACTACTTCTATCCCGCAGAAAGCTCCTGTACTTTCATCCGTCTGGCGTGCAGACATTTCACCATATGGCAGGCTATTACCACAAAATAAAGTCTACAAATTCTCCCCCCTTGCCATATTTATTGCCAAAATGTGTCACAGGTGGTAGTAATAAACCCAGTGTTGATGTGTGACACAGCAAGAAGGGCACATCTCAACACTCCCCTTTCTCCTCATCCAACCCACCCCTCCCATCCCCCCCCCCCCCATGAAAAACACAGAATAATCTTGTGTAAAGAGAGGGTTCTCTAGCAAGACAAGAGGTGATCAACTTCTGATTTGTTATTTCATTTCAGCTCCCTCTCTAAAAGCATGTAATGAACACTAACTCTCGCATGCAAATATTCTCCCTCGATCCTCACATGCTACTGTACGGAGGCCTCTTAAAAAAAAAAAAAGAATCGGCAGGGGGGCCCCCCGCCAACAAGATGCTCCGTTAGATTCTGTTATTAACATGTATGCATCTTGGTGGCCAGCTACAGTGCTACGGGCCGAAATACTGCTCTGCATGTAGCGCCATCATCTGATTCTATTAGCCCAGTGAACACTCTGTGCAAGTCTGATGGAGCGATGGTGTATAAATGTATTGAGTGTCCATGTGTGTATTCCATCTGTGTGTGTGTTTGTGTGTGTATGTGTGTAAATGTATAAGACAGTGTAAGTGTGTGGTTGGGTGTGCATACATACAACTTCTGTTCTTAATATTTGATGCACTGGCTCTGTAGTTGGACTTTAGTGTACACTGGATAGTGACAAGTACATGCACTCTATGCATTAAAAAAAAAAGAGTAAACTATACATATTTCCGCAATATACATGTACCTCTCCGTCTGTTACATCAATCACATTTTAGATTTAACTACATGTAGGCCTACCTTCAACTGAACTGATATCATCAACAAAATCTACTCACATCATTTTCATATAGTTAACAATAATGCCAATGTCTTTATTTAAAAACATCTTTCCTTGTTGCAAGACTTGTTTCATAACTTAGTTAGATAGCCTTGTCATTGTTGAATGTTAATGCTGTGACTCCTAACCAGAAATTAAAACCATTTGACACTTAACCAGTTACTTAACCAGTTCATATTGGGAACACTAGTATGATGTGTTTCACTTCCACAACACTAACTGGCACATATTCAGCATATGCCACAGAAATTCAAAACTAGCTTCAAAGTGTTGAGGTATTGCCTTCAATTTTTCCTCTCATGGTAAAACATGAGCTCATTTGTATCATTTGAAATATAAATGAATGAATGAATGAAATAAAGAAATCATATACCTCAACAGTGTTAAAGAATTGCTTTTTTCTAATATACAATATTATTACATACATGAGATTGTACACATGACAAGCAACCTATTCATTTCATCACATATATCTGCATTTTATATATACTTTTTCTTTTACAAATTAGTAAAATTGAAAGTTGACATTTTTTCTTTGAGATAACTTGCTCATCCAGCCAGCCACTGTTTACAAAGTGACAGAAGTTGGTCTGTTTGTGAGAGCACCGGCCCGTGCCGTTCGTTCTAATCTATTTTGCCAAGTAAACAGAGAAAGGAACATTGGCGTGCTAAATCCATTATAACTCGAATGCTGCAAAGCACAGTCCAGACTGAAATGTCACGACATTGCTCCAGGCATCTGGTTGGCGAGAGCAAATGGTTTTTCATGTCACTGCTGCGCTCAACACGCCGAAGAGCGAGAATATGAAATCATGCAGATACATGTATGGAATTTACATACACACTTTACACACATAAACACACACACATCAACAGACACAAACACACACACACACACACACATACAAGTTGTACGTAGCACAACATGTGTTACAAACGGATATGCTCAATTCAACATTTGGTGCGTCTTAATACCAAAGGTCATTGCTTCAGGGGTCGGGCAGTGGAGGGTTCAATTATGGAGTGCCCGGCAGAAGCGTGAAACCCAAACCGGTATCCCATAAAGCGCCTAGTTAAGTGATAAAGAGTGCAATTACAAGACGGCTAATGTATGTCGGTCTGGATTATTCAAATGTGTCTTGTAGGAAGATGATAGTGGTTGTCGTCATTATTAACAGACATGGACTGTAATGAGTGTTGGCTATTATAAGAGAAATAAGGGAAGGGTGAGGACTGGTTCTCTTTTTTATCTATACTTCCTTTTTTTTCATAAAGGCAATGCAGATAGGGACCCCTGGCATTCCTTCACTGCTTGTATTATAACTGTTGATAGTTTGTACAATTTTAACATGCTGATTTTAAAGATATTCTGCATGAAAAGCCCTAAATTGCATACATCAAAAGCTTCTACAAACCAGATCAGAATTTACAGAAAAAACTTGCTGGAAATTACATACAATGCATCTTCAGATAATGACTGCAAGCGTGTAGCAAACATTTCATCTTTTTTAAGGCAAATTACACACATTTTCATCATAATAATCTAACTGCATGAATATGGTCTTCTCACCACAAGTGTGTATATGTCGTTTTCTCTGAAAGTAGTCTTCTCCATTGCATTTGCAGGAGAGAACTTTGATTTAGATATGGTGGCATCCTAATTTTGCAATAGCTTTGAGGAGGATAAATCATTCTGAGTTGAATCATTTCTTGGTGTTTCCAGTTATTTTGCTTTCATTGTGAATATGTGAATCCAGATATAATACAGAAGCTGCAAATGATAAGCCCCTAATCTTTACAAGGTGGTCAAATAACAAAATAATCTTTCACAATTTCTTATCATTGCCACACGACTTGGTCATCCTGGCCAAATTACAAGCATGACCAATCTTTTCTCACAATGTGACCATCAGAGTGAAATAGTGTTTGTGGAAACATCGAGGTTAAGTCATGATATTTCTTTAGAAATTGTGATTCCTCTGAAGCCACAAGGAAAAAGTGTTTGACAAGAAACACAACAAACATATCAGCCCTAACTTCATATTTACAGAGCTGGGTTCTGCAATACACACGCAGCCTCAATGTCAGATGTGCATTGTTGAGCAAGGTGAGGGAGGGGCTATGAAAAGGAAGGGAGGGGGAGGGATACAAGGTTGGCCATGGAAGGAAACACATGACAAGGGGCCATAAAGGAGGCTGTACCTTCACATCTCTGATGGACAACCTTACTGTCCGACTTTCAACGAAATAGCTGGCGCAACCTGCTAAACAATTTAGCCTTGGACACAGACAACAATGTTCTGTATGCATTCGTCTGCCCTGCTTTGTGTGAAATATAGCACTCTCACATGGCAAGCCAGCTCACAGCACGTCTGTCTCCTACACATTATTCTATATTGCCTGCAGACACTCTGTGTGGTAGTCATTTATCTACACCATAGACTGTATCCTCATCCCAAAAAGCTGCACCAAGGGAAAGCTAATCCACCGGGGAGTGAGGCATTTTTGCTCTGATATCATTTGCAACAACAACAACAAAAAAAGAAAGCAGAACCAGAACACAACAAAAAAATCTCAGACCCATAACTGCGACCAAATGGATTTTCTCCCTTCAAATGTGACATCGGGGCCCCACAGAATTGATGTAATACTGTTGGAAGGTCCAAAGAGAATCGTTTCTCTTTCTAATCCTCGGAGCAGACAGTCAGATCAGAAGGGATGGGACAGAGAGGGGTGGGGATTTGGTGGGTTGTTTTTTTTCTCTCTCTCCTAGCTACCCTAAGCTGCAATTTCCAGATGATCCCTGAAGCATAACATTCATGGCGCTATCCATGTCAGTCTAAATAAATGACTGGGAGAAGGTGTCCATCAGATACAGACAGACGAGTGTGTGTGCAGTCATACATGCCATGGTGTGAACACATGGAAGCATACTCACACACCCACACCCACACACACTGACACATTCTTATATATATATCTCTCTCACATCCACACATACACAGACACAGTCTCTCTCTCTCGATCCCCTCTCTCCTCCTTCTTTCCCCTTCTACCCTTCTTTTTCTTTCTTTCTTTCACACACACACACACACACAGACATACATGTATATTCTCTCTCCCTCACACGCACACACACACAAGACATACACTCTCTCTCACACACGTACACACACACACATACAGACATAATATTCTCCCTCTCTCACACAGACACAGACACATATATTCTCTCTCACACATGTACATACACACAGACATATATTCTCTCACACACACACACACACACACACACACACACATACACACACACACACGTACAGAGTCTCTGTCTCTCTATCTTCCCTTCCCTGCTCCATATCTTTCACTCTCACTCCATCAAGGGCATACAGCCCTGACACATATTCACTCATATCTGCATATATACCCGATATAACATGGGTGCACACAGCAACACAAACACACACGGCACATATCTCCTCTCACATATCTGCCAGGTAAAGAGTATCATCACTGATCATTCTTTGTGTGTACATGTTGTATGTGCTTTCATGACTCATAAATATAAACTCAATCACACACACACACACACACACACACACACACACACACACTCACATAGACACATGCACACAGGCACACAAAAGAATCCTTTCAGTTATCTAGCACTAACCGATAGCAGGTATATAAGCCAAGTGAAGAAGATGAATCCTATTATACCACTGTCATAGTATTAACGACAGCACTACTTCCAAAAGCATTAACTGTCTTCATAAGTGAATGTAGGTTGCGAGCGAGCAGGTCGAACGGCGACATTATTTTAAAAAATGAGTCATTGCATTTGTCGTGTGGCAAGTACCAATGTATATATACACACACTCGTAAATGGCAACATTGAAATGATGAGGCAGGAATGAGTAATAAATCACTTCTGACTGTGGACCAGAGTGGGAACCTGTGAGTGAGCGTTTTCATACCTGTCAGATAGGAGAACGGCTCATCAATGGATTTACTATACACGGCATTGTTTTCCAGAAAAGAGTATCATGAACGGCTACACAACAATATTGATCAACGACTTCATTGTTTGAATGATACCTCAAGAAAAAACAAACAAACAAACAAGAAGCCTTCCCTTTTGCTGGTCAAGAAAATTTCACTGCTTATACGTTAAAGATATACTAACTTCGAATCTGGCAAATGTATCATCCGTAGCACTTGTCTAAATCAGGCTTGAATTACAGGCATCCAATATGAAAAGAGGACTTTGCAATGAGAAACAGCATGGGGTATATATACAGGGTATCTTTCAATATTCTATTACCATTTTTTTATTTTTAACTTTTCACTCTCAGGATGACGAGGTCTAATACTGTACTATTTAAGACAAAGTGCTGTCAAGTTATGTTTAACCCTATGCATGTCACATTATTCCCTGTCCATACATTTGTGTGTGACTTTTTTTGGCACATATGACACATTGGCACAGTAAGGTTTAAAGGGATCATTTGGTTTTGGTTGAGACCTAATTTCAGGTTTCTAACATGTTTTTTTTTTTGGTGAGATAATGAAAAACCTCTTATGAAATATGAAAGACCATGTACTTCTATGAGGAATTCAATGTTTATTTGATGAAAATTGGTTTTGAAATGACTGAAATATTCCAAAAAGAGCAATTCTAATAAAGTGTGGGACCCACACTTTATTACGATTGCTTTGTTTTATTTTGTTTTTGGATGTTTCAGTCATTCCAAACCCGATTTTCATCAAATAAAGTTTGAATTCCTCTTAAAATGGTACGCTCTGTACTATATCATACAAGTGTTTTCTTGGTACCTCGCAAAAATTTAAAAGCCCAATTTTCATCTCCACCAATACTGTACCATCCCTTTAAAAAGTGAACATTGGAATATAATCATACAATAACAGAATTTCCCTTAAATTCCATTATCTGAGTAACTGTCTCCAATCACATTTTGAAGGCATTTCACATGTGTGGTTTTCAGAGAGTTAAGCCACAAAGACCTTTTTTTTTTACATCCCCCACACTTGTCTCATTCACTAGAGATTTTGGCTTTACCCAAGTGACAACCTAAAGGTGATAACGACATCTTCTGCGCACTGAAGTCACTTTGCATTGTTTCTTAAAGTTTGAGAAAAAACTGTAAGAGTTCAGAGTTCAAAGCACTGCTGAGGATGAATGTGCAGGGCACAAGAATAAACAAAATGGCCTCACTGTACATGTAGTCTGTCATATGTCCCTACATGCTAGAATTACAACTGTCATTTTCCCTATGCCTCGACAATCAATCTTTACAGATCCACCCCAAAAATACTCCCTGATGTTGTCTTCAAAAACAAAGCTTTCAGTCTGCACAAAATTTTCCACAGTTTGGTGCAGAGTTCTATCATATATTTCTGTTCTTTCCACCACATTACAGAATTCATACACCTCAGTGCTGTATATTACTACTGCTTTCTTGCAGAGACTGTCTCTGTAGGCATTATAGGCAAAGAACTTGTGAAGTCTAGGTGTCTGAATAGACTCTGTTTTCAGGTTGGGGTTCGTTTCCTTCTTTAAACCAGTCACGTTCCCACTATGTCATAAGAGTCCCTCACGAATGTCTCGTGCTAATGTTCCCGCACAAATAAACACAGCCATGACGTCAAGTGGCTATCGTTAAAATGCACATGATTGCACAACTGTTCAAATTACGTTAGTGACAAATTTGAAGAGAGCAGTGCAGAGGTACCAGCATACAAGTCATCACGCACAAACGGCTTGTACTGTTTCTAAAATTACACAGTCATTTCTCTGAGAAGCATGGCTGTGAGAAAGTTCAGAACCAACCAAAATAACAAAGAAGCCATATCTCCCCTTTAAAGCCAGCTTTCTGCCTTTTTCAGCGATAATGTCTGCTGCTGTGTCTGAATTTTACCCCCCCCCCCCAAAAAAAAAAGCATTTGCAAATACAATAATAAATTCAGACCACTGAAGCAATGGTATCAACTGTTTGTAAAATGCAAGCATTACCAGCTCTCAAACTTTCTTTGTGATCATTGGGACAACTACATGTTCACAAGCTTCCAAGCATTAGAAGATGTTCCCCATCTCAGAGTGCAGAGTGCTGATAGAAAAAAAAGTGAGGTAGAACTCTCTGCTCAGCCATAACTTGTACTTTTCAGAACAAACTTAAACCTTCTCTTGATTTAAAAGATTCGAAGGGGGAGGGGGAGATATACCAAAGGTGGTGATCCTTACGTCTAGGAAATGTAAATGTTACTAAAGTCATCAAGGGAAGCCAAAATCAAAACACCATGTGGCATGAAACATTAAACTTTGGGGTCTTTTCAGTAACTTAAGCAAAATAGCCATAGTTCAGATTTGTTTAAATAAAAATCTATGCAATACTGCAGAAGTTTTAAAATTGTTTTTGATGCCTACACAAAACTTAGAAAGTGACACATTGTGCTGATATCAGTCCAGATAAGAATTTGGTAGGAAGGTTTAATATCAGACAACTTATACATACAGGGACATCAGTGTTGTTACACAAATTAACAAAAGCTGAACTTTTAATGATTTATGCAAACAGGTCAAAAAGAAAGTCTTGGATTCAGCCATATAAATGTAAGTGGAGTTTAGCGTGATTTAACTGAGAACTTCACAATTAATTTTTTTTTAACTTTACCTACTACGGTATGTACATACCAGTCTGAAATCAATATTTAAGGATATCTTTGCACTGAAAAAACAAAAATGTGGTTATTGAAAAAAAAAGTCTTCTATATTTTTACGCTTGAACAGTAGATGGAAAGCGGAAGCTGGGCCGCTTTTCTTCTCTTACTTAGAAATCTGACTTTGAATGTGCACTGCCACAGGCTTGAATCAACATTGCAATGTTTCCATTCCCCTATCGAGTAATGAAAATTTTCTGTTGAGCAAACCGAGTGAAAATTGATTAGCAAGAGCCATGTGATGCCAAACACGGGCAAACTTTACTCGAAATCCGATCCCCAGGCTTCCCATTCAATGTCAATTCATTAATGTATGCAAACAGCTTTGGCCCGAGCATCAGCGTTTGGGTGTCAAGCAGATAGCACAGACCAGTTGTTGTTTTGTTTGTTTGTTGTTGTTTTTTACAGTGTGGTTCACATCACACTTTTCAACAACAAAAATGACAGCAAACACTGTAAAAGGCATTCCTACAGAATGAAAAGAATTATGCTGAAATTCTACTCCAAATCTATTTCAGAGATGTATGATGACATTCAAATATATTTTGAAACGTCTGTTCCCTTCAGCGTGAAGTGTCTTTAAAGCTGGCTGATATCAAACATGGTCTCCAGTTGCAAATTTGGAAAATAAAATAATCATTGCCATCAACAGTAATAGGAGAGAAGTGAGGCTCCCTTTCATTTCTATCTCCCCCCCCCCCCTCTCTCTCTCTCTCCTTTTTTTGATGGCCCACCTAGCACTGTGTCAGGATAAAAGGGATGAAAATTATTTCCACACAACTGTGGCAGAGAAGAGCATGATCTGATTTAGGGGAAACGGCAGTCAATATTCTAGCCTGGCAAGTAGATCTACATCTGAGAACACACATTTCCAATGAGAGAATGTCACGCCGAGATATACATGAGCGATTATATGCCCCCTGTTCAGTACCGACTGAATATTCACGTCTTTTCTCCGGTCTTATTGACATGTCGTCTCCAATTTGCACTCGGTTTAGTACACGTTACGGGCATCCAGAATGCAATGTCATCAGGTGACTTCCCATCATGCACCACTGGGGGGGGGGGGGGGGGGGGAGAGGGGGAATCTGACGATGTGCTCTCGCAGGCTGTCAGTACATCATGATCTCAGCCTCATTATCATCCTCTGCACAGTCAATTGTCTTTCAGGCTACAGAACCAACCCCCCCCCCCCAATAAAACCACAACAATGTGCTCTTTTCTTTTCCCTTTTCACTACATAAGCTAAAGCAATACAAGCTCTACCGCCTACGCAACGTCGACTGCAATGAACGCCCCGTTGTCAATGGTACACCACATATCACAATCATGCTCATCATAATCATCATTATCATCGAAACAGCCGAGGCTTCACGCCACCTTTAGCACAGTGTTTTCTCTGATTTACTGCAGTCACGCAGGTCTCTGCCTCGAATGGCTAATGAGTCCTCACTGTCACTGTTGCAGGGTTGAAAAATTATAGTGTGTGCTAGGAAAATTTTCTGCATCAAATTCTCCTTTCAATCACCTCATCACCGGTACATGATCACCTTATTGATAAAAGGAGAGTCATTTCCGCATTGTTGTTGTAGAAAAGTGCTAAGCTCAACTAACACACCAACAGGGAAAATGTGTCAATATCCCATGCATTTTGAATTCATTTTATAATGGTATCAAGAGTAAATGCACAAAATACCTTATCATTCCAGTGTTCTTCTTTCTTTCTTTGTTGTTGTTATTTCTTTAAGAAAATGTAGAACAGTCCATCCTTGTGAACATAACAAAATGATCAAGTTTGTGAAGTTATTTCACTCCTGGATCATACATAACCTTACAGTGTCGGCTACTAGTCAGCATTTTGACAACCAGATCTTACGACACTGAAATATTTTGCTGTATTCATCTGCGGGCAAACATTTTTTTCTGCTCTCCCATGGGTGAATGTTTCTGTGTAAATAAATGGCAAATTAAACCAGACAATGCAGTAATGAATTTTTTTTTCTTTCTTTTTAGGGGGTGCAATCATGAGAAGAAATATTCGTAATGTACGCCATGCTGCAGAGCACAGAGATGACCTATGATTTACAATGCAAACAGAAATTTGATTTACATTGTAGTTGTGAGAGTTGTGTGAATTAATTTGCTCCTTGCACTGGAGCGACAAAGTATATGCGGCATACAGTCTTTGGAGTGCATTTCAATCTCTACTAAAGTGTCAGCAGACATTCTTGTGACAAGAATGCATTCTCAGAGCTCTCTGACTAACCCACGTGATATAACGAACGATGACGTTTGTTGTTTGGGTAAAATACCAAATGTCTTCACCACAAGGTTTGAACAGCTATTTCAGGATGGCTAATCTTGGGACTTATTACATCCTTAAATAGCATTTCGAACCATTCTAGCAAAAACACTCCACGTGTTCCCACCCACGTCAGTCGTCTATATCAGTATATTGACTGTTACAGCTGTTGAAGATAATTTGTCATGGTGGCTTACAGACACAATTAGATATAACCAGTATACATATTGTACATGTACCTGTACATGTACAACTAGCATTTAAAAACCTCGTCTATGACATCATGACGCCAGGGAGAATTATCTCTCTGACTTCATTCTCTTTGGCAGCAGCATAGCAAACATTCGTTTGGGGGACAAAAAAAACTCACTCTTTGGGCTTTCCTTTTATCTGCTCTTTGACTCTGATGGTAGATTCGGCTAAAATTGGAGACGATAACAGGAACAGGCAACGCGATGACGAGTACTCCAGACAAGGCGCAGACACCACCCACGATCTTACCAATGATGGTCTCCGGTACGATGTCACCATATCTGAACAGGAGAAAGTTGCGGGGGAGGGTGGGGGGGGGGGGGGGAGACAAAAAAGGATAATGTGAACAAATTACAAATCTCGTCAGATGATTACAATGCATTTAAATGTCTCATTATATTTGAGAGCACTGGACATCTGTCAAAATAGTTTTCCAAATAATTTCTCTCTACATGTAAGTACCAGTAGATCACAAGACGACAATTGCACTGACAAAAATAAGGTTGTCATAAATTATCAATGCAAACATCAATGACATGACATAAACATATGGATATGTTTTAGTGCTTAATGTCAGTAAATGTGCGCATATTACGTGTATACCTCTGTCTGTATGTTTCAGTATCTATGTGTATAACAGAACACATTCACTTATAACCAAGACAGTATTGCAACTAATGAGCATCAGCTCTACAGACATGCACAAAAAAGCCTATGTATGATTGATGTACATTAATGCAAATCAGTCATTTTCAAGCAGATGGAAATATCAGATTCTCATCTTCACAGGATTCATGTTTTGTCATCAAGTATATTGGTCAATTCCTATACATGCATGTCTCTATTGTGGTTTCCCAACCACAAGGTGCAATGGACAAGGCATTCACAGCAGGCTCTAGCCTGATTGGTCATCTAGACAGATGGTGCACGCAGTATAGATTTCACTTTATTAGACAAATATTGCAGTGTTGTGTCAACCATATTTTGGTTTTCCTCAAACCATCTGCTAAGACAGTACATAACATAATCAATATCATTAATTGACTAGACACAAACCTACCTGTAAATTTAATTAGGTTTGAATCTATGAAGAATATGCATGTTACAACTTGTACATAAATAGCATGGACATTATATCAGTGGGTTTAAAAAGTTTCTACTATTAGCATATACATCTTAAGCACATAGAGTAACCGTCTCCTGATCATCTCATAATAGCATAATACATGCTACAAATGACAAAATTCATTTCATTTCATTCACCAATAACTTTGCTTACTCTTCACATCCATTTGTCTGGCAAACATTGTGTGACATACACGGACCTTTTATGACACACAAAAAAAAATGCACAAAAACAGCAAAAAGAAACCAACTAATGTGTCAGTGGTTTCAACATCAGATTTTACAACTTTGTAACATTTTTACAATGTTGCTTTTTAATACTCTGAATAAGGAGAAAGCATAATGCTCTTCAAGAATACACACACATACATGTAATATACTCTAGTAGCAGGCCATAAAAGCAATGAATGTGGTAATACATGTGTGCTTGTGGAGGCTCGGCTGCATGGTTGTGTTTTAGCATCGTCTGGTGCCAAAATGTATGGTTGATTGATGATTATGGCAGTCGGTGAGAAACCTCGCTATATAGATTGCACATGTGGATGGAAGGTTGGCTGCCATCCAGTGTTAATGTACAATCAGTTATCTCCTTCACTCCCCATCTGCGTACACTGTATACTGTATGGTAGCCAAAAATGGGGCATGTTGAGTGTCCACTGAGTGACATTTCGTAGAGAATCATATGAATATAGAGAGAATATATTTCATGTATCATACATTAATACAAACAATCATACATATATGTGTGTAATATGTACACATTATGTGTACATGTACATTGTATAATGGTTTCAAATATACAATGTATGTACAATACATGTACATGTATCAATAAATATAACATAGGCCTACAGACAGACAGAAAAATGAACATGTACAACAGATACAATAAGATTTTTGTATCATATTTATGTATCACGTGACACATATCCATCAATTCATCACTTATTCAAAGCATATCATTCCACAACACAGGAAATACATGGAAAAAGCAACCTAACTTCCACTTCAAGATCACTGGATATGTTTTCGTTAACTGTAATTTTCACTTTATTCTACATTGTATGACCCTTTAAAAAAAAAGAAGCTACAGGACCAACATTGTAGGCTTATATACGACATATCCCACATTACCGATAATAATTTTAGATTACCGTACAGATGTACAGTGTACCCATGTAGAATGTACATGGTATCATCATTGGATCACCAAGTTACTTGCTAATCAAATATTCTTAACACCAGTATGGTAATAATTATACTGATTATTTCATACTTACAGGATAACTGTTATTCTTGAAGTCAAATTGTGCTCTGCAAAATATGTTTCATACTTCTTTTTTTACTTTTTCTGTACATTCAGTCACATGCTTTGTAAATATATTGTACTAATAAAAAAAGTGCCTTGATAAGAATAAAATGGTAGAAAATGCCACACTTTGCTACTTTTGACCAAAAGCAACAAGTAAAGGTCACCAGTCAGTATGCATCGTCGTTGGTCAGCTACAAGTGTATAATCTCTTACAGACTTTTTGCCATTTACATCAATGTAGTGTACATTTAACATACGAGTCAGCAAATTACGCAAATACTCCATGTAGATCAAAGGGCATTTAAAGCAAATGTACAGAATAGCTTTCCACAAGACATTTTCTTTCCTTACCACTATTTAGCAATTTGGGGGCAAGGAAGGAATAGGCATGATCAGTCTCAAAATTGATGGTACAGGGTTACGCAGGAGTGTTGGAGAATGGGGGGGGGGGGATGTACAACACTTTAAAGGAAGCCACATACAATTCAGTATGATTGGCTGGAAATGTCAACTCCATTATCCAAATAATTCACCAAACAAAGAAAGAACAAAAAAATGACCCGAGTCCCTTCCCAATAGCTAAAAAGTGCATCCCGACTCTTAATTTCCAAATTCAAAGCCTGATACGAGTATGAGACTGCAGTCTAAAATCAGAGGCATTTGTACTTTCCTAAACAATACGTTGCTCAACCCCATTTTTTTTTTAAACTGTGGGAAACAATCTGTCCAACAACTTTGCCAGATTCAATTTCATGTAGTTCGTTGATTCGCCGACTGCCCAAATTTGATTTCATGTGCGGTACATGAATGACAAATTTGGCCCAATGTAAAGTTCCCCGGCCCTGGTATACGTTCTTCCGGTAAACCATCAGATTGAGATCAATGAAGATAACATCAATGTAGGCAGTTTATTGATACATTTCCCCCTTCCCTCTCCCTCCCCTCCCCCCCCCCCCCCCACAACTTTTTAGACAATCAAGTGCTTAGCCATATCGTGTAATCTAATGTAGATATAGGCTTATAGGGAAAAACTGTCACTTTACAGTATTGTATCTAGTGAATGACTCATACTCTCGATCTTATCATCACTTTTTCTGTTTTTACTTTTTACACAATGTCATGTGTCCAGTCATGTGCACCAAAAAAAAAAAATGCTTTTATAATGTGTATGCACAAAAAGCATTTTTCTTTCTACCACACCAACAGCTGTATTACTAGAAAGGAGATGCAAAAAGGAGCTAAGATCAATGATTTATAATGTGTATACTATTCATGAAATACAATGTTGAAATACTTGACATAAAAATCAAAATTAAAAATCAAAAATACCAAATATGAATTGTACGACTGAAGTGTTCAAATTATGTTATGGCTAAATTATTAACTAGAATTTATATCTACAATATTTCTAGTACAAGGCAATGGGATAAATATGCTGTGATGATAGCAACACAGCATCCCTTTGTCTAATTTGCATATGTGACTGCCACCAATACCACTGCTTGGGGAAATTATGTGAAAATATGATATCATAGGTAACTTTCTTCTTGTATGCCCTATTCTGATGGCATGTATAAGCCAGTTAAGTCACATTCTGCACACGTGCAGAAAGAGGTCAACTGAGAATAACAACAGGAGACACAGAGTTGTAATAAGCAATGCCATGGACAGCACCTGAACTGTTTCTTTATGTTGCAAGTACAAGAACATTCTAAATATCCATGGCAGTTTGTTAACATAAAAGTACATGTTAGTTGGATTATGCAAGAGGGTAGTATCTAGATTTACAACTGTTTTGCTTTGATGAATTAAATTTTGGGTTTATTTCAACCATCAATAACTCTAGATTGGTCTATTCCATTCTGTTGCTTGTTTGATTTTACTTAATCCTAAGAAAATCAACATGATCACAGAGTGACATTGTAATTCAATCTCTCTCTGATGTAACATGCTTCCTTCACATCACGTGGATACAATTTATCAAGTTAGATATTAATCCACATTTTAGTCTTTAGCTCTCAAAGTAAGAATAAAGTTCTCTGACAGACTGACATTACTGCCATTTACAGGATTTTGTTTGTTTATTTTTTATTTTTGTCTTTGAGTGGTTGGAGAATAGAGAACAGATAAAAACTGTCTGTAACAGAGACTAATCCTGCTTTCCTATTTTCCCAAGAGCAATTGTCTGTTGGAAAAAAAAAAATATGGAATTAACAATGGATAACTACCTTGGAATAAAAGAAAAGGACATACATTGTATCTTCAACATCCTTGGCATGAAAGGAAGGCAAAAATGCCTAACTGCCCCAGCACAAAGAACACCCATTTAAAAGGAAAAAATCAGCGGTATCTTCAGATGATGAAATACAGTTCTGTTGACAGAAGAGGAAACTAATTCAATTCCAGAATTAGTTGTATTTTTGTGTGCATGCATTATTTGTGTAACCTGTGGCAATTTTCAGCTGTACTGCAACCTTCTCTTGGAACATTTATAGATCTGCAATATTAGTCTACTTCATTTTCTGATATGTTTTCCTCCTTTAAAGACAATTTGCAATCATAAAACTATCGACTGCCACATCTTGTCTGCTTTACGACATAATATTGTGTGTCCAAATGAAAATATCTTCACTTTTAGATCTACAATGAACCAGTTAATTTGTGTAAACACCCACAACACAAATTTTTTCTGTCATTTGATGGCTGTCATAATCTTGACAAAGATTGTACAAATGAACGATCCAACCATATTTCTTTTCTTCATTTATTTTTAGAATACCTTTTGCCCCCAGCGTAATGCTATGCAAACAAACTTTTATGAATGTTGGGATGACAAAAGAGAGGAGAAGACATAAAGTTCTATCAAGCGCATGATCCCCATTGAAAATTCCTTGAAAAGAATGCTTGTTTGTGCTTACATCAATGTCTGAAAAAGTAAAGTTTTTTGGTGTTTTTTTATTTTCATTGCAATCATTGACAATTTTTTTTTGTTCTCTCAGCTCTGGAATTAGGCAAATGATTGAAAGAGATTGGATGAAGACCTAGAGGGAAGGCTGACTTGTCTCCTGCCCAGCTGAGGCTAGCTGCAGGAGCTTTTAAAGAATGGCATTGCTCCACCTCAATGAGGTCACTCCGGCTTTAATACAAGAGGACACTTGAGATTCACAAGGATTAATCTGGACTGACGTTTCAATGCTGGAGAAAATGGGTTATCACTGAGAAGAAAAAAAATGTGATTTGGATTAAAATCAAGAATGCACCTCTGACGCTGCATCTTCTATTTTTCTTCATTTGGTTCTTTTTGTTTATTTTTGGCCTAAGATCTTTGAACCATCAAGTTTGATTTGTTTGACAGGAATTTCATGGAAAAATGTATTCTGCCATAACTCTGACAATTCTTTCAACATTCGCATCTCTTCTTTTTACCATACCCCATTATTTGAGATTTGCTGACATAGAAACCTCAATCTGCCAAATTGGCACACACACTCACACACAAGCAGCATGGGGGCTTACCAAAAAAAAAACCAACTATTCAAGTATTTGCAGTAGTCACGTAGCAACTATATAGTGAAAACATTTGCTATTATTATTAGGTCAATCCTTTCCTTTGACAAAACATCACGTGACATATTGCTCCTTGACACAAATATTTAGTCAAGGATCATTACAATAGTTGCCTTCATTCACATCACAATATTCATATGAAATTTATATATATATATATATATATATATATATATATATATATATATATATATATATATTGTTTCTTTGCATGCCTTTGTGTTTGGGTTGTTTTTTTTTAAGATGGTGCTATTAAAAAAAAGGAAAGAGTAAAGGTTTTACATTAAAAAAAAATGCGTTACAATGTCCTTTGAAGGCAATTCTTTACCATTTGCAGATGAAACAAAAACCCAGCTTTTGTGCTTCAAAATAGCTCTAAAATGTGAGTTAGTGATAGAAACAACTAGTGTAAAAAAAGTTAATCAGTAAAATCAATGTCATGTTGTTAAACATACAGAATGTGAACAATAGCTATAAGAAAATTGTTTCTAGACTAAACCATCTACAGTTATGGTTTAGTGACAAAAATAGTGTTATCTCCTCATATTTCAGGCTTTATTGCAAAATTTTTATATGTTAGGATTTTCTTTGATACAACTGGCCTACACATATGCATCAAATATGATAACTCAAACGTTTTTATGTCACTATTCCCAATGGTAAACAGCACTTTTAATAGTTTTGGAGGCTTTTAGAGAAATGACCTCTCAGACATCCCCATCCCTAGGCCCTCCCCAACCCCCTTCCCAAAGATCACTTGAACTCAATGGAATCAGCTCCCGTCTCAAGCAGCAGCCACAGCTCGGGTCGACAATCTCTGCTTTTTAGTGCTTCTGCCCCATGTCCAGTCATGTAGCATAAGGTCAAGTGAGTTAATATCCTTTGATGCACAAAACCCTCAGTAAGTTAGTGGAACGGAGGCAAAAATAAAACAGTGACGACTTGGGGGGGGGGGGGGGGGAGCGGATGGCAGGGGGAACCACTCCGGCAGAAGCAGACAGTCTGTACGGTACAGTGACAACATGACAGAAATTATCGACTTTGGTCGCAGTAAAAGATCAATGGCGGATTAATTGGATGAGCAAGTGCTGAGGGCAAGGATGAAGGGGAGAGGATAGATCGGGGTGGATACTCCTTTCAAAGAGGGCCAGGTGACGTCTGAGAGGATTACATGAGGCAAATCGCCCCACTGTTGGGAGTTAATCGTCAGTCATAAATACCTCCTCCAAAAAGGGACTGCTCTTTTTCATGACGGCAGAAGTGGTGATGTAGTAGCAGTATCTTTAGCAGCAGTAGTAGCAGTTAATATTAGAAGAAGAAGAAGTGGAATAGGTGGTTAGAGTCTATCTTCATTTTTTTTTTGTCATCTCAATGTTCCAAATCATCCAAGATAAAAAGCAATTACATTAATATGGCTCATTTGAAACTTCTAGACCAAGATTTTAAAGTTGCAGAATATTTAGTGGACTGTATGCAGCACCATGAGCATTAGTAGCTGATGGAAAATGTGTGATTCATAAGAAATTGCTCTTGTCATGCTGTGCTTTATAATTCCTCTGGGTGTTTCAGTACTACTGTTTCTCTGTGTTTTTCTCCTACCTGAAGTAGAAGAAATGAAAGAAAAATTCAAACTGTTCTAGATTGGGGTGTGTAGAATACTTCAAGTGGATGAAAGTATACTTTTCTTTTCTTTTCTTTTTGCTCTTCTCCTTCTTCTTCTCCTTCATTTTCTTTAATGGTGTAAAAATAGCAGTCCCAAAGAATTTTGTGAAGACATGATCTGGATAACACATTCATCACTTGGTATCTATCGGCATGTATAGCACAGCTGCACACCTGAACTTCTGCACCCCCTTAAAGAACCAGTCTCCGAACACCACTTCCTGTCTTGCTACCACGGCTGTGACCAGATGCTAATTGAGTTCACTGTAACTTCCAACCATCTCCATGGGGAAATATCTTAATAAGGGGTCCTGCAACATGGATATCTTGTGTGTACAATGCACGATGCACAATGTACGTAAGTACTGTATAAAGTGTGTGTTTGTGCGTGTGTGTGTGTGTGTGTGTGTGTGTGTGTGTGCGCTACCAGCCAAGTGTTGAAAGCACATACTGTGTGTTTTCGTCAGCAGTTCTGGTCTGTCGCTTCGTCACTCAAGTCATACATAAACCAGTGATATCATTATGGCAGGCTACCGCCATATTATTTGTCAGACCAATCCAGAGATGGGCAAGGTTTTTATCCTATAGTGCATCGGGCAAAGAAAGGTACTAAATAATCAAATCGTGCATTTCTGGGTAAAGTTGAAGCACCTACAAAGACATCGCAGAAGATGAGCAAATTATGCACTCTCTGCTGTGACTTGTTTGACAAAGATGCTTTTTTTTAAATCATATATCTTTCTGAGAGATATGAGCACTTTGCATACACATGCCCGCAGGCACAAAAAATGAGAAAATGTGTACACATTGTTGTACATTCAAATTTATATACTGTATGCTTGAAGAGACTCCCAATATGTTTGGGATGAGAATCCATTAACATATCCTCGGCTGAGAACCAGAAGGAATCATGTTTTCAAACTTGATCTCTTCTACTGGAGGGCCTACATGATGGTGTCAACCTTGAATTTGTTTTTTCATTTTTGGTAAAATATTAAAAAATCAAAACAAGGGCAATATTTACCCAATACATGTATCTGGAACAATGCTTTTAAATCTACCCAGAGAAGAAATCAATATTATATCGATAGTTGGGGTAAAAGTTTGATTGACACACTGTCTATAGATGTCCCTTATGAATGTTCTACCTATGTAAAAGTTATCCGTGGCTGTTTACAGTTCATATGGTGGTAACAACCGATATTTCTCTTTCAATTAATAATCATATTGCACTGGTAAAATAGCTTTGCAGAGATCTATAGACACTGTGTATTAAACAAAAAGCATTATGGCTGTAGTTACAGATGGAGATCTTAAGCAGTACACCTGTATGTATCCATACAGTGTACATGTACATGGCAAACAATTCCACATTAAGGCAAAGATACAGACATTTGATAAAATACACGTACATGTATATAACATAAACACAGTATGTCAAAAGATATCTCGCAGAAGGCAATATTCAGAATGCTATTCCTATCAGAACAGGAGGGAAGAACCGAGGGTCCTTCCACATTTCACAGCAAAGGCCCAAAGTCCTGAAAAGGACAGAAGTACCGTGTTTTTTTGTTTTTGTTTTTTTGTTTTTTTGTTTTGTTTTTTTTTTGGGGGGGGGTTCAGTTCAAATCTGTTTCTTCACACTATTAGGTATGTACAGTCTTACAAGCCATACAAAGGCTTTCTCATGTACATTCAATTTTTCACCATTACAGTCATGTAATGTGTACTTTGTGCTGATTTATATAGTACATGTATCAATACTTTGTGTTAACGTTGTGTTGATTTGTATGTTATATATGTATGTGTTTTTTATCCTTGTTGAATGATGCATATAAATAAAATGAACTGAAAAAAAAGAACTGTAATGAACAGGCATAGCCTGTAATACAGATGTTCTCAGGGTCAGCAGTTTTCTTTTGTTATAGAGCCGAAACAGCTTAGGGATAGAAAGATATACAAAAATAATTATTGGGACCTGAATATTTACTTCGGTGCAACAAAATTTTGTAATAGCCATGTTCATTATAAAAGGAGCACACAGTACACCAGTCTCAAATAGATTGTACTCTCTCTAATGAGCATGATCTCACAGAAATGTGCCGGCAACACTATAAAACCGCTCTAGTAAGGATACAGCCCTCTGTCCAGTGGAGGACTAATGTCTACACCCTTGTGTCAAAAAAAGAAAAAAATACAGAAATTCAAAGTAGATTTGAAATTTGTCCACTGTTTTATCTTTAACCTTTACACTTCCATGTTTCAGGAATGAAAAAAAAGAAAGAAAGAATATAAATGTAAATATTGTTTCTCTGTGTGATCATAAGGCTTAAATAGATTTCTAATGCCACAGTTAAATCACTATGTCCTTGAAGTTATATTGAATTTAAATCAAATTAATTACAAAGCGTTTCCTGACACTCATGAAAGTGTGTATCTGTGAAGGGAAGGTATAAAGACATCGACACACAAAGTATGTCTGCAAAATGAGGGTTAAATCTGAAATCAAGCATGCACCTTGCTTTATTAACCAACTGATGTGAAAAACAAAAACAAAACAAAACAAACCACGTCATTGGCATGGGGTTGTTTGTTTGTTTATTTGTCATTCTTTCTTCTTCTTTTTTTTTTGGGGGGGGGGAGGGGTCGGTGCTATTGTGTGCGTTTATGAACAAGCAAGTTGGTATGATCCTTTTGTCTGTGTATCATAGATTAACATCTCAGTGCAAAGACACTATACAAGATATCTTTCCTATGTTATTGGAGAGTGGTTACTGATATCATCTGAAAGCTTTTCAAGTCATCTGAAAAAAAATATGATTTGTGCCTCCTACTACCTAATGAATTACTGTTTTATTTGATTTTAAATGTTGAACACATTAAATTCTTCCACTCTTCAGGTAAGGAGAATGTAAAGTGATTATAGGCCCCATATTTACGTAGGCTTGCTTGCGTGCTACGAGAAATGCGGCAGCCCCTTTGAGGTCGGTCACCATGCCTATCATGTACCAGACTGCTAACATGTATTTCATGGGCCTTTTTATGTGCTGCAGCAGTCTCCCTTGACACAATTTAGCATGTGTGAGAGCACACATGAACTGTTAATGGGTCTACGGAGAATCCATGTACTCAGCACTGAACTAATTGCCATCAACCCTTGCTCTCACACAACAACGCACTTTTAACGCACTGGTACTACGCCCGACGAACGGGTCCACGCCATCATGAACGCAGTTTATATGCATATATACACTTTCACATCCCGGCGATTGTTTGTGTGGTCAATTTAAATGAGAATAGACAAGTGTGCGTTGATACTCTCATCCCCCCCTCCCTCACGCGTCTTCCTAGCGTACGCACAGTGTTCCACTGAAATTCCCTGCTTGCCATGTAGAAATATCAATACTATTGATTACCCCTGGCCTGCGGTTGGCTGACAATGGATAGTTTGTTTGTGTTCAAATGTGGAACTTGTCCACTCACTATACGTTCTACAAATTGCTGGCAGGCCTCCCAATTTGGGTGCTTGTGTGTAAAAACGCACAAGGCACACTGGTACGTCCACCGAATCGGCTTGATGCTCATACACAGACAGCAAGCCATGGACAGATCGAGAGGAAAGGCAGGACATATAAATCAACAGATACCATCTTGACCATGGCATCAGTTGGATTTGACCAGTATTGGAAAGACATGTCTGCAGGCATATTTTGAGATGAATATATACACAAAGAAAGAGACAGGGGGAAGGGAAAAAGCAGGAAGAGAGAAACTGAAAAAGGAAAGAAAGTGCACCAACCTACAACATTGTGCTATATTCCCAATCTCTCTGCCAAGCAGGTTTATGGCCAGAGAAATAATTCATTTTTTTTTTGTGACAATGCTCTCCAGTAGCAGCAGGTACAATGTACAATTTGTTGCCCGAAGTACAGACCCATTATTTCTGGTGCAGTTTTCACACCAGGATGGAGAGTATTTGCATGTCAATATCTCATTTTTGGTGGCTAGTTTGACAGCTCATTTACCCTTGGACCGATGCAATCGAAGTTTGACGACCTCACACAAAATAACAATCATGAGTCACTCTTTTTCTTTTCTTTTTTTTTGTACTACAGGAAAACTCGTTCAAACACCCATAATGCCATTGCTGCAGATAAAAAATATAAAACAAAGCAACTAAAAACCTATAGGCCTACTATTGACAGATTTGCATTACACTTAAGTACATTCTAGGCCAAGAATATGCAAGGTTGTCATATGTCTCACAGATGTCCTATTTTAGGTCATCACAAGTCAGTTATTTGCGTCAACTTGGACACCGAACCCCCTTTTCCTAGCAGGTCATTCACTGTTTTAATGTTCAGTTGTGATTTCATCTCTACCAACCCTGGTATACAGATGTAAATCTTCTGTAAAGGCTTCATCATGTTAGCTTTTTCCACTTTTTCAACAACAACAAAAATCTCATTATCATACTGTATGTCAAAATCTCCACAGATCAAAGAGCTCAAAACACCATCCTCAAAATTGAAAATCGCTAGCCACAGGGGTTCAGTGGTCAATTATAAATCAGAAGCAGCCAGTTAGATGGATAGATGGCCGGGTGGACTGGCCATCTAAGGCAGCACAGTGGACAAGGTAAATGACCCCTCCCCCAGCACACAAAAATCCTCCGGCCATAATTTCCTCCATTTTCAGGTTGGTTGGCGGCTGTGAGAAATTGCACTCGCTTTCAGAAATTATCACCACATACGGAAGGACAAACAAACCTCGCACCCACAGAGCTCCAGTAATTGTCTGTAAGGATTGATGATTTCATCCAATTGTGGTTTCTCACAAGGCATAATTTTTCACAAGTCTCAAAAAGACTTCAGAGAAAGTTGCTATTAAATGTATATTGGTTCCCGTTTTCACTCTGAAATGATGAAATTCAGGATCTCCTTTTTATACTGAGAATCTAGCTGAAAAAAAATTATACTGTGAAGAGAATACATTTCATGGAAGTCTTCTCCTGTTTGATTGGATTAGATAAGTGAGAATTCAACTCATTTTTATCCTGTTTTGTTTCTTTTTTCACGGTTTCACGTAAAATAGCAGTCTTTGTAAGATTATGTTAGCTTAGACAGCAGTTTGCTATTAAAGGGTGTGTACAGTTCTGGTTGAGGTGAGGATTTAGCTTTTAACGTTTTGCAAGATATTCAGAAACTACTCTATGAGATGTCAAAGAGTATGCAATTCCATGGGGTATCAAAAGTTTATTTGATGAAAATCTGTTTTGAAATGGCTGAGATATCCAAAAACAGGGTAAAACAAAGAGATCCAAATAAAGTTGTGGCATGTCGCCTTTTATTATTATCACTTTTTTGGATATCTCAGCCATTTGAAAACCAATTTTCATCACATAAACGTTGAACCCTTCTTAAAATTACATGCTCTTTCATATTTCATAAGAGGTTTCTCACTATCTCACTTAGGAATGTGCAAAACATGAATCCCCACCTCAACCAGTATTGTACAGTCCAGTTAAAGGCCTACATTATAAGAAGATAGAAAATAACACAAACTGAAATAAAAACATAAAAGGATCATGAGGTAATATTTACACCTATTCAAGCAAGATTTAATCCGAAAAGACTACCAGTAACCTTTGGCATTCCCTATGTAGCAAAGCTCTCTGTTTACAATTAGTAAGTGTATATATGTATTTTTAATCAAATCCTTACTAGCCTCACTACAAGATAGGCATATGTACAACACTTGTGTACATGGGCAGGTACAGTACAACTTGCAGATGCATATCAAAAATAGACATCACTACTTATGGCTATTTCTTCATCATCATAATTCCTGACCTTTTACACTTCAAGTGTATCTGTACACAGAAATTTATTTTTTTGACATTGTAGGTTATGGTACTGGTAATATCCCTATGAAATATCAGAGTGCAACATTACTCACATACAGAGATATAGCAATATATAAAGAGACATAGAGCAATCTCTAAAATGCCAAAAATTACATGCGCCTTGATCTAAGAGTAGTCTTCTGGCCTTATTGACTGCATTGGATTGCGTAGTTTGATAATTTTCTGTACGATCAGTGTACTACGATACTCTCAAAACATGCAAACGCACGCAAATGTCCACGCGATGTACGTAGCTAGGTTGGTGCTACCGCGCTGCACCGGGCCACTGACCAGGCAGCCACGGCAGCCTCTAATAATGTGGATGCATTTATATGGCTCGATGAGGCGATACCGATAGACAGTATTCGATATAGCTGTGTGCAGACGGAGGCAACGAAGGAAACGTGCACACACCGATGGTCGACGCACGGCTACTATTTTCAGATCTGGCTACTATTGCAGCACGCACTAGTGCGTGCTGCTTTATTAAAATTCATATTTCACAGTTTGGGACATTTTTTGTGATGGGATAGAATTTTCTCTAGAGTTCTTAGGACATGCTCTCACACCTTCCCTTTCACAATAACTGCATCTGATCCTTTAATTAATGTACAATGTAAATCTCTATGAAGACAAACAGGTAGTTTTTTTTTCTCTATATTATCAGTTCAATTTAGCTAAATATACATAACATGTAGGGCCCACTACAAACTACTGTATATGCAATGTATTTTGAACACAAACTATTTATTCTATTGAGACTGGGAAAACAATTTTGCAAGTGGTTGAATTTGCCATGGAACACAAGAATGCCAGAATGAGAAATAAGCACAAACCCTTTAAAAGAGAAAATTTGGTCAATTTTTCCCTTGGAGGTAACATATAGCACATATTTGTGTTGAAGGAAGCAAGATTTTCACAAGTTGCCGATTTAGCATGGCTAGCAAAATCAAATACATCGCAAAATACACTGCTTAAACAGTATATATAGTACAAACAATAAACATTCTATATATGAATGTGACAAATAGGGTCTATGGATATAAAGGAAAGGTCTACTTTGTCAAATAAAGTTACAGTATGAATATCTGTCAAAGTGACAGACAAAGTCCCAGAGACTTTAAATTATAACTTGATAGTCTGGTGCTATTTTCTAAGAGATACAACTAACTTTATTATAATGATAAAACAAAACAGAATATTTCAGTTATTTGCAGGAATTTTTTTATTGGTACAAACTATATGATTGTGTCATACAGTATGCTTGTGACATACATTGTATTGATACACAGAATTTTATTTTTTATTTTTAGTTGAAGTGTTTAATCAGGTTTGGGGGTAATTCTGTATGTTTATGTACATCTTGTCTTGAAAAGAATGGACCTTTTGACATTTAATTACCAATTTGATATAGAAAATGGTCAGGCCATTGGTCACTTATCAAATTTACATTGTGTATGTTCTCTAACCTTTGATTGTAAAGGGATATGTCAACACTATTTCATGGTTAATTCAAATTGAACATACATTAAAGGTACAGCTGTAGAATGTATGACTTGTCAAGCCTATCAATGTAAGCAATCCTGTCTGATTATAGTCCCATAAAACTGATCTACAGTACTGGTACATGTACAAGATGTATGTGTTCGGATTAAAAGTTTTGTTTGCTTGTTTGTTTGGTTGGTTTGGTTTGGTTTGGTTTGGTTTGGTTTGGCTTGGTGTGTGTGTGTGTGTGTGTGTGTGTGTGTGTGTGTGTTTATTTTTTTTCCATTTTTTTACATAACAATTTTCATCAGCCATAAGCATCTACTCTTCATTCAGACTCACAGCACATTTACAATCAGGCATGCTGGCTCACTGTTGCCTCACAAAGCATGCATTTAGAAATGTGTTCCTGTATTCAGACTTAGAACTGGTCCTTTAAAATGAATTTACATAGAAATTACATGACAGTTCTTTGAAACAGTTCACAATATGTGATGAGATCTGGAGTTTGCTCATAGTCTACAATGAGGAACCTCTGTGAACAGCTTCAAAAAAAATTATATTTATATGATTAACTCAAAGGAATTCCACTTGAATTCATACTGTGTTACAAAGCATAATGTTGGAGTCACAAAAGGAAAATTTACCAGCCACTATCACTTCTTTACACCAAGTGTGCTTTAGCACTAATGTAAACAGTCTTATAGGGTTTGCAAATAGGATGGGCAAATAGTTGTACTTCACTAGCACAAATCAATGACAAAAGGCTGTCTATCCTGACCTTATGCTGAGCAAAAATCAGCTTGGGTAAGGGCCTGATGAGTGTTTGCTAAATCTACAATCAGTATAACACTGCAAATGCACACAATTTCAACAACTGCCTATCAGTGTAAATGTATGTGTTTGTAAAAGAAATAGCCCAGTGCTTTCTGTAAGCAAGCCAAGAGAGTAAAAATACATTCATTTGTTCTATGATGCTCCTTGGCAGAGAGGTTGAAATGGAAAAGTAGACTACAAGGATAGAAGAAATGGAACACTTACTTGGAGGTGCACTGCAAAGGTTAACTTGCTTATGCACGTACAATGTACGTGTACATGTACATTAAATACAAATATCAACAAGTCTACATCAAACTGTAGGCCTACATATGTGTATCTTAGCCAAAATGTTGTTACTCACTAGTTTATCTGACAGACTGTACTCTTGTCACTAAATGTGTGGCAAGAAATAGATAAACAATTGTATCTCTAATAGAATTTTCATGTTCTTCTTTTGAAAGGATATCAGAATTTGAATATTGTCTTTACATGCATTTTCTTTCTCCATAATTTTTTCATCTGTCCTTCTTTTGAAATTAAGGCTGCCACTTGAATATGCATTTTCTTTCTCCACATTTTATTCATATGTTCCTTTCTCTCAGTCACCTCAATGGTGTAAAGCCATATCAAGAAATTTAACAAGGAAATTCACATTTAAACTACTACTCAGAACAGCCATTGGATGAAAAGAGGTACTGTGCACTCCCTTTATAACAAACATGGTTATAATATGTTGTACTGAAATTCTTGTTATAATGAAGTAAATATTCAGGTCTCAAAATTGTCAGGTATCAGATATACATTGTATACAATGTACATCTTCAGATACACTGTACTGTTTGGCTATAACAAAAATTTGATACAATGAAAGCAAACTGCCAGTCCTGAGGAATTTGCTGTAATGGGAGTCACTTGTATCATGTTTTTTGTACGAACATAATGTAACATTCTGTCTACGTGATCACCAAGGCTTTTTCTACATGTACTTGTTCTATGAGCATAATATGGTACTATCCAATTGAAAGCATTAGAGCAAAAGTAGCAGAGTAATATACAATTTAACATTATACATATTGTATATCTAAATAATTAATGCACATAGAATGTAAAGAAATTGTTACAGGTAAAACACTATCAATATTCAATCAATGGCACTTACTCTTGATAACTCAAATATTGCTATTTTATACAGTTTCTAAATGTACACATTGTACATGTACTGTATGTTTAAAAAGATGAGTCTTGAAATTATACATGTGAGCATTCACTCCGCTAACCACTAGGAGTGTGTGTGTGTGTGTGTGTGTGTGTGAAGGTAGGTGCATGATACCTTTGGGTTGGGTCTCAAATCATCTCCACTGGACGTGCTTCCATGGCAGAAATGGACAATAAATGCATGTCATTACAAAATTGTTTTATATCACATCACTGTATGTTGATTTGACAGTACACAAAAAAAGGCAGAAGAATATATTATATATACATGTAGGCATACTGACATTAACATTCAAATACATTACATTAATATTGTTGCTTTGTGTAATCTTCTATATGTCACAATTCCTGTAACTGATTTTGTTTGACTTTAGTCATTAAACATTGAAAGAAGAAAAATATAGGCCTAGTGGTAAGAAAGAACAACATTTGCTCACCACTGTAAGTAAGTGATATGGTTACATGTGACATGTCTTTTATATTCTATACCCTTGGTGTCAAAATCATATTTCAGGGATATGCAAACATCCACTTGAAGCATCTGAGAGAAAAATAATACTACCAGCAAAATATATGCCTGCATTTCACAACATGTGACGTGATCAATGCACGTGCATGCCATAAATGCCTGTGACCATCCAATACATGTTGTAATGTACAAATTTGTGCATGTACCCTTCACTCTTTAAAAAGCTGTATTGGAAAGACAAGCATTTTCTTTTCTTATCAACTCAACAAATTCAAGATAAGAGTAGTAGATATGTGGACAGATTTTCTTTGAGGAAAACAAATTCACACACTGAAATTATGCACTCTCTAAATATTTTTATACACACTGTACATTATTATGTCTACATGAATGAACACATACAGATTTTTTGTATTTTAATCATCATGCAAAACAAAAGAATCTATAGAAATACAAGGAATCTGAGAATTCTTCACTATCTTATGTAGATATCGACATTCAAAGTGTGTGCCTGCAGGGAAATCTGTAGTGTATAAGCATTGTGACATAGACTACAGGGGAAGGCATCCACATTGTGGAATAAATGTATGACATCAGCTGCCACGGCAGGGGATCACCCCTGTTCATTACCCAATTATAGTTATATTAACTTATCATATTTACTCCCGTGTATGGGTGAAATAAAGAAGGATGGGGGGGGGGGGGTTAAGGGGGTTAGGGGGGAAGCCTAGTCTCAGAATACATGTAGGAGAGATGCCCTATCCGAGACTGACAACACTCGAGCACTCCCATCAAGATGTGATGTACATTGTACAAGCTACGGTACATGCTGTAAGGGGGAAAAAAACTCTATGCATACTGACGAGAGGCTACGGAAAGGGGGTGTTAGGGAATATTGCGGAGGATGCTCGAGCTGCAATCTTTTGCATTGTGAGGGCTGCGAGGATGGTAATGCCTGGAGGAATTCTGCTGACTGGCTAGTGGTGTGTGATTGCATACATATGTGTAGCAGATGGATTGTAACATTACTGTATAACATCCAAAAGTATAAAAGAGCATGGTCATATATTTTGGATTTTAAGACTGAGGAATGCACACGATGGTTAGCTCTTGAACTTTTAATATTTACTGAAACATTTTCTTGCCATATCTTTGCTATTTAAATTCTGTATATCTTAGAGAATGACATCTCATTACTATATTTTCTTTACTCTAAAGCACCTACGCTGGGCAAAAAAAAAAAAAAAATTATCTTATTTTATTTTATTGAAACATATTTATTCAGGATTGCTTGATCAGCATGAGCTGTTTTTCATCAAGGTCCTCATCAAAAGAGCAAACAGCACAAATTAAAACAAAACTGCTTATCAGTGTGTTTGCATAGGGCCTACGGCCATTTTAAAGGTACAAATGTACAAGCCTGCAAGTTTCACAGCTGTATTGTTTTGCAGCTGCAGTAGTCACTACAGCTGACGTGAGTCTATGCTGCCACCATTGTCGGAGTTGAGCCATTGCAAGCATGCAGAGCTAGAGCCGCAGACTCATGCCACCGTGATCTTGAACTCCGTGATGACATTTCCTGGTGGACCTTACAATGCATCTAATGAGATTACATTTTGAATCGAAATCTTCGATGCCACACTTATCATTGGTCTAACCTGGGGTCCCCGCTTCTCTAAATAGACGGTCTAAAGCAACACTTCAGACTGTGAGATATTTTTATCCTGTTTGAAGTTCATGTCAATTAGGAGACATACATATAAAAGTGTACTATGCATATGTACATTTGTACAATGTACACTGAGCTTCCAGGCATATACTAAATTTGGCTGGTCTAACCAGGGAGAGTTGCCCAGTGTCCAATCCAAAATTATATTAAAGTAGTGTTAATGAATCAATTCAATTAGGCTATTCTCACTGAGGATCAGTGGCTTACAAAAATGCATGTCCAGACCAGCATTAAAAAGAAATAAACTAAAGCATGAGGATGTTGTCTTCAGCACATAAAATAATATAGGACCCATACATGTATAATCTGCTCAGTTGATGCATATATGAATATTACACTCTTATCATGTAATCATCATAAATTTATATTACCATTTATAACTATGACTGCAAATACGCACACCAAATATGAAAACATAAATATGATGCTGCAGGATGTAGCATCTACATGTATCTTGATCAATTAGCATCTGGCAAAAGTCATATCACCATGTAGGCTAATATGATACAGTTTACTATGATAGTGAAAATCTGGTCTGTTAAGTCTTGTTTATTCAACTTTCTTTAAACCTCCTGTTTCACAAGTTCTAACTTGTTATAAATTTGAATGTGACAGTAAATTGAATCAAAATGATATGCACTCTATCCCTATCATTTATAAATTGTCTGACATTTCCTTCACATGTCTGACCAAAGCTTAGGGAACATACAGTATGTATGTAGATCTTTGCTTCCTTGGCTTGATGATTTACACCTACCTCCTTTCCTTGTTTTCTTTATCCACCACAAACATTTAAAATATATAACAAATGAATATCAAATTAAAGTAAAACTACGGGTGGGGATGAATCTCAAGTACTGTACCTAACAGGTCACTGAAATGAGACATGTTTATTCATTTCAGATTTTTCATTTCACATTTCTCGATTAATACAGACACAATATGCACATTTATTATTGCAGTGAAAAATAGATATCATGCATAAAACATTCTGTCCTTCAGCAGAAAAGATGCACATTCTTCACAGCATGCCCTCTTTCTTGTACTGTACAAAATTGTATGCCATGATTTATCAGACATAAAGAAGAAAAATGGCAAAATCACTTTTTCAGATTGTTCTGGATTATTTTGGATTTCTAAACAAGATGTAAAAATAAGAAACAAAGGAACGTGATGAATCCTTCTGTTCACACTTTGAGTCATCCTAGATGTCTATTTTCTTTGGAGGGAAGGCTATCTTTGTATAGCAGTTTATCGTCGCTGGGGTGACAAGACCTTATATCTGCAATTTTGGTGAAAATGACTTTTTTGCATTTATGGTCAAATAATCGGTTAAGTGATGTCCTGTCCAAATCCTAGTTGTCTTACCCCAAAAATGAAGCCACCATGGCACATCAAAGGAACGGCTGTCCCATTTGCTACAGTGCTTTGGCCGCCATGTATTTTGGCTCTCCTGAACATTTGACATTTTGTAGATACGAGGTCTTGTCCCCCCAGCGACATTTTCACAAGGCATCTGCTTTGTTAATACACAATGGCCTACTTTGAAGTAAAGTTACAGTTGTATAATATTCAAAAGAATGTAACCATTATCATACTTGAGATTTCTCTTCAACAATCTTAACTTTCTGCTGATATTTCCTTCACTTGCAGCCACCAGAAAATACTGATGCTATATATGCAAGATACACTTGGTTTGCGGTTCACCATGTGTAGTCCTTAGAAGGACTGTTGGAATGACAGGAGAAAGAGAGAAAGAAAGGTCGGATGAGAGGTGAGAAATATAGTCCTGTCATTCCAACAGTCTTTCTCCTGCCATTCTAACAGTCCTTCTAAGGACTACACATAGTGAACCGCAAACCAAATGTATCTTATATACCACACCATGCAAACACCTTCTGTATATGCAGTTCAGAAACCCCTTGTGATTTGTTTACTCAATCTTCAATGATCTTACCAAATTATCAAACATTATCAAATTTACTTAAACCACTATTCCAAATAGCACAAGCAAGAAGCAGGGTACGGGTATGTATCATTCTTGAAATATAAATGCAGACACACAAGACTCACTATATAGGAATTTAGGCATAAAGTATGAAATGGACACTGCATTGCTTGTGAGCACAATTCAATTGTTAGTTGTTAATATCAGCACAAAGAGCAGGTTTAGATAATTGTTGATAACATACATGTATATCTTTTTAAAATAATTTGATGTTAATACACATTGTTCCTGTCAATAATGAAAAACCAAAAAAAAGCTGATGGTAATGGTACTGGTATTTAAGATCATGAAGATTATAATATGACATTTTTTCTTCACACTATTCAGCAGTAAAGATTCTATAATTGTCTGTTCTTTATCTAGAAAAGTCATCAAAGCAAGAAAATAAATTCTCATATATATATATATATATATATATATACACACATATTTCTTATTTCTCCCGATTCCCAGTAAAACAAACTGGATATTAACATTGTTGACATTCACAAAACCTCATATTCCACCATTTAGGATGTTGAAAGAAAAAGAAAAAGAAGTCCACAAGCATTAAAAGACCTTAACTTGGAGTAACCTTTTCCCTGTGAGTTATACAGTATGCTCTCCACACTACATCATCATACAAGCATTATTAATCTCTGTCATGCCTGCAATAAAGCATTGATTTTGTAAAAACTTTTCAGGGTATGGCTGAAGTGATACACCTACGTTAACTGTCGATTCCATTAAGCATGCACAATTGATTTGGGCTTGCATGTCAGCACCACAGAAAGCGTGTAGGGAGTAACGGTAGTATTTACATGCTAGTCATGAATTTTTAATGAGCTTGTGTTCGAAAGTCATCAGAAAATCTATAAATCCAATATGGCGGGGCATTGTTGATAGAGCTTGCACAGTAAGAGGCGAGTCACTCTATTTGTTTGCAAGTAAACTCTCAGTCTTGAAAGACATTTTAAGGGTCATTAAATAGGATACAAGTCAGGGTCTCACACTGTTGAGTTGTACATCATTTTTCTGTAACACTTTTGCAGATACTTGTACTGTTTTTGACATATGAAACACATCATCTTGAGACTTTTTATTTTCATTATGAATACCTTTTATAATTCTCTATCATCAAAAGCTTTCATTCTATTGTTACCTTAATTCAGGAAAAATGTTTGCTAGAATCCATTCTAAATAATCATTTTGTGATAATCTCTTGAAATAGCAATCAATTCTAAAGCTGTTATATTAAAGGCATAATTTACTATTTGCAGATGAAACAAAACCCAGCATTAGTGCTTTAAAATAGTTCTAAAATGTGAGTTAGGGATAGAAACAACCACTGTAAAAATTTGAATCCATAACATCGATGCTAAGTATTGTTAAATACACAACATGTGAACAATAGTTATAATAAAAATGTTTCCAGGGTAAACTGTCTACAGTAATGGTTTATTGAGAAAAAATAGTGATATCTCCTTATATTTCAGATTTTATTGCAAAATTCTTATATGGTAGGATGTTTTGTGATACAACAGACCTACACATATAGCGTGTATGCATTAAATGTGATATCTTGAAATTTTTTTAAATCACTGCTCCCAAAGGTAAACTGGACCTTTAATTGCTTTGTATACCTTTTCAGGAACAAGTTGAAACCATGGATTGAAATATTCCTTTTAAAATAATACCTCTAGATAATGTCCTTGACAATAAATTCTATATACAATGTAAAACTGCTGTATTTTGCATAGTACAGTACATTTCTTTAAAAATGCACAAATTTAAGATTCTTGATATTGACAAAGGGCAGAAATAAGAAAAATGGAAATCTCTGAAACCTAACTACATGTATACTGTGTTCTGAAGTTTGTTTATTAGTAGCTTATTTTGTTTAATGTTTGGTTACAACTGCAAAGTAAAGACACTAGAGAGTCAGCACTTTTTTTTTGGTTGTTGGTTTTTTTTTTGTTATATTTATTTTGCCAATGAACACTTCTAGCATTTTATATGCTGCAACAAATAATGATAGCCTTGGTCAAAATGTATCACAGTGGAATGCTATCAAAATCTGCCAAAATATATATTGTGCATTCTATTGTTTTTCTCTTTATTATTTGAAAGCATTTACAAATGTAATTATTCTTTGCTTGATGATTTACGTGTTGGCTTCTGTTTGTACAAAAAAAAAAATCCACAAAATTAGAACATATTGGATTATAACAAAGTCCATACAAGTGGATTAAAACCTATTTAAATGTATTTAAGGTTTGACAGATCATGTACATATACTGTACATAGTTACTTGCTTATTTTCATCTATCATACAGAGATATTGCTTTCTATCATCTTTTGGGCACCTTTATCAATATCAATACTGTACATTCATCATGTTGTACATAAGTATCATCTTTACAAAATATTATCTTTAAAATCATCGAAGTCAATGTCTTCTACAAAACTCCCTCTGCAACCGGGCAACAATTGTGGTCACTTTTACAGGAGAAGAACAGAAAACATATAGATTGTATTACACAGCTGAAAAGGTTACACATGCTCTGTAGGTAATTAAAGAAAAAAACACACAGACTATTTTGGGCTTTGACTGCAGAGTGTCTATACACAAATAATGCTGATACCAATGTGTCTACATACACATGTGTATAAGTACATATAACTGTATGTGTGTGTCTCTCTGTGTGTATGTAGCCTATATATACAGTGTATACACATACAGTGTATAAAGTGTACATATATGCATCTATGCTTATAATGGTGCATGTGTATATTGAATGTAGTATATATTTTGCATTTGATGCGCATGCAATTTGGATAGATTGGTATATTTAAATGTAAATTCAAATATGCTTTCATGGGTGTTACTCTGTCTGTGTATAATAATAATTGTATGTATTCAAGAATTTACGAGGCTCACTCTGACTATACTCACCCCAATGTGGTCATAGTGACGATAGTGTACCAGAAAGCTGCAGGAATGCAGTAGAACTTTGTGTTTGGCGTATACTTTTCCGCATAGAACATGATAGTAGCGAAAATTATGATCGCCATGGACATTGAGAAGAGGAGGAATCCTAATTCACTAGCACAACTCTTTAGGGTGTATCCCAATATGCGTAATCCTTGCGAATGTCGCGAGAACTTGAAAATTCTGAAGACACGGAATACTCGGAGAGTGACAAACATGCCACTGAGGCTGTCGTCTTTGAAGAACAGACCGATGTAGTAGGGTAGGATGGCCACTACATCTATGATGGACATGACACTACGAACAAATTTACATCTATTCGGAGCTGCGTATAGTCTGAGTAGATACTCAACCGTGAATATCATGACACAAGCTGTGTCTAGGCAAAAGAAGGCTGTTTTGTAGCGATCACCGCAAGCTAGAACAGTTACAGTACCAGGTAGTGCAGAGCATGGCACAGTTTCTACAATATTTGCTAACACAGACACGGCAATGAAGAAACCTGTCACATAGTAGAAAACAGTTGCTGCAGTACCCGTGTGGGGGTTTTCAAACCCTCTCCACATTTTCTCTCGGAAAGTGTTCAGGGGGGTGTTGTCTCCCATCTCCGAGATTCTCTCATCCATGAGTCGTTCAGCATTGTCCCGCTTCTTGTCACGATAATCTTCATAGCAACAGTCACCAATAATCTCAGGCATCAGCCCGAAAAATGCCAGCTCATCATCGAACGCTGCGATACACTCCTCCCTGGGAAAGTGCATCGTACCCGTACGATAGAAAGTCAAGATATGGCGAAACAGGTCTGGGTCCCTGTCAAAGAAATACTGCTTTGTCTCTTCATCATAGAAATACTCTTTCTCGCTACTACCAAGCAGCGTATCAGGGTACTTGTCTAGCATATGTCTCCATGTCTCAAACTTTCTCCCACTGATGTTAATGCACACACGTCCGAAGTGTTCATTGCGCCGCTCCGGGAGGACGGGCATCGGATTGGGAGCCACCGGCACCCACCCGATAGCCGCCGCCCGAGCAAATGGCAACCACGCAGCAGCCATTTTTGTCAGTCTCAGTTCGAAATATGATCACCTCAGAAAATAGCTTGCACTACCATCGAAACCAGCTCTCTTTGCCCTCAAGCTCGGCAAAAGCATATTGCAGCGATCTTGCCGGTTGATTTCAACATCTGCTCTCTTCGAGCATGGAATACCACAGCTGTACCGGGCCAACCTTCCCGTGTAAACACCAGACGACATTCCCCAATGGGGCAGGCAAATGCCGCCATTCACGAGACGAAAATGCAACATCGGGTCATTTGATATATCTCATTTACCGTCCTCGCAAAGAATGTAGCCGAATCGCACGCTTGTTAATTCCGAATAAAGCCCAAATATTTAAGAATGTATAACTTGTGGTACGTCCCCTTGCAGGTTCAAGACGCCATCCACTACCAGACAGCCAGTTCACAGGCTACAACTGAGTATGCTCACGTAGAAAGTGGTGCTTCGCTGGCTTCCATGTAATTCGCCGCATGAAACGTTACGGCAGTTAACCATAATGCGGTTGGGAGAATTGCAGATGTGATCAGGATCTCTGACGAAAACGGCTCGCCACAGACTGCTATCAGCAGCGGATAAATTTCACAACATGATTAGATTTCACTTAAAAGCTAACAAATTAGTGCTTATTACAATAACAACATCTCCTAGCCTTACAATCATGACAGTTTGAGAGCTTTCCATTGAAAATATGCTATTTTGTGACTTGTATCGCTTCAGTAAGTATGGCGTTGTAGGCAATGGATATGCAAATACAGATCGCTCATTTGCATGCTCTTTCCGTAAACGCTTATCCGACACAGGCAATAAGCGAGGCGCTATCCCAGTAATGCTTACGGATACGACACGATCGACGTTGATTGTAGATAACACCTCCCTTTTAAGACTGTTTTCCTGTCTTTGTTTTTATCCCACAGTTGTTATCAGCCACAGACAGGGCCAGGGTTAGGCATATGATTTAAAATGTAATAATGATAATGCTTATACATGTATTAATAAAAAAGGAATCGAAGAAAAAAAAACCATTCTAGCAACCATGTGCTGCAAGTTTATGATATGCTTTAAGTGAACGCGGCGTTTAAGGGTTTCATTTGCCTTTTTCTAGGTCATTCACGGTCACGGTCCTTGGTGGAGGATTAAATAATTTAAATACATACACACACACACACACACACACGCGGACGCGCACACACACAGTTATATTGATACACTAAAAGAAAAGAGGGATTTCCATACTTACAACGATCGAAATGAACAAGATAGGGGCTTCTACGTCATTGCCAAGTTTAACAAAATGAAATATTACAGAACATTCCTGTCGTGCGTTCACAGAAAAAAGTCGGAAATAAAATGACATCTATTTTTTGCTTGTTCAGAAATTCTGAGGTACATAAACATAGGCCGATAAATGAATGTTTATTTCTATGCTTATGAAATGAATAAAATGTTTCCAATGTAAATCATCCATTCCGATATTCAATCTCGTTTCAATTTCCTTGCACAATAATGTAATGCGGACGTCAAGAAATACAAATCTATTTCTAATGTGAGTCGATTTATCTTTCTTAATTTTACTTATCAGTTTAACATTCCAATCATAGATCGGTGTTTTTTTTTTTAAATCACACCTATAGAGACTTTTCTTTTTTATCGCTAGATATGTGTCATAGGTATTCTGGATGAATAAGACATGGCTACTCAAATCATTTTCTCAAATCCTAAGAGGTAAAGTATACTTTTTTTTAATTTTCTTTGTCTTTTGATTTTATTTTTAATTTTTTGCTTAAAATTGCAGTTTTTATTTCAGTAAATTTTGTTGTTTCTTTCCCTTTCTTTCAATTCATATCATGACATAATTTCTGTTTGCGTCTGGTTGTCTGCTTCTGTCTGTTTGTATGCCTTATCCAAAAAAAGGGGGAATCATTAATAATTTACTGTATAGACTGTACACATTAGTATAAACTCCAGATTTGAAGTATTTATTTGAGACTTAGTAGATGTTACGACGAAATCTGCACAAAAATACTCAAATTCAACACACGAACACAATGGATTTGATAAGAGAAATACGGAAACAAACTAATCAACATAACATTAAATTAGTTTGATGGCTATTTAAAAAAAAGAAAACATTTCAGCTAAATGTTACTCTTTTGATCCTTATCATTCCGCCATGCATTCTTTTGTTGTTGTTGTTGTTGTTGCTGTTGTTATTGATTTTCACATATAGTGAACCCTACACTATATTTCTGTTTGTCAATTTCTTGTGACGTCATTATTACTTTAATTCAAATCACTTCCAGGCCTTGACTCTCTTCTCCAGTTTTCTTCTCTTTGTTCTTGTTGTTTGCCCAGTTTCTCTTTCTCTTCTCCGTTGTGTTTTCCTTCTCCTTGTATCATTCTTACCTATTTCCTCTCTTAGAAAAAAAAAATCTTTTCAATGAAATAAAGGGGAAAAACATTTCCTTTCCAACATGTTCAATAACTCGTTAAGCTCACTCCTGATAGTGCTTCACAAATCACTGCAATGTCACCACTGTTTATCTAAAAGTGAAGATGGAAAGGCCGGTGGTTCTTTTTCTACTCTAGCGATATTGATCGTGCGCTGACGATGGATCGCGGGCGGACACTCCATTATCGGACTCTCTTTCTATAAAGGAAGGTGGTGAGGGGAACTGGGGGGGGGGGGGTGAGAGTCAGTAATGCTTTCGATGTTTTTTGATGCTGATCATCGTGGAAGCATAGCATAAGCTAAATCTGGCCTCGATGAACTGTCCAGCTAGAGCACACGACCACACACCCCTGCCCCCCCCCCCCCCCCCACACACACACATGCAAACATATCCACAAATGGCGCCACTTCGCAATGTCACCTAGCGCGCGCGTTTTTATCTCATTTCCACCTCTCAGATGCGGAAAAGCAAGCGAGCTGAGATGAATTCGATGTAACTGATGGCATTGGACGTGCATGCATCTAACGGCACGCAGTGACACATCCCTCGTGCAACCAACACGTGAGACGATAAGGTATCTTTCCCTTCCTCTCTACTCTCTCGTCTGCACGAAATGCGTCTGTGCAGAGATCGTTTGTCGTGAATTTCCCCGTTTTTCTTCTGTAGGATCACCATTTGGTAATAAATCACTGACATTTCAGTCTTTTATCCAGTCTTTATGCTTGTTTGGTCGCCAAATAGACTCAACACAGGAGATATTGTCTATCCCTTGCCATGTAGTTTGAATTACCATGGTAATAATGATAATCATCACTGTCTTCGTTAACGCAATAAGAATAAAAGTTGGCGCTATATCAATGAAGAGATTATTTGGCAAGTGAATCTTGTGATGCATAATGGGCCTGGCCACCATCGTTGTTCAGCATCAGTTTGGCGCTTTTTATTTCATTTCTTTTATTGCAATCGCAGTGAAAAGGGGGATAAAAAAAGACTGTTATGTTAAGGGTTAGATTGTTGAGAAAAGGTAAACTTGTATTTAACATCACTGTCTAGACTGGTTAATATCTCCTATCTCTGGGCAACACATGGAAATCAAAGGGAATTCATTGAAGCGGAAATGATTATAGCAACAACAACAACAAATAATAATACTGACAATATGAATAGTAAGCATGATGATGATAATAATAATGATAACAACGGTGATAAGTGGCAATAATAATGATTATGATAATAGTAATAGTAATAATAATAATAATAATTACTACTACTACTATACTACTTCAACTACTACTACTAATATTAATAACAATAATTGATTTTAAATATAATAAAATGATAATGCTACTAATAATAAGAACATTAATAGTGATACCAAATGCTCTTTATATTGACTATCCAACCAATTTACCCGCACACTACTATTATTATTTGAGATTGAAGACGAGGAACCACTGTGCTATTATTGAAAATACATTTAATTCTCTCCTGGTTGTTGTTGCTTTGTTAAATAAAGTCTTGCTTGAGTGTAACGAATTCACAGTGACAATTTCACTTCGTGTAGATTTAATCAATCTGATTTTGTATTTCTGCAACAGAAAGAAAGCAAAAACAACAACGACAACAATGAGAGTTCAGGATTACTATATCGCATAGTACATACAGTACCCGAAGGAGGAGACCTCGTGGCTTGTCTTTTCATGGAAGGTGTATTACAGAGGGCGCTATACTGAAAAGTTGCAACCGGTCGAGAGTGACTGGAGAACTCGAGAACTGGAGAGCAAGAATTATCTATTAAGAGTGTATGGATTAACAAGTACTAAATAGTGTACAATATCAGTGAAGTGTATGCACACACGAACATACACAAAGAAACACTTTATATTTAAAGAAGTAATACATGCATATTTTCATCAGGAATTTGATTGCAAAAATAGAAAAATGCCATTTCCATTTTTTTTTCAGTAAAGCCATCATCAAAATAGAGAAAAATAAAATATATTCAATGATTCTGCACTTATTATATAACAAGAAATATTTTTGAAGATGTTATTAAAGTCATCTTACATTTTAATTATTTTCTTCGTATTTAGTGTTAGCTGTTAGAAAACTTTCATTAAAGGACAAGTTCACCTTTATAAACATAAGGATTGAGAGAATGTAGCAATATTAGTAGAACACATCATTGAAAGTTTGAGGAAAATCAGACAATCCGTTCAAAAGTTATGAATTTTTAAAATTTTTGTGCAGCCACCGCTGGATGAGAAGACTACTGCAGTGTATGAATAACTTGCGTACAACAATATAAGGAAAATATAAAGAGAATTTCACAAAATTCCATCTTTTGAAAAAAGTACACATTCCCCTGACTCGTTACCGACAAATGTTATGGGCAATATTATTCCCCCTGCCTTTAGAAAGAGGCAAGTCAAGAGCTCTTTTATTATGCGAAAAAAAGTGAAAATATGTTGAATTTTCTTTTACATTTTCTTTATACTGTTGTACGCATATGACTCACAAGCTGTAGTAGTCTCCTCATCCAGCGGTTCCAACACAAAAATTTTAAAAATTCATAACTTTTGCATCGATTGTCCAATTTCCCTCAAACTTTCACTGATGTGTTCTACTAATATTGTTGCATTCTCTCAATCCTTATGTTTATGAAGGTGAACTTGTCCTTTAACTTAACATCTCGATTAATTCAAAAGCAACCCTACTCCTCTCAGCTAATTGTGGTACAATCAAATTGATCTGCTTCTTGTCAGTGCTTTAAAAGAGCTTGAAATAATGTCTAGTCAACTTGATCAACTCCCTATGAAAACCTAGGCCCCATTTCATAAAATATGTTAGGATAGCAACTCTTGCTGGAATGACAACTTCCAATAGCAACAGCCAATCAGGAATCTGGATTCTTGTCGTCACCATGACAATTGCCATTCCAGAGTTGCTATCGTATCAACTTTATATGAAATGAGACTCTGGTGGCCTGTGTATTTAGTCTATGGGGATTTCAGAATTCAGTATCAAGTGGGTTAAGTACCTGGTTCAATTACAAACTTAAAATGTAACCTTAATACTACCTCTCCATAATCGGGGCCATGGAAGGGGGGATAACCAAATTTATGTGATATAAGGCAAGGTTACGATTAAGAATACCGTCATTAGCAGAATTGAAGAACATATTTTAAAGATATATTATGAGGAAGAAAAGAAAATCCCTAGTAAACAAAATAAATTGGGTTTGCATTTATTGAAATGGAGTGGCTTAAATGTTACAGACAATTAGTTTCATCCCCCCCCCCCAGCATTATTACTGTTTTCCTCTTTTTTGTTTTAATCATAACAATAGTAATACCTGATATTTCCTCTGAAAAGGTAGTTTATGTATGGATATTGTAAGGTACAGTGTATCATTTGGGATTGTGACTGGGTTATGTTGTGTGTGTGTGTGTGTATGTGTGTGTGTGTGTTTATATTGGTAACTGAGTTTTTCAATGTCAATATAGGGCAATTTGTCAATCAGTTACAACCGAGTTTTTTTTTTTAATGAGTGTTGGTGTTAAGGTAGTAAAATGGGTAGTAAAATTGTTATGGTTAGGGGTTGGAAGGGAAGGATAGATAATAATGTTACGGCGGGGTGGTTTTTTGTGAGTTTAGAGTAGTATAATTATGGTTACAGGGTAATTAGTTTAGCTTGATTGTTATGGGGATAGGTTTTATTTTAGATATAATATGTTCCCTTTTTTTTCTTTGGTAATTGCTGTACTGTTTTACTTCATATATTGAAAAATGAAAATGCATATTTCATATAGGAATTATTCTGTTATGTTGTACAGCAATACCAAAGTGAATTGGTGTTTCTTGTATTATTTGAATGGAAGTGAATACATATTATTTGAAGAAAAGTGTGTGTGATAGAGAGAGAGAGAGAGAGAGAGAGAGAGAGAGAGAGAGAGAGAGAGAGAGAGTGTGTGTGTGTGTGTGTGTGTGTATGTGTGTGTGTTTTGCATACGAATATAAATCATCTCATGATGGGCAAAAAAAAAAAAATCAGCAACAGTGAGTTCACAAGAAAGAGTAACATCATGCATACCCCATGCATACCAAAACATACTTTCATTAAAAAAAAAAAAATGAATCACATGCAAACAGGCACACACCGACACACAAACACCCAAGAATAAACAAACACATGGATACATAATTTGATGGGTTTGTGATCATTGGTTTAATGCTACAGATATGAAGAGTGCTACATTTTCTCAATAAGATGCATACATAGAAACCATATATGATTAGCATATTTATTACCATATTCTTTCTGTCATGATTTATCAATCACCCACCAAGTCTTGTAACATAAAATAGAGCCAATATTCTCTTTAGATACCCTAAACAATAACCTCTGCATTTTTTTCTTTTTTTTTATATAACAAAGTTTAAATACATGGGGTACTGCTTCTTTCTAGTACGATTGATCACATAGTTACCAATACACATTTAGGTCATCAAACAAAGAAATAAATATGACATCTCACGAAGAGATTGCTCTGCTTGCAGCCGAAAAACGGTGGTAGCGCTAGTGTACCAAACTCCTTGATTTCAAAACATCATGAGGAACTGTAAGCGCAAGCCCACTTTGGAAGTTCTAAATATCTGATGTATGGCAAATTCACAAGTTCCTGCTTGCACACAATATCACTGACACACAAACACAGCATGTGTATCACAGATTATTCCTCTTACCAGCTACACCTCCATTACATAATAGGGAGCTTTAGATTTTTGCGACGGGGACGTTCAGAGGAAAAAGACGTGTTCTGACGCCCGTCAAGTCGATCTATTTATAGCTTGCATCGTCTGAGTTTTTCACAATGCGTTCTGGGCTATTTTTACATCTGCTCAATTCACGACATAGAGAGCTACTTCATGCACCTATCATATGGGGGTGCCATTTTCTTTTTATAGGTTGCGTATCCAGCGTAATCTAAAGCTACTTTTCAACAAGATGCAGGGAAGAGGAGAACGTCCAGCTCAAGCGTCGTCTCTAACGTCCGCGCCGCAAATCTAAAGCTCCCTAATACCAGGGAGGTGGAACCTTAACCTCCCTTATAATATTAATGGGATATCACTATGTATCAATTGTTGGACATGCAAATATCTATTGGATCACACAAAATGTGTGCAATACAACTGCAGTGTACAATACTGTTAAAATTGACAAAATGTGTGGCTGATAATTGCAAAGTGATGTTGAGCTTTGGAAAGTTCATTAAATGCCAGTTTCAGGTAATTTTTTTTTTCCTTTTCCTTTTTTTTTTAAACCAGCTTACATTTGTGATCACTGCCTGGGTGTTGCAAACCAAATTGGGGAACTTCTGAGATGAGATCACCCATGAGTACCTTTCTGAGTGGCGTATGAACAAGCCCCTGGTCTTTGTCAGTGCTATGTTCAGGGTGTGGCTGATCTGCCGTCAAAAAGTTCTGTCATCATTTTGATAGTGATATACTCTGAAATATAAATTAATTGAGCTAAGGAAGTATTGAAAAAGAATTTATCCACTGCTGGCTTTGGCTTGCATTCTTGAAAGAACTTTTTTCATGCAATTAGTTCAACCATGAGTATTTGGAGGAACATCATTCCCTCAGCATTTATGAAGATATTCCTTTAAATGCTGCACATGAGCAACATCCTCAAATGAATAAATAACCAAAAAGGTTTTTCTTCAGTACGAGGTCCAGATAACACTGGCAAATACTCTCACTAAAGTAAAACTTACATCTACGGCAAGAACTTACTGTCACTGGACACATAACCACTATATCAAACAGCGACATGGAAAAAGACATGAAATGACGGTGAGGCTGCTTCATCTAGTACTACTCTGATGGCTATATTTCAGAAAAATGAAACAACAACCAAGTTACAACCCTGTGTATCTCTAAAGTTCACATTTTTATATACGCAGTCTAACAGACTGAATGTTGGCAGAGCTTATTAAACATCAGTGTATCTACACTGCATATTGTCACATAGTGTGTATCACAAGAGAACGATATCATTTTGTAGAAAATTTATGGCATGACTCCAAACTGGTTTCAGAAGCATAATATCCTGACTGCCTATCTGTATGTTGATGAGCCGAGAAAATATATCAATAATACTGAAGTTTGTTCCTTTTCTACATCACCATACTTGCCGCATTATGGTTCCTGCACATAGTTGCACATGCTGTTATGTAACACACAGCAAGATGCAGTTTGCAGCAAATATGTAATGCCCAAATTTGTGTGTAATATAACGGTAAAATGTATGGTCGTATTTCCCCATTCCACTAACAGACTGAGAATCCCTACACACAATTCACAAGTGCACCAGTTGAGAATTTTGGGGTAGAAGTTCATCTCTCATCTACCGGCATCTCAATAACAAGAACTGACTAGAAACCAGCATCTTCTTGTACCTGGCAGATGTTAATGAGCAGTAATCAAAAGGAAGTCTACAATTGACTCTTTGCATCTGTGATTTTTTAGATTTTTCCTGTTTCACATTTGTACTTGCACCAACTATAAAAACACATTACCTCCTTACACCATGGTTGAAGCAACTCTTGCAAAAGAAATAAGAAAATGAATGGAACTGGAGAAAGACAAGTATAAAAGCAAATGCAGACATCACCCAGGACTACAATATGCCTGAATGTAAAAGTACATTTTACACATAGAAAAATACAGACCAGCATGGTTTTGATAATAGCGTGTATGTTATCTGATATCAACAGAGGGTTAAAAGAAACATCTCTAAAACACCTAATTAGGACATTTCTCATAATTACTCTATCATACCTCTGAAGTTATTCAACAGGATAACTGGCAGTGGTAGTTAACTGGTAAGTATGAACACGTAGGCACAATGTGGGCATTCCAGAACTAACTCTCTGCTAGATGATAATGAATGTCACAACTGAATTGTAATCCTACTGTTTAAAGACATCACCTCTGTCTCAAGTCTAACTCCTTTTTCAACACATGGGACTAAGTAGGATTCTAACAACCAATACCCTTGGCTGATCAGGTTAGTATCAAGTGCATATATGGCAACCATTCATCCCACTATATTCAAGACATCTACACATCCAAATATATTGAAATTTACAAACTCTGGTGACAGGGACAGAAAATGGCATATCACATTCAGTTTGATGGATTATGTATGAACTGCCGGTCAAATCAGTGAAACTGTAATTATCCTCAGTCACTAAATCAAAATATGCATTAAAAAGTTACAGACTACATAAAATCTACTACATGGACAGAAACCTCTCTAATCTGAAATGCCAAATATGGGGAGTAATCTTCAAACAGCAGTGCAAGGTCAAACCATTGGGGGGGGGGGGGGGCTGGAGAGTGAGAAGGGGTATGTGGCTAGTGACAGATTATTTCTTAAGAACAGAGACTGGTAAAGGTGCAGTGTTTGAAGTACATTTTTATAGTGATGTGCAATGCAGTAATTATGTATGGAATGTGATGCTTGCACATCGAAAGCAAACAACAACTCACTTTGGTATAAGATGTCACGAACTTAATGAAATGAAAGTTTTAAAATATTCTGGGTTTAAATCGCAACAGCTATTATGAACATGTTTACTGCAATCAATGGTCAAGTTCCAGAGCAATAACTTGTTTTAATTCTTTTTTAAAGCGAGGGGAAGGGATATGTTCCTTGATCAGTGTTGCATAAGGCAGACTCTCATCATATCAATTTTCATATTTCAATCTCTCAAAATCCCACTCTGTCCATAAGAACATGCATTTACCTTCATGATACAATGTATCACCAATTCATCATTTCTTTTTTTGGTACAGATCAGGATATCTTACGAATAAATAGAATCTAGCTGTACAACTTAGCACTGTTGCTCTTGTTCTCCAGCGTTGGAATGTCAATCACAATGCCGCACCAAAGACAAAAAAAAAAAAAAATGGTCTGGTAATCAAACTCACATGCAAAACTGGAGGGAAAGAGTACATCGGATATTTACATCAAGCATTTGCATTTGAATACAGCGCACGGTAGAGTAGAATAATCACATACGAAGGAGTGATCTCGATTTCACTATGACACACACAATATCACTTTGTCATGGGAAAAGAACTCCACAGTCATTCAAAGGATACACAGACATTGTCACTTTTATCCATAAATACATCTCTTTTTCCTTTAGAGCACTCTCACTCTCAATATTATTGCAAGCATAAACTTTGGCATGGCACAGTATACATGCACAAGAAGAGCTGAAATTACATACCGGTATGCAACGATGGAAAACCAATAACAAGTATCGCAGTGCAACTGGAAGTTAGAGCAGTGAGTTTCTGGTAACCCTTGCAGTGCTGCTGTATCACTGTGAGGTTTCTATATAATTGTAACATAAACATTATATAATCAATATCTTCTATCAAATGATACATAAATGATACCAGAAAATATAAAATACACTACGTAATATGCATTTTCTTGTCAGCATGAAGAAACCAAAATTGATTGCAGAAGAATAAGCTACACATTTCAACTGCCCTGTTACATAGAAGACTTCTCAACTAAAAACCATGACAATACACACTGCAATTATTACAGCAACAGTAAATTATGCTTAGGGACTATATTGTGCTGCTGTGGTTGCTGCATGCAATTATAAAACATTATCATAAGCACAGGAAGTCATGGTGTTGAAAGTAGCTATTCTATCCCATTACTGACAAAAGCAAAGAAAGGCTATATGCATGCTACATGTATGACAGAAATTCCAGCAAGTTCCAGATGCTGCAACATAATAATGCTGGTCTTGTTGCCAGAATAATCATCAGAAAATAAAACAAAGCGGTGGTTGCTGATACTTGTATTAGATAACAAAAACTATTTCAAATCAAGCTACCTTTCTGTTAAAATCCTACGAAAGTCATTCTTCACCTTTGCACACCCGCTATTGACCCAATTCTTTGATCTACATATTCTATAATTCATGCTATAATCTTGTGGGAGGGGTATATATGATAATCAGAGAAATTGTTAATCTTTCAGAACAGAAAGCAAGAAATAAAGCGAAAGCGGCAAGACATGACATGCCTAATTGCTTTCCATCACGTAACAGCTTGGCAAACGGCAAGAAATCAATAATGATGCTATTTGAAGTATAAACTTGACTGCATGCGCGCATACACAGAGTTCAAATTTACACAAAAGCTAATGATCCCTCACATTTTGTAACCTTCGGAAATCTATACTAATAATTTCTGATTTGCAAATGAAGGTACATAATATCATCCAGACCAGTGGAATGAAAGTGAAATATAGTGTCGCTTAACAACAATGGTAAGATTTTTCTTACATCCACCGCTGATCTGCCTTGGATCAATTGGATTGCCTTCATTCACTTCTCTGAACACTGAGTGTACATCTGAACATATTAGAGTGATTACTGTCTTGTATATTTTCCTCACTTATACGCTTGAAAAAACAAACAAACAAAAAGATATATTTATGTTATACAGGGATGGCCTTTGCAGATAAACACGTGAATATGGGATGAGGGCAGAGAAAGCTTGGAATGAGCCTGTATTCAAAAGAGGGCTACTAGCATGGACAACATTGCTCATTGCAAGTAACACTACCTGGCAAATATCTCAAAACATAGCAGTCCCAGTCAATCTGCAACAGTTAGCAAAGAAAGCTGATCATTTTGATTCAAATGGTATATTGGATGGTGCTGTCACTGCTAAAAGACAACAAAACTGGTGTGACAAAAACCTATGTTTTCCACCAACACCACACCAGCTTTATTTCTAGCTTCAGAACAAAGATACAGCTGTATCTCTCCTCTGCTGACAGTACTATAAATTGGTATCTCAAGCCCCAAGTACCCTTGTGGTTGTGGAAGGGGCTGGGAATTGTCAAGAAGAGCTACTATCCATGGAGCTGCTGCCACAGTCCCTGGGACCTTGGCAGTTAGGATTAGGCCAGCCTTAAGGCAATTATGGATGATAATGCTGGTATGTGAAAATTGAGGTATATTCTATCCAGTCAATGGTCAGTTGACAAATAACACGTTATCACATTTTTTTTTTAAAGGAAAAAAAGCCAAACATAACTAAAAGCGATGTGGGCAGTGAGAGCAGGTAATACCTTGCATGTCATATGATTGTTTTCTGTCTTGCTAAAGCTACTGCCTGTCATTTACGTGATCCATCCATCAAGTTTAGATGGGATGGACTAGCAACTCTCTTCCTTGCAGTTCTCCTCTCAGAATTTGATAGTTGTCTACAAAAGAACCCTTTTAAGGCTACACCAGTACATCTAGGTAAAGCTGCTGCCTAGGTATTAAAACACTACGGGCTGGCGTGTGCTATATAGACACAGCAGAGAATGGAGGCTCGTGATCCGTGAGTATGATTTGTTTCAATCAAAATGGGTTGTAACGTTTACACGGCATTACCTCTCTGAGGCTGCATAATAAAGGAATAGCTACAGTGTGTACAGTATGTACATTCCTTTACCTTGTGATAATGATACAAATCATCGTCCATGCAAGTTTGTCTTTGATGCAAAGATAGATGCAATGAACTCATCACAACTCTCAAATTCTCTCTGTTTGAAAAAAAAAAAAGCACTGGCTCATGCAGATTGTCATACTTATATTCTAAGTATTTCTGAAATATTGATATAAATTCTACAATTTATAACATGTACTGTAAACATTAAAGGTAAGCATGATGCCAGATAAAGCATTCTCAAGGGGGGGGGGGTAGGAGATTGGGGAAAGAAGAATCAATACTACCCTACAAGCCGTCACAACACGTGCATAAACAACCAGTCTGCATACCAACAAGACCCTTAGCACAAAATGCTAAACATCACTTTAATAATCCAGTTCTGACAGCCAGTAAGTCCATGTGGCATTAACAGCAGCAGGTGTCTGGCACACCTATGTGACACGCAAGGAGACACGACACGGTACATATCATCTTGGCATACCAGCTCACTTTGGATTTCTCTTGCTTTGTGACTGTACAACATAAAATCATCAACTCTTTGTGCTGTGGCAACCTCGGGCATCATGCATGCTATGTGGCAGCAGTGGAAGGATGGGTGATGGGAGTTGCCCTCGGCGATGATGAGGCGGCAGCTGATGATGATGATGATGATGATGATGCTGCTACTCCTGGTAGCTTTTCCTGACCCTCCACAGGAGAAGGTGTGCCCGACTGAGAGGACCCCACCAATTTACTCAGCCTCACCACTTCACTTGATAACATCTCAATGTCCTGCAGGAAGCGGTAAAGGAATGTACAAAACAAAAATCCATCTTCTATGATTTGCCACCAGATCCCAAAACAAACACAGAACTGGTTCTTTACTAAAAAAAAAGAAGTACCAAAACCATTATTATGCACAGTAACAGCACTTTAAAAAAAGCTTCTTTTTATTTTGTTTTATAGTAAAAGCTTGAGTTATTTACATTGCATGAAATCTGAAACTTAAAATGCCAAAAGAATATGTGTGCCTCAGAAGCACTTAGTCAACATGTGGCCTCACTTCTTTTGTGATAGAAATCATAATAACATACATGCTACATCAAATTATGTAACTTGTTCAATTCAACTTTGGCTGATTGTTTCTGTTCATGTAGTATTCAGTTCATGAGCAAAACATCTTTGGAGTTATCAATTTAACCATTCAGGTTTTAAACCATTATTTAGATACATGCATTCATATATCTACAGGCAAATGATCCTTAACATACATTCAAACATTTCAGAAATGTTAGCTTTACATAAAGCTGCTTCATAAACAAAGTGTCGCAAACAAAAAGCGAATTTATGCCAACTAGAAAAGCCTGTCTTTGACCTTTATGTGGAGAATTAGATGCCTTTTTGTTCAGTCTGCAACATTTTTCTTGTAGATTTTCTCCTGAAAATGAATAATTGGAATTGCAAAAACAGAAGCATTCATTTCGTCATGACGGCCACCCAAAAAGAAGAATAATGCTTTGGGAGAACAGAGTGGGTAGTCACATGATCACACATGCCACCAATGGATGAGGGAAATGGTAGGGCACTGTAGGACTATAGTTTGACCTCTGACCTGTTGAAGATGCATGTTCTTAGTGATGGTCTCCTCCAGCATGAGTTGTAGCTTCTGGTTCATCTCCCTCTGGCTCTCCTCCTCCACATCCCGGGAGCCCTTCATCAGTTCCCGCATCTTGCGTAGCGACGGGCCCTTCGTCTCGGACCGGTCGTCGCGAGGCGTGGAGCTGCTCTTACCGGGATCTGGCGAATACAGTGGGAGAGGGAAAAAAAAGTACATTAACCCTTTTACAAATCTTCCTTTCTGATCTGGCATACACTTTAAAGACCAGTTAGCGGGGTGTTACAATGGAGTGGGAAGGCTGGCCCAGCTCAGATACATTCGAACGCTTTCATCTCAAATTGTGTACAACAACTAAAACCAGTAAGAGTATATCATTTGAAGAAATGATGAACTAAGCTGGGTCATTAGTCTACGAATATTCTTTTCCTGTGAAAAAAAAAATGCATTTGACCTCCTGCTATATATGACATTGAAATATTTTCTGATTAACAATTGTATGCTCATCTAAAAAATTTCATTTTAATTAATATTTTTATGTTAAAAGAGTGTACTTGGATCTGTTCCCTAAATGTCTGAACTCACCGATGATTTTGCGTTCCATGACATGGTTCTCAATTATTGCACTTTTCCTCAAGATGTCTTCAGCCATACACGCATTGCTCTCCTCAAGATGACGGACCTGTTTAGAGAGTAGGAATTGAAAACTCTTCATGTCCTGCTTGGTGGACAATATATGCAGATTACACTTCCATTGTCCAATTAACCTTATTTGTAGTTCATGGAAGTCCTCAGATTCTTATCACAGTAGTACATATCTACATTAATTTCAGTTAGCAAATGTTTCAGAATGCTTTAATAGGATTTGATTGTGTCACATACCTGCATAAATTATTGTGTAAATATCTTTTATCATGAAGAAACAAAAAGGTATGATCATGTATCTGCATGAATACACCATGAATGTGTGTGAATCTATTATGAATATCACAGAAAATGTGAAGTGAAACTTACATCACGCTGTATTTCCTTGTAATCTTCTATTATCACTATTCTAGAATGCTTGGACATTGTATTCACATACTCAAATTATTTTCTTGATTTTTAGGGGAACATATATAAAGTTGGATTGATATAACAATATAGATGCATACTTTATTTCAAGTGGCTCAAAAATGTTTTCTGTTACGCTAATATAATTTCAAATCTCATATATAGTTTACATATTACATCTTAAACATACAGACCTTAACAGTGTAATGTCATGACATACTGTCTTTTACTGTTCCACAAATGTAAGATTAGTAGCTTTAAATACCATCATGTAAGCATGTTTGCCAATGAACCATGATTGATATCAGGTGGGCAAGAAATGCTCCCCAGGCAGTAGATATCCAATGCTGCAAACTGAAATCATACTCGTAGTCCCTGGCAATGATACATCCAGTACTTAGAAAAGATTAAATTACGAAGACCAGAAATGCTCAACCATATCCTTAATACTGTCGCACTGAAAGATCAACATGGTGTGATGAACAGACCTTCTCTTCCAGGGCCCAGTTTTCCTGCTGCAGCTGAGTCAGCTTGGCAATCAACTCTGTTGTCTCCTCACTGAGTGATGCTGACATCATGGAATCATTTGGTGACTGTAGAGAGGAGGGAGAGGTATATGGGCAATAATCTGATGAAATCTTCTTTCAATGAATACAGACGAAAGATTTTAACTTAAACAATCTTGTTATCCTTGTACAATGTAAATAACGATATAAATAAATCTATAAGAAATGGCAAACAAAATCACATTTCATGACTGGTGAGTAATTCTTGATAATGGTGACTTCTTAACAGACTGTTAGAATGGACGGGGGATGAGATGGATCCTGGTAACCACACAAAACAAAACAAAAAAGATTTAGAGATTTAGTCTAAAAAAGAAAATTACAATTGGTCTTTTCCTGTAAAAAAAAACAACAACACCTATTTCCACAATTTTGATTTGGAAAAAATATGTCATGTGGCTGAACTCCAATGTGAATGAAGAAAATATGGCAACACACCCAAGCTCATCACACAACTGCATCCTGTACATTCATTGATTAGCCCAGAATTGTGTGTTTTCTTCCAACAATACAAAAGAAAACAAAGTTGAATGCACTGTCCTGGATGTGTTCATATTTGACACATAACTACAAGTGTATAAAACAAGAAAAGAGGCTCATCAAATTCATGAAACAAGTAGGGCAATGCACTACCAAGCAGAGTGGCATAAAAAAGAGAAGGGTTTTAATACTCACTGGGGCAAAGTCTGAGTAGTCTCTGCCAGTCCCACTGTTACTCAGTGATGAGATACTACTGCTAGATAAAGAACAGAAAGAAACGGATGCATAAATTCATTCTTTGTGTGCTATCAGTTCAGACTGGTACAGTAAGCCCCATAGCAAAGTACATACTGTCCAGAGTAAGGAGGAGTGAAATCCCACATACATTGTCCATAGTAAAGTACAACTTTCTTGCATGCACGCAATACAGCTGCTAAATCTGTTGGTTTAGTCACAGGCAAGTTTACATTTCACAAGAAATAGGAATCTCTCTTAATGAGTTCTTGAATAACCGAACTTACCTATCTGTTGGATTTTTCTTGTTCACAATCACCATTCACATCACTGGAATCTCTGTACTCATGAGCTATATTTTTCTACTTTTATTACAAATTGCTGAAATTTTAAATTTCCGATAATTTCAGACATTCTTCAAGTCTAAACAGATTGTGCAACATATGAAAATGAGAATTTTGATAAAGATGTGACATATTTGATATCAAACTTATAGCTGCCAACACACAAGGATAACATCTTAGTAGTGACAAATGACATCCAGGTTTGAAAACCATACATGTAACTTCCATGTTTTCTCCAAATGATTAGGTCCTCTTTTTTTTAAGTTTATGCTACTGTCAAAATGCTCTGACCTACATTTATACATTGCTTGATGTTACCTTAACTGTTCTATGTCAATTCTAGGAGTAAAATTTAAGATTATAACAATGAATTAACTAATTGATTAATGAATAAATGGATTAGCAAAAATAAATCAATTAATGAAAATCTAATTTACCATCAAATATCCCAATTTTATCTTAGCTATAAAACAGAAAGTGGTATTTAAAGATAAACAAGTCCACACACTGTACCTGGTGTCTAGTCTGGACCTGTCTTCGTAGCTCTGGTGTGAGAAGAGTGCATCCAAACCCTGCTGTCCCTGACTAGTCTGGGTTAAGACCTCCTGGAGTCTCTCCTGAAGCTTGGCTGCCCGTTTCCTCTCCTGCCTTAGCTGTCTCTGCAGATCCTTCACCTTTGAACCCAAGGGCATGGAAAGAATGCAAAAATATATGGCACACATTTTCTCAAACTCAACTGTTTCTGTCTGCCTTTATTTTACTTCTCAAAGATTTGCTCGATTCACCTTCCAACTTCTAAACTGCTCAAACTGCCTCTGAAAATACTGCCTCTCCAAATCTTATAAAATGGGCTTTAGAATCTCTGCGACCTGATTCGTCAATTATCAAGCATTGATTTTTTTACCAACCAACAGGTCAGATGATGTAAACATGCACTCATGGGCAATATCACAGCGTAGTGCTATCGATAGCGCTCTGTGAATTTACCACTGTGAGTGTTCATATGTGTGCTGTGGTTATAGTACCTTGCAAATGGCATGAATGGGATGAATGAGTGCAGCACACCGAACGGCCTCGCTGGGTATCGTTTTTGTGATTATTTTTTTCATGCGTTTGCTCAGCCTCAGTATTCAAGATGACGAGAGCGGGAGGTCCAATATTTGAACTGGTCACTGAGGATGAATTGGCCAAACTTCTAGACAATTCTGAGGCAGCAAGTACCAAAAAAAACCCCATCAAATTCAAATTTTCCAAGTTGGAAAACTTTGCCAAGGTATAAAGAGTGTGAATTTGCTTGACATTACTGCCAGTATTAATAACAACACATCGGAATTGGATTCACTACTGTGTTCTTTTTTTTGCATGTCTACTGAAGGACAATGGGGATCTTTACCCGAAGAAATCACTGCACTACACCAAGTACAGTGTACAAAGACACTTTCTTGATAACTACAACAGAAGGATCGTTTTCCTCAGAGCAGTAAAATGTACAAGACTGTGATGGTGAAACTCATAAAGGAGGGTTTGGGTAGTGTCAAACACAAGGATGCCATTAGTGTGGCTGACATGGAAAAGATTCAGGCCAATAACTTGTTGGATTGTAACACACCTGCTGGGCTCCAGAACAAAGTTTTTGCTGATCTCATGACATATTTCTGCAACAGGGGACGAGAAAATGTTCGTTTCTTAAAACCTAGTGACTTCACAATCTCCACAGATGAGAATGGGCTGCGCTACATCACAAAAGGAGACAATCTAACAAAATATAATAGAGAGAACGATGATGAAGCTGTAGGAGGCCATATGTATAAAGTAAAAGACCTGAACAATGCCAATGAGAAATGTCTAGTGCAAACCTTCGAAAAGCATGTTTCAAAACTGAATCTGAAGTGCGATGGTTTTGGCAAACTCCAAAATCAAAACCGCCAACCAATGAAACTGATCCGTGGTACCAGAATATGCCCGTAGGCATCAATACGCTAGCTGACAAAGCGAAGAAGATCTCCAAAGGGGCGCAATGCAGCAAATTCTACACAAATCACTGTCTGCAGAGTACCTGCATTACCACTCTTGATCAAGCAGTCTTCGAAATGAGAGACATCATGGCTGCAAGTGGACACCGTAGTGAAACTTCTCTCAAGACATACACCAAGATGTCAGATGGGCGTAAGAAAAAGATGAGTGACAAAATTAGCAGACAACTTTATCACGTGAATGATCCCAAAGCTTGCAAAACATATCACCATGAAGCAGAGACTGACATTGTAGGCAGCAATAGTGGTAACCTCCTGCTCTCGCCATCTCATAGTCTGCCGACAACAATTCCTCAAACTCGAACGCCATTAACAGAAGTGCAAACTGAATGACCACATTGTCAAGCTTCGGCTTCTTCACCTTCAAGTTCGATGGTTCATCTGTCTTTACTGCTGTCACCTCAGAGTAACACCAGCAGTAGCACTACCAGCCATAATTTTAACATTCATGACTGTGTTGTGCATATTCGCAACCATTAATCCTGAACTAGACCCTACTACAGTGTAAATAGACATAATGTACATGTGTTGGTGAACTTGTGCAGACTCTGCAGTCTCCAGTTTTCATGTTTCATCAATGTTGGAGCAGACTCTTCATACTTCAGTTTTCATGTTTCATCAATGTTGGAGCAGACTTGGTCTCCAGTTTTCATGTTTCATCAGTGGATCAAGATGCAAACTGCTTTTCTGCATGTTTCTTCTTCAGTAGCACAAAGGACTTCTATTATTTTACAGTACTCTATATCCTCCCTGTGTGTAGCCAGGAAACTGAGCCATGCCTCCCGTAAAATCCGAACGCATGGCTCAAGCCTTGTAAGTGTACCGGACCCATGATGGGGAAAAAGGTGGAATTTCATGAATTTGCAGGCCCATTTTATAAAACGAATGATGCACATGCCTCGAGTATTTCATGGATCGCTGAAACTCGGATGCTTTCGTTTAACTTTGGAACAGTCTAAAACCCACGAGCACAGCGAGTGGGTTTAAACAGTTCAAAAAGTTAAACTCGAGCATCCAATTCTCACCGATCCACTCAGTCCTGTGAATCATTTGTATACTAAGGCATGGCCAATCTACTGGATGCATGGCTCAGCTGAGCATCTAGTAGTAATTTACAAATAAAAGGCTCGCAATCTCTTGCTAAGTGCCCAAACTCCTGCTACTAGAGTGTGATAGCATGTTTACAAATGTCTCCCATCAGTGATCACAACAATAATATGATATCGTACAATATGTAAGGCTAGAAAAATCAATGAAATGCTCTCAACCAATGAGATAAAAAAAATTTTCTGGTCCTGTTCTATAACACTCACCATGCCCACCCCTTTCTTCTCGCTGAGCTTGCGGTCCACCACGGAGTCCTTGGCTGCTTGCTCCATCTTCCTGATGGTCTCCTGGTGGTGCTCTATCTCCTCCCGGGCCCTGCCCACTGCCAGGTCTCTCTCTGCTATCTCCTCCTTGAGGTCCTGGTTGGAGAGAACAGTGAACGACATTGGCACTATAGATAGTGGAAGTCTAATGTCTAAAATGTCTAAAATAGCAAGTAGCAGATATAGCAGTGATAGAAATTGTAGATATAATGAGAAAATAACACTACTTCTACTACTACTACTACTACTACTACTACTACTACTACTACTACTACTACTACTACTACTACTACTACTACTACTACAACCACCATTACTGCTACCACCACTACTGTTGCTGCTGCTGCTGCTGCTACTACTACTACTACTACTACTACTACTTCTACTACTTGTTCTACTACTTGTTCTACTACTACTGCCACCACCTACGACTATTATTACTACTACTAAATCAGCCACTCCTATTACTGATGGCAACAATCATCATACAGTTGCAAGTAATAATAAACATATAAAATGCACTTCATCTATCAATTTTCACTTTCCAGTGTTACAAACCTCCTGTTTGTACAGAAAGAACTGAATCCACTGTTGACATCAACTTGGAATCCTATTTATTGGGAATGTTAGAGGCTTATCAATACAGTGATTGAATGTTAATATGTACAGTACAACCAGGGCCCCGTTTCATAAAACTTGTTATCAGTGACAACTGCCACATTTCTATGACAAACTTGCTGTCAGCCAATCAGATGCAAGGATTTCAGTAGCTTGTAACAACTATAACAACTTGTCACTGATAACAAGTTTTATGAAACGGGGCCCAGAATGCATACACAAAGACTATTAATCTATCAATAAATAAATAGATATATGGATAGAGGGCCAATCAGGCAGGCCAGCTAGCAGAGAGACAGATGGATAGAAGTATAAATGGACAATACGACATGAATTTGAATGCAACTGGCATATATACTCACCATTAGATCATGAGCATGCTCAGCTTTCAGCTCTTCAATATTTGTGACATGTTTTTCTTTTGTTCTTTCAAGTTCCTCCTAACAATGAGATAGAAAAGGTTAAAATATATTTGAGATGAAGAGCACATCAGTCCCTGGAACTTGATTTTTGATGATCTTGATGGTCCTTGACTTTGATGACTAAGCAAGCTTATTAGCAAACTTCAACCACCCAACCTCTCAGAGCTTTAAAAAAAATGCACTTTTCTATCCTCGAAAAAGTCCTTTTCACAATTTCTATGACACCCTTTAGGTGAAGGCAAGAAAATGTGATGGAATATCCTGACTCTTGATAAATCTAAGTTGAGAGATTTGTGCACTACAAACATACTGCACCATTTTGCACTTACAACTGTTGATCTGTGAGCATTTTTTTTCCTTTCTTTTTTAAAATCCATGTCAACTGTTTCATTACATCAGATACAGTCATATCAACAACAATTACAGACTGACTTTCTGCTGGTCAATACATCCCCACGGTATTCACACATCTGCACTGTGTACATCGTCTTTTGACAAATGTACTGGATGGATTTGTGGGTGTATTATCTTGAAAAACACAAACAAACAAACAAACAAACAAACAAATACTTTGATGTGAAATTACTATATATCAATATCCATATGAACCATCATTACTTAGGTGAAACACTAACATATGCTTCACACAAGTTTTTCTTCATAATTAAGTTTTTTCATATATCTGCCAAAAGTAAATTCAATCTATCAATCAATATGAATGCAATGGTTTCAAAATAATACATTCATGTGTCCAATACTACTTGTAGTATCAAGTTCTACACATGATGTAAATGAGAAAAGAGCAAATTTCCTTTGATTATGGTGCAGTGAGAATGGAAGAGAATCAGTGACAGGTGTCACAATGATACTCACCTCAGATTCCTTTAGCCTCCTTTCAAACCAACCCCTGGCAGTCTCCACTGATTCCACCTGTTGCTCCAGCTGACTGACTTGCTCCTTTAAGGGCTCCAGCTCTTTCCTAACTCTCTGAGTCATTACCAAGGTGATGGTAGGGAGAATAGAGAGAGAAAAAAAATCAATGGGTGATATATGGCACATTCAGCTTTCCTACCCTTCACCAGCATGGCATAACAGACAAAACTCCTTTCGCTATTACAGATTAGCAAGAAAGTAAAGCATGCAAGTACAAACATGAAGAGATAGATTAGTAAATAAGTAAATAAGCAAATAACACTTTATGTAATCAGTCTATCAGTTAAATAAAGATAAGCCAACAAATAACAAATGTTTATACAGACAAAAACAAAACAAAACAATGACAAACAACTGGGAGCACCATGAGCATGAGCCTGTAGAGACAATACTATATGTATCTAGCTGGAACTATATCTTTTTATATGTCACAAACACATTGAACTCAAGCCTTTAGCTTTCTTTGTGAACTCCCATTACTTATTTTTTAATACTGTAAATATTCTGTTTAATGATTATCAATAAAGCAAGCTTAATTAATAACTAATGCATTCATATCTGTTTCATAAACATGTTATTGATAAAAACATGCTCTCATCAAAGTGATGATAATTTATCACACTATTTGTCTTAAACTAAAATGGCAGGTAATAAAAGAGATAAGTCTGTAAGAAACACAGGAAAATATCTAAAAATTTAGACTTGCTCATAAAACGTCTGGCACAATAAAACAGGAGCTTGCAATACCTTTTCTTCTTGTAACTGTGCTTTGATGTCATCGAGCGCTTCCTGCAAAATTGACAGAGAGGCATTATAAAAGTGTCAGTATTAGAAGTCAGTTGCGGATCACATTTGACCATCATTGCAATCAGTGTTAACATTATGATGATTACCGTCATACAGTGTACTCCCATTATGACGAACATGGTTATAACAAAATTCTCATCACAACGAAGAAAAAATTTCAGGTCCCAAAATGATCCTCTATATATCTTTGTAGACATTACTGATCAGCTTCAATGTAATTTTGCTATAAGAGAGAAAAGTGCTGGTCCCGAAGACTTCGTTATAACAGGATTTCCTTTCATCTACAGTGACAGTCATTTACTAGACAAATTAAGGCCACCGCACACTACACGATCCGACTGGTCTTAAAGTCTTAAGCCAAGCTGGGTCTTAAGACCAGTCGTACGACCGGACACCGCACACTATACGACCCGACTGTAAAGCGCGCGCAGTGCGCACTGCATGCGTTTGCATTTTGCTGCATTGTGAATGGCTGAAAGCTCACGACTGGTCGTAGAGATTCAACATGTCAAATCTCTACGACTGGCGCTAAGACCCAGTCGTACGACTAGAAAATGGCAAGACTGTGACGTCACACTTCTAGTCTTAAGGTCTTAAGACCGGTGAATCGGGGCAAAATCGTGTAGTGTGCGGCGGGCTTTACTTAAACATACTTTAAAAAATATCTCCGCACATATACACTGTACATGCAGTGGCTAATACCATATCAACAAAAACATCCCAACATGATATTGTGATAAACTGAATTCATTTTGAATGGGTCATCTATTAAGGATTCTACATCACAAGAACAGAAAGCCTGAAAATATCTGTGCAGGATGCTTCCCTCTGTGCCAGATAGCAGTACTGAGTTGTATTAAAGTCTATTTGTGTACCTGGTGGGTAGTCTTCATTCCAGCCACTTCTTCTTTATGTTGCTCTCTGATGGTCTGCATCTGGATAGCCATCTCATCCAGCATGTTCTTCCTCTTGTCAGCGACTTTAGTGGTTTCCTGTTTATCAGGAAAAAAAGAATCAGGCAGTGGATTAAAGATGATGCCATGCTCGAACGACTATGAAGCTATAACACGGACAGCCATGTCCAGAGATTACTAAAGACACTCACAGCTTTACTGCACTTGCTGTTTATGTTCGTGTCTGGGTGGTTATGGTGTGTTACCAATGAAATACAGCAACTGCATTAGTATTGAGGAGTCCTTCAAAACTAACAATGAGGCAATCATGATAAGACAATATATATACATTTTTTACTAACCAAAGACTATATCTACAGTAAAATACATACAAACATCAAAACAATCAACTGGGAAGCAAATGAATATTAAGTGTGTCATAAGGTATTTTTTTCACAAAGAGAGAAAGAAAGAAAAAGGATGTAGGATAGTCTTTAAAAACACTGGGTCAGAAATGAGGGATTAGGTATCCAGACATGTGACAATAACCAATATCTTGAGGCTGATGTAGGGTTGAGAGAGGATTGTCCTTATTCTGAATACCATAAGAAGAGGTTCTGTTCAAGGACTCGCCTGCAATTCTCTGCTGACGCTGTCCCGCTCAGCCTGGGCTTCCCTGAGCTGGTCGCCTAGTGTGGCGTTGGCCGCCAGGCAGTCGGTGAACTGTCCCTGCAGCTCGTCCCGCTCACTGCTCAGCTTGCTGTGGACCAGCTGCAGCTCCTCCAGCTCCCGCTGTGTGGACTCCAGCTGATTCTTGGCCGTTGTTGACAGACCCTGCATTACAAACCAACAGGAAGTCCATCCATTCATGTCACTAGACCAATGATCACTGACCACTGCAGTCATTTCTTGATACTTCATGATTCTGCATTTCTATGAATCACCCACACAATTTGCGGCATTTTTTCACTTTTTAACTTTGCATTGTATTGTATGGTCTGTGACATGTACATGTATATATTTCCTTCTCAGCTTGCAATTTTAAATGTTAAATTTTATATGTTTGGTCTAATGTCTTAAATTCTGGGAAGACTGGTAGTGCTATGAAGAGAACCTTATATTCATTGCTGGTATCTAGTACAGACTTCAGTGTTTGTATTTGTTTCAACATCAACCAGAAAAAACAAATATTCTGCTGTACTTGAGTGAATCAAATGAGCAAATGTCACAATACTCAGTCATAAAGTGCTGCCCTTATTGAATCAAAGCTACATCATTTTTTTTTTCAGGTGTTTAACATCTTCCAAAGTTGTATTGTTTCTGTTGTGTAAAATCTTTCCATGAAAACATACTGGAATTAAATCTAGAACATGAATGACTCACCTGTAATCTATTAGCCTCTTCAGATGTGGAAGTATATGCCTGATGAGAAGAAAAAGATTGACAAGAGGAAATAAACAGATGTTAGAAGCATGCTTATCTCATGAATATTTAGCAATATACGCTCATATTTGTGATTCTCAATATTCCTTTCTATTTATCACACAACTACTAAATATTCTCAAGTCTCTGATACTCCATATTCCTTTTTTTTTTAATCATACCTCTGAAAACACCGAGAATTATATACTATGGCTGAAAAGGAAGCTATGAAAATACTAAACCTGTCTCTTACCTGTCGTATTGTGGCAAGTTCATTTGTTAGCATAGCTTTGTCTTCCTCCAACCTTGTTATCTCTTCACTGTTTGCTGCCTACAATCAGAGAGAGAGAGAAAAAAACACCATATCTCTGCTTGAAATCACGTCAGATTGCCATTCAACTCGGATACACTATCCAATGGACTTCAACAGGAATGTATCTGGTAGGTATGAAAAAGTTGGCATTCAAGGATTTGAAATTATTGATATATAATGACCTTCATCTCATTTGATTCACAGCTACAAGACATACAAGTAATGATTGTATTTTGTTCATTTGTCTGTTTGTTTTGTTTTTGACAGTAGGTAAGGTGATGTCTATTCAGTGCTAAAGAGACCACTCAATTTTTCTGGAGAAAATAGTGGAGTGCACTGTAGTACAAAACATTAGCTTTTGGAATCTTAAACGGGGGTGGGGGGGGGTCCGATTTGACTTATGTCCGGCTTGTTTATAATTGACAAGATGATTTCATCAACAAACTTTCTCTTGACCAAGCTATTCAAAACAACAACAACAACAACAAATGAATGGGTGCTGGAGAGTGTCTGAGGTAAAACTAGTAGCAGAGTCCTGGAAGAGAAGGGTTGATATAAGAAGGTTACTCTGAGTACAGAAGATCAGATTACCATGATCATAATATATGACCAAAAAAAATCAATCAGGGCTGCCAACATTCACACATCAAACTCAGGAAGATTTAAAAGAGCGCTCAAGGTGACACTTGTGTGCTATATCCATTCTAGCTAGAATTGTTATCACAGCATCTTTGTGAAATGAGACCTGAATACTTGGCAAGCCCTCACTTTCATGGAGAGAAATGTTCCCACCTGTTTCTTCAGTGACTCCACAGTCTCCTCCAGCTGTCTGATCTGCTGCTTGGCAGTCTCCTGTGCCTCCTGACGACTCTGGGTGGAGGAATAGAAAGTACGACAGGTGTATATTCAGGGCTGCCAGCATTAACCAATCATTAGCAGGAAAATTCTTGTTACCCACGAGACATCGGGGTGATACTTGATGCATGTTACATGCATCTAAAAGGGGCAAAATTGACTCAAAATCAGGGAGATATGTATATTCTCTTGTCCAGGACATGAAGAGATGTTGAAGTATTCAGGAAGCCCCCTCCGGACTCAAAACGACATGGTAAGTCTGCAAATTTGCAACAATCAGAATCCTAGAATTTTCCTACGGTATATAATGGCAACTAGTACTTGGTGTGAATGCATATTACAGCAAAAAAGATGCACGCAAGCCAAGAGTAAAATGACCCTTTAGTTCGCATGTTACCTCTCAAGACATTGCAGTTGTCATAGATTTAACACTCATTACATATGGGCCCCATTTCCTGACATCTTTTATGAAATTTATCATCAAACATCTCTAATAAAACTGTATGAAACCCTGGTATTTATTAACAATGGGTTACAGACCTAGGATGTGTAAAATAATTTTCTTATTGCCCAAAATCTTGAATGACATCAAACAAATAAATATTGAAAGAGGTACGCACTTGCAGTCACCTCTCAGTTTCCTTGAACTGGTACCATGAGGTGGTTAAGTATGAGACACTGAAATATGCTTTTACATTTGTTTACAATTAAACAGACATTTAACTGGCAGGACACAAAGAATATGACAGGAACTTACTTGCTTATTTCTGTTCAGGTCAGCCTTGAGTTTTGCATTTTCTTGTTTTAAACTCTGGAATCAATCAGATCAGGGGCAGAAAGTGATAATAAATGGCAATTAGAAAGAGCTACCTCAAGCAATTTTTATTTAATTCACTTATTTATTTATTTTTTTCATTATTACTGTTATTATTACTTATCATCACCATTATTATATTTTATTTTATTATTATCATTATTATTATTATTATTATTATTACTATTATTATTATTATTACTATTATTATTATTATTATTATTATTATTATTATTATTATTATTATTATTTTATTTTTATTTTTATTTTATTTCATTTTATTTATTTTTTTTTTTTGGGGGGGGGGTTCAAGCAAAGAAGGTTACACTGCATAATACATAAAGCAGACAATATTTAGCTCACAAGGGTAGAAAGGAAGCATATCATTTTTAAACTTAATATACTTGGCAACAGCAAAGACACAAAAGGCCAAACCAAATTTAAGATCAATTATGCAGCTTGTGAATTAAATTGTACAGGTAAAGTACACAATTAGACTGTACGACTCCAGTGCGTACTACGTTGGCACACAAGTTAAATATACCAAGTTGACTATTCTCATACACATTGCTCAACCAATGTAATCTTTCATTAGCTTCGATCATCTTCATTCACTCAGTACTTTGGGAAATCCAACATTTTGTCAATTAAAAAATGTCACAATAAATGTTTCTTTTCTACGTGCCATAACACCAGTACAATCACCTCTACATCTTTGTCTTTGGATCCATACAGCTCTTCCACTTGTTTTCTGAAAATTACCAACAAATGATACAAAATCAGAAATTTGTTATGTTCATATACCAGCAAAATCCCCAAATCTGTTCTAAAGAGATAAAGAAACACACCATTCACAGTTTAACTTCTAAGACTGAAATTCCCAGGAATTGGGAGGTTATGTGCAAAGATAGACAGCTGAAATATTAGAAATCACAAAGTATCACATTCATTTATATATTTTATTTCAGCAGGGTAGCTCTGTCAGTGGCTTCTTAGTGGCCCTGCACATCCATCACAGAATACACTTCTTGCCGCGATTTGTTTAAGCATAATGCTAAGATACTCCTCTTGATACAGATTTTATCATTAATGTTAAAGCCATTTTTGTCAGAATAACAACACATAACATTTGGTACTAAAAACCAAACAAACAAACACACAAACATTATCCCGCTCTGCAGCAGTTTGATTTTCAAAAGTGGATATGGGCAAATACCCTTAGAGGACAATTACCCCCTCCCCGGTTAAATACTGGTAGTGACAAGTTTAGAGTAAAGATTAGGGTTAGGGTTAGGTTTAATAGATTTAGAGTTTAGGTTAGGGTTAAGATTAGGTTCAGGATTACGATTAGGGTGAGGGTCAGGGGAAGGATCTGGGGTAGCTGTCCACAGGATAATCGCCCTAGACCCGGCACAGCTACAACAGAAATGGAAATCATGCCTTGCACTCAACAGGTTCATTTTGAAATAACACATCTTAAAAGGGCTGCCTCTTCATTTCAACACTGTAAATTTATTATTCACCTATATCTCAATGAACCACAATTTGCAATACTGATATACTTTGTATGCTGTATATTCAATCCCTGAGAATATATGCTATCATGTAAGAGAGGGTAATAACACTTGGTCAAAAAACTGCATGACCCATGCTTAAACATCACCTCCTAAAGGTTTGCTCTAGCACCATGGTGAAGTCAGGGCAAAGGCACTTTTAGCGGTCCTTCCCAAGGGAAAGACACAGGGCACTGCCTGAAGATCTGTTCTGGTGCATTGATCGATCATTATCATCACTACACTCACTCTAATGTGAATATTGAGCCTGTACTCACAAAGAATGAAGCACAGAATATCTACACATCATATACAGTGCATAGGAGATACCATGGGGTTGGCACTGTGATTTAGGGGAGTTTGTTCCATTCCTGCATGGGATATAGATCTATTGCTTAAATAGTACCTAGATTATATGTACATTCATTCACTTTGTCTATTCTTCTGTATAACAGATATCTAAGCAATAGAAGCAGCAGTCAGTACAGAAACAAATAATTTGTAATAAAGGAACAAACCTGAGTATCTTAGCATGATGTACATGAAGGGTAGAGGGCATGTTATTTCAAGAGTTACTCCACCAAATATAATAAAGTGTTGACAAGGGAGATCCTGCATGAGTAAAGCGTTACTGGACTTAACACGAATATGTGCACATTTCCAAGAATATCACTTCATCACCAAATAGCAAATGTAAGATTTAATTCAGATGAATTTTGTTCTTGAGAAAATACCAAAATGTGATCCTCAAATAAGGTTGCTCAATACTAAAATTCAAAATGCCGACTTACCTGTTATTTTCATACATTTGCTCTTTTTCTTGCTGGAGCTGTAACAGACTGTGTGTCAATTTAGGGAGAAAGAGTAACAAACAGTCATTGACAGACATTATCCTCTGCATAAAGCTTTAAATAAAAATTAGGATGCTGGAACAGGTGAAAACATGTCTGATGACTGCAACTAAATCCACATCTTATTTACATGGTAAAACCTGGTAATCTGTCTACAGGCACCATCACATCTACAAAACCACTACAAACTGAATTTCTTTTCTGCATGCGCATATTTCTGGATGCCACACCAAAAGTCATTTTGTTTTGTTTTGTTTTGTTTGTTCTTGGGGGAGGGGGAGTAACATGGGTAGCGGGGGTAATGGAAGGGGGGCCATATCATGTTAACAGAGGTCTTACAGAAAAATAGTTTCCCAAATGTGATGAACAAATTTCAAAATATCTAAAATCGTTATCAAATCTGATACACCTTTCAAAAATTGGAGGGGCTTGTCACTGAAGATACCTACCTTTCTTGCTTCTTTTTGTTCTTTTCTGACAATTTCTCTACTTCCTGGTGAAGACTGGATACCTCTGCTTTGTGGGAGACCTGAAATGAGACACCATAGACATTAAAGACAATAACTCATGAACACAAACACACTCAGAAACAGTTCTTGTGGGACACTATTCTTACCTTGAAAAGGCAAATTAAGTTACTTTATTATAATTCCAAGCTCAAGGATTTTGCGTAAAAATTGAATTACGTAAAAACTGAATTGCGAAATTCTATGAGTTCAACGAGCTTCCAGGAATGAAGATAAAAGAGGAAATGACAATGTGACAATATCTGTGTTTTTCTTTCAAAGCAGTTTTTAACACCAAAAATCATTCTCTGTCACTGTATAATGGCATATCTTAATTCCTTTTTGTTGATAGCACATACATACTGCAGTGAATCTTGATCACCTAATTGGATATCACCTGTCAGCTCAGATTGGCAGAGAATTTCTCTGTCATATAAAATATTTCTTTTAGATAAAAGTGACAGAGAAACCAAAAGTCAAGAAATTGAGTTGAATTTTTCGAAGATTTATATTTTATGAGTATAAGACATGTATATAAAATATTTGGATATATAAAATATTTGGATATTAAAATATCAAATGTTACATATTATTCCCATTCAAAAGAAGGAAAAAAATGGCCTGTGTACACACATACATACAAAGGGCATAAACATTAATTCATTGTACATACAGAACACTCCACAACTTCCCATTTGTATGGGGGGGGGGGGGATAAAACAAGACAAACACCACAATGTACAAACCTCTAGACTGTGTAGTTGCTGCTTCAAGATCCGATTTTCTTCTTGCTCAGTATCAACTCTTAATTGCAGATCTGTACGAAAGGAGAAAGAAAGAGTTATCTAGATAACAGTAAAGGTCATCAATACACTAGCTCTGGGTAGAGTTGTATTCATCAATTTCAAACAAGAACTATGCATAGTTGAATATGGCCACTGTATGATAATTGCAGCTAAACTCATTTTGCAATCAATATTTTACTTGCTTCAAATGAACATGGGAATTTCTTTGTCAAATTTGATAGTCATTCACCTATCTATTCCCACTTTAGAAAAGAGTTCTACTATTTTGTCTTCTTACATCATATTTGAAAAAGACAAGCATTCCATTAAATTTATTAGTAAGGTTTCAAACGTGTAAATTGTATATCAATTGTTTTACTAGGATATGGAAGTCATGAACGAAATAAGTTAATTTCCTCCAAGAAAAAAATATGAGGAAAAATAGAATATAAAATAGATAAGATATTCTAAAACATCAATCACATAAAAGTGATAGTGACCAAAAATTTTCTCATGACAAGGGAAAATGAATCCTAAAACACGTGTGGAGCCTACTGTATATGCCACATATCTTGTGGCGACCATATTTCTGCAAATTTTGCGATTCAACCGTTGTTTTCAACAGTAGCAGACCAAATGGTACCTTATATACCACACATGCAATGTATTTTGTCTCCCCAGAGGGAAATGGCCAACTCTGCTTCATGAAAAGGGATAATACTTATGTCTCATTCCACTGCTAAGGTTTCCAATCACAAATCTAATCATTCATGGAACTCTAACCCCAATCCTAACCCTAACCAAATTCTCACCTATTAAGGTCACCCTATATTTGGTGTATACAGCATGAGAATACTATTAACTTTTAAGTTATCCTTTTAAAACATACTGACAGAATCACTTAGAATAACATGAATTTTCCCTTACCTTGATGCATGCAAAAAAAAAGAAAAAAAGAAAAAAAAAAGATCATAAACACAGGAAGGATGTACTAAATAAAACAAGTAAATAAGAAATAAGTAATTACTACATACCATTGATTTCTTTCATCTGTTCCTCTAACTTTGCTATATGCTGATCACCAGGATGCTGCATCGTACGCATGTAGAAAAAAAGAAAGATATAAAATAAATTCACTGATTTAATACAGGGAGCATACATACACAACTCAAAACTCAAAAAGTGACAATACATTTTGTCACTGGGGCGACAAGACCTCATATCTACAAAATGTCAAATGTTAAGGAGGAAAAAACAAACAAAAAACATGGCATCCAAAGCACTATATCAAATGGGATAGCCTCCCCTTTGATGTGCCATGGTGGCTTCATTTTAGGGGTAAGACAGCTAGAATTGGACAGGACATCACTTAACTGATTACTGCATACGCCATATATTTCGCAAGTCTAAATTTTCGCGAATTGGGACTTCCCAACAATTTCGAAAGTGGTTAAATTCGCGATTGTGGAGTCCTGGGCCCTGTTTCATAAAGCTGTTCGTAAAGTTACGATCAACTTACGAGCGACTGGTGATCAGTTCTTGTGCTGAATTATTAAAATTCTGATAAGTATAGCACATCAGAGCTGATCACCAGTCGCTCGTAAGTTGTTCGTAACTTTACGAACAGCTTTATGAAACAGGGCCCAGTACTGAACTGAGAAATGTATACGCGAATGTCACATTCATATCGGCATTAAAGTCGATATTTTCATGTGTTTTTAATTTTGCAAATAGCAGTTGACTCGCAAAATTCGCGAAAATAAAAACCTTGCAAAATATTCGGCGTATACAGTATCTGACCATTAATAAAAAAAAGTTATTTTCACCAAAAATTTGAGATGCAAGGTCTTGTCACACCAGCGACGATCTGCCACTTATTAGTAAGATTGGCTTCCATTTCATGAGACATTTATATTTCAAGTATTTTGAAACAAAAGGTGGTACTTACTTTTATTGTTTATTTTTGCATAATTATTACTCTTTTGCTTCAATCAAGGATTAAACAAACAGCAAATTCATATTCATTTGTCATATAAGCAAAGTTATTACTCTAAGAGTAAAACTGCAAGTTAATTCATAAAACAAAGATGTTATGTATTTCATTTTTGCCTCTGATGTATGAGCATTCACTCAATATAACCATGGAGCTACCAAAAAGATGGAGTAACAACGAAGGCCACCAATATTACGTAACCCAACTACGAGCGGTCAGTTCTGACAGACTTCAAAGCACCGCACTCGCTGGGACGGCTTAACTCGTCCCGCAGGGGATACTTTGGCAAACGATGCTCCGAGCCGCAAAAATGACGTCATACTCACCAACATTGCACATACAATATAGTGCTGTATCGAGTCGAAAACTCGACTTGCAACAACATATGGCTGCACAAAACTTTGCTGAAGACCACGCGCATGCGCATAATATCCACAGGCAAAACAGAGGAGATACCGAGTGCAGTGCACTTTGAACGAACTGAATTGGCCCATGAACAGCGAAGGTACTGTACAGTGTATTGTCGTCATGCCTTGTGACTGTGGTAAAGTACATACCCTAAGAATAAAATTCTTAATAAAAATCCCTCACATTTCTCCACATATTTCAATATCTGTCCGTAAAGCTGACATTTGAAACTACAATCTTACGTAAGTGTTGACTGCGTACAATTGCGTACATTTTATCTATACCGTTGTGAAGCCAGCTGTTATTTGTCTTTGTGTTTGTTGGGGACAGCGTGACGGCCATTATTGATCGTGTCGAGAGTGCAGTGTTTGTTTACATGCCGGTCGTATCATATCGTGATTTACATATTAAACGACGGTATGACATGTTAAACAATTTGTTACACTGCAGATTCACTATTTGTAGCTATAATTAATTCAGAATCATGTTAAATCGAATATGCTCGAAGTCGACGGGGCAGTTGCAGTTTGTGTAGTCCCATGCATTGACGTTCCATGGAACCATGGAGCTAGGTAACTCCATGGTAAGAACCAGTTTGCGAACGCGCTGCGGATGACGTCATTGTGCGTACGCACTGTCTCATCTGTCATCGCTCTCGCTCACGGGGGGCTTAGCGAGGATTACTTTTTACGAGTCGGCTTCGAGCATCACTTCAAAAGGACCTCAACCGTTGTTACTCCATCTTTTTGGTAGCTCCATGATATAACTCTTGAACAAATGCATGCACATGTGAATACACATATCATAACTTTAAAATTTATATTCTTAATTTCCTCCAACTTTGTGTCATTAGTTCGAAATCCATAAATTGCTATTCCCCCAACACATAATCTTGTGTACAGCAAGTTTTCAAACTCTTGTTTCATACTGCATGGTTTGCCATGGATTCTACCTGGGCCTTTTTGTGATCACTCTGATTATTTGTGATGAAACTTCTCACCTGATCATTTGGCTCTGCAAATGAGTTCCCTCTGCTCTTGCTTCCTTCATCTGTATAAAGATATACAACACAGTCACACGTAGTAAGTTCTAAGCCATCTTTCAGTGAGTACACCATAGCCTTGCTCAACACCATATTAAAATGTTCTTACCATCATAACTTACAGCTCTGAAAAGGCATAGGGTAGATGTCCCTAGCAATTAAGAATTAAACTTTGGCATAAAAAAAGGAAAACAAAAAAAGGCAATATACTGTGTGAAAACAAAATCACATTCACTAGAAGAAAATATGCTCACATAATATTTCAAGGATTCATGTAATTTCTCAAATGTTCTAACCAACAGAATTTAGGCATTGCAAAAGTAACAGCTTGATGTCACCAGCATGTTAGCATTCAACTCTGGTGCAAAAGGCAAATAGAATGCAATGAACTGCTTGTAAAATAAGATCTTTCTCATATATGACAAAAATGCAGATTGGTTTCAAGATGACTGGTCATAGTTTACTTTGTTCTGTTTTGTTTTAATTTGTTATAAATTTGCTGGGAATGGCGCATTCAATGCCTGCCACAAGCAGACTGCATTAGCCGACCATTAGCAAAGCATAATGCAGAAAATCTGAAAGTAACATCTATCTGGGGAAAGTGAAATATAACCGCAGTAAGGTGCATCTGGTACACATTATCAAAAATGATATTGTCAATCAGGAGTAATCAATTTTGCAGCACTATAATATGTACATACAGGTATGTAGAATTCTTAATGTCCAAAGACCTACTCACTGACGATACTAAAAATTGAGAAAAAAAAAATCAGTATTGACGTAACATTGATAAACATATGCACTTTTGGAGACACTTTGCACTAAAGTCAATGCTATTTCAACATCAAATTATGCGATTTTCATCATAGTTTGCACAGAGTGCACAGGAAACATACAGGAAATTTTTGCAATCTGCTTAACAACAATAGGATATTTCAGTTATCACAGGCTTGAACATCGGTTCCTGTGTAGCAGACATGATGTGAAGTCCATCTGGAAATGCCATGTCAATAACATCCGACTGTCTGTTGTGTCGTCTTACTTCAACTGGAAGTCACCACAGAGCAAAAGAATGTGACATCTGTATCCATCATATTCTTTTCACAGCTCTCATGTATGTCTCTACAGCATAGGGGATGCTGTTGGTACACAGTACTAGTATCACTACCACTACCACTACTACAACTGCCATTAATGATGATAATACAAATGATGATGATGATGATATTTATCTACAGCCACTACTACTACTACTGCTACTACTACTACTACTACTACTACTACTACTACTAGCACTACTACTACTACTACCACCACCACCAACAACAAGAACAACAATAATGATAATAATAACAAATTAAACAAAAATAAAAACAGTGACTGTTTCATATGAAGCAATTTTGTATGAATATGCAGAGAACAAAGACTTAGACTATCAGGATGCAGTTCAAATAAGCAACAGAGTGTCGGGGGGGGGGGGGGGGGGCTGCTGCCGGTTCTGAGGAAAAAAAAAACAACAAAACTTTCTTTCATTCACTTCTGACTAATTACTCATATTAGTAAAATATACATTCATATATTGACAGATTATAGTCAATCACACGATTGTTATTTAAAGTGAGCAGAATCTCACTGTAATATCCAAGCATGCTGTGATTTGTAGAGGGAAGAAGACCCAGTACACTCACCCTTTGAGACCATTTTGACCAAGCTTTCCATGTTTCTAACCAAAGCACCGCTAACCCTTTTCTTCAACTGTTTGGCATGTCCTTGTAGTACTGTCATTGGATCTAATGAAAAGATGCAGATGCAAAATTATCAAAAATCAATTAAAGAAACAAGTAAACAAACAAATACACCACATATCTATCTAAACTGTAATATCAGAAACACAACTTAACAAAAATGTCATGACTAAGTCGTCAGTTCATTCATATTCAAATCTTTTCAAATTACTGGATGCAAGTAATATCACACACAGATCCATTTAATTTGCTTTTAATAGCATCAGTGGATATGGATACAAAGGCAGAAGAACATCATAGTATGTTTACTACAGCAGTATATGTAGCCACATGTCGCATGATACAAGGCAGTAATACCCTCCTGTGGAAACAAAGCAATTTTCAGTGGTCTTGAAATATGCAAGAATGTCACTACTTAAAACAGCTAAAATTTCATGCTGCAGTTTACTGTTGAAGAAGTAAAAAAAAAAGCACCTATGTATGACAATCAAACAGTCAAACAAACACAATGAGCTCGTTGCATACCATGCCTAGATAATTAAATTGACGCAAAACAGAAAGCATGGTTATTTGATTGACATATAAATTTGTAAACGAAATAGTGACCTCCCTCTATATCATTACAGTACATTTGTATTTCTAGTTTAACTTTGCCATGACCTCGACTTAACTACCAGAGAGTGAGTTTTATAAATATTTTCATGGAAGACTAGATAACGTAAAAATTCCAGAATCTCACATGACAGGAACTCACACTGGTTAGAAATGTAGCAATAACATCAGTGTCATATCCTGACTCATTTCCTCTACATAGGTGTATATGGCAGTGCATATAAAAATCCAATTAGAGACATGCATATTCCGCAGAGATTCACACACACACAATGCTACTGGTCTACAAGTCACATGACGTTATGGTGGTTAAAAGCACAATGACAAAGTTGTGCCAATGCTGAAGGTACTTGCAACACAGGACACACTTTGATAAGAATGGTTGCAACATTTTATTGTGCAAATTGCCTTGCATTATTAGTGAGGCACAGAGTCCATGTAGACCACATCCCATTCAAAAAGAAAGGAGGAAAGTTCACAAATGTAAATACAAAATCCACATATAAGTGCATGGTAGGTGCTTTGCAAGATATTAACTGTGAAAGATGAAAATGTCTCCTTTCTTCCAAAAGACTTGAGTGAAACACATAATCAAAACTAAAATCACAAAAACAAGAAAAGTCACATATGTTGAATTGTATGCCTAAAAACTGGAACAACCTATTTTGCTGACTGTGCTGTACAATGGTTGCACAAGTGTGTGGCGTGTGTGTGTGCATGTATATGTGTCTATGTACTATTTGAAATAAAGACGTTAAGGAAATTAAAGCAAAAGAAATATACAGACCTTTTGGCTCTACTGCATCATCAAAATCACTTGTAACTGCTGTTAGCTTCAGGTCCTCAATAAAAGCCTCAAATTCATCATTCAAAAAGCGGTCTAACTCTGGATATATGACACAAAGACAAATTCAAGTCAAGTACAAAATCATGCAAAAATAATTCCTTTACACAGAAAATCAGCTATGTGCTCTTAAATGTGGCATAAATATGGGCGATGTGTATAGCTACACAGTCATGCTTTGAAAGTGAACTTACTAAAACATGGATTTTGAACAAAACATGAATATCATGCTCCACAACCATTGACAAATGCAGCTCACAATCTCTGAAAAAAATCAACTGCATCTCCTAATACACAAAGCATGATTTACTGAAATACCACTTTATGGCAGATCTCAATGTATAAAATAAGTTTTAAAAAGAAAAACATTTTGCATGCATTTAATGGAACATAAGTTGCTTTATACAGTATAGAGAAACATGCTTATAAAATGCCGTTTGCAAATTGCTCTCACAGTACAAGACAAAAGTTTTTCTTTTAGCAAAAGTTGCATTTCAAGCAAAGTGGCGAACAAGGAAGACTGCATAATATACCTGTACTATAAAAATCCCAACATGCAGAAACCTGCCATCTTTGAACACAGCAGAGTTTTACGCTAACAATCATTTGCTTTCCGTAAAATCACTATGCCTATAGTAATACCATCACAGTTGGACGACACACTCTTGTTGTTCTTGATTTCATTTTCTTCCTTGATACGTGGCAGACTCTGTCGAGGTAATCTTGTTTATTGGCCAGTTACTGGCACATGGCATTATAATATGATTGTGCCACTGTATGATGATGCCAGTACTGTTACACAGACTAACTTCCTACGCTACGAGTCTACGCTGTAATGTGCTTATCAGCTCATAAAATACTGGCATCCCAGTGCATTTCCACCATAAATGTCAACTCTAAAATCTTTCCTTGCACTGACAGATGAAAGGAGTTATAACTGTCTGCAATTCATTTGCATCCTGATTCTGACAACATTTTCTTGTTGCAAGTGATTAACAAACTGCCCTTTATCGAAGTAATTAACCATCAATCATTCAGTGTTTTTGAGTAATAGCCATGATAAACATCATGGGCATAAATACTCGGGTGGGATTCAAACCCATGACCTCCTTTACTGCTAGACAGTCATTAAATCCACTAGACTACCAAGCTTACTATGGATCTGATCCTTTGTGGCAGTGGGTACCACATATTTATTCAAATGAACTGTTCTTGTGTTGAGGAGTTTTTTTGTTTTTTTTTCATCATATTTGGCAGCATTCTGCCTCATCATCACAGGAATGCCAACCTTGTTAGCAGCACTGCAGTATTCACAGGGCTGAAATACAGTAGTGCAGTTTTGGTAGAAAAATAGTACTTTTATCTTTCCTGCAATAGGTGCAAGTAGTAAAACAATTTGGTAAATTTGTATCAGTATTTCCCGTGAAACCTGCATTATTTTTGGAAAAAAATGGTAAAAAACAACAACAACAACCCAGTAATAGAAATACTGCAAAAACGTTACAGTTTGTATCTCTGCTAAATGCAACATCATGAACACTTATCACAATTACTGCTGACTAGCATACCTGCTTCCAGGGGAGACTGGTCAGATGTATTTCCATCCGGACTAGAAATGGGAATTTCTTCCATTTGGTCGCCTTCCCCTGGGTCCCCTGAGGCTCCTGTTGGGGTGGGGCGCTCTCCCAGGAGCCTGGTGTACCTCTCTTCTGCATCAGCACAGGCTTGGGTTAACATACTGCAGAGAAGATCATTGAGGTGACAAGAGTAAGCTTGCAAGTGACGTTGAATTTGCAGTGTGACATCCAGCTGTCTATTATAGGTGGCAAGATTTAGCTTGTCACTATTTATTCCATCTCACAAGAAATATATGCGGCATAATAATTGTTAAAGCACAACAATTATTCAGCTTGTGACCATGCATTCCATCCTACATGAACAATATGCTTCATAATAATTATCATGCACAACAAAGCATTCTGGCTAAATACTGGTACTCTCCATCTATAAGGCAAAATTCAACATTGCAACAAACAGATATCATTTAATCAATAGCAAGGAAGGGTGGTAAATCTGTAAAACAGTCATATTTCCTGGATGCAAGATAAAAAATGCTGATGAACTTCTACTCTGTTTGCTATTGCATAATCAAAGGTCATATTGCTTGCAGGACTGAACATTTCAGACAAATCATACATCATTGATTCTTGTGCTGCAAAACACATAATTACCACTGCAGATATCATAATCAATGTTCCAGAGTGAGCACCTTTCTCTGTGAACTATATAAACATCGTGAATTAAAAACATACTTGTGTCTTTTCATCTACAGGCCATTTTTTCAACTCACTTTACATTCTGCCTCATTCCATTCAGTTCATCTGTGTACCTCTGTTGAGTGCCTAAAAGACAATGATTTGTAATCAAAACTCAAATTTAGTTGAACATCAAACAATGTGAAGAGAAAAATATCGGTTCAAGTACAGAGGCTTATCCAATGCTTGTGAAATTTATCCTATCTCTATTTAAAATGGCATTATATTAGGCATTAGCAGAATAAATGTGAGAGCCATTGGCAAAACCGATTCCCATTAAAGGAATGACAACAAAAGAACTCTCTGAATTCCCTTACACTTCGATTGACTTCAGAGTAACTTTACTTTGTGTTTTTTCTTCAACCAAATTTGCTTTACTTTCCTGTAAATTTTGAAACCACTTCAAGTTTTCTTTGAAATGCAAAAATGTTCTTCCTGTTGACAAAGGTGAAATATTGAAATACATTTTCTTGATGAGTTTACACTTTTGATTGTAATGATACTGATTCCATTTATGTTCAAAGATTTCTCTTTAACAGCTAAACAACACACAAGATGATCACGGCACTGGGTAAAGCAAGTTGTAACAGCTTGAATTAAAATTTAAAGAAGGATATCTGTGATGATATAATCATCCAAATGGTTTGAACACATTTGCGATACCATGTGTCATCCCTTTTATTACTTTACGCTCCTGAGTTCTGTTCTCTCTGCATGAATTCACTGATGTCACAAACTTACTCGCCAAGTTTTTCTGAAGAGCTGCATTTTCTGCCTGGAGCCTCCTGATCTCATCTTGTGACTCTGTGCTGCTGGCTGCGGTGACCTCGGGTGGAGGTTTTTCTTTCTTGAGGTCACAGATCTCCTTTTCAAGCTGTTCATTCGTGGCACAGAGCTAGTGTTTCAAATTGAGGAGGAAGAACATAAGCGCTAATCCAGTTGACCCTTTTCACATTTATATAAAGTATTACCTGTAATATGCAATGTCACAGAATAGAGTAAGCCAAGCTGAAATAAATTCCATAATGTATTATTTCAGTGTAGTTATCTATCATTTCACAAATAAATCACATAAATCTAAAGTGATATCATGTGAGATATGTTATTCAACCTGGATTATTTAGCTAAGCTGTGTGTTTCACTCATGGCTAAATTGAAATATTTATGAATTTGAACTTGACCATGCATATCACATGAAACAGAACATCTGCTGTGACCTTTGACCTCATGACCCCATCTCCACTCATTTCAGCTCCTCATGGTCACATATATACCAAGTTTCCCTAAAATGCAATCAGGTGCGCCATATGAAAAGAGGCCCTTCAACAACATGAATAATTGGTGGTACACATAAACAGGCAAACCTGAGACTTATTCTCTCTAACAGCAATACTAGGTATGGGTATAGAATAAGACAACTTGCATGATATTGCCTAGTGTTATTTGCACTTAACCATCTCCCTCTAACGTTCACACTAGCATAAAGCACACAGTATTCACAGGCTGTAAATCAAATCTTATGCACTCTATTCTGATGTTGGACCCGCAGTACCTTTGACAATTCTTCAATGAGAGTTGAGTTCTGTAGCCTGAAGTCTTCCTCCTGGCTTTGAAGTTTGCGTTGCAGGCTGTCATTTTCAGCAAAGAGAGCTTCTACATCCTGTATGAGACATAACAATGCACAAACAAACCATGTCATGCTCTGAAGAACAACAATTTGGAATTTGCACTTGAACCTGTTGAGGATGAGTCTAGAGTATACACGGTCAGAAGTCTATGGGAAATGCGTATTGTAGCAAAATCAGCCCGTCCTCAACAGGTTAACTGGGCCTGAGCAGAGGACATAAAGTATATGGTTGGACAGTATCCAGTACCCTGCTAGAACATTTATTCTGGGCATTTTCTTCGTACCTAAATGTGGAAGATCTTCACATTTGTTGCCTTTACTCAACCAGTATGTTGCAAATATGTCATTCTTTTGTCTCATACTTGCAACTGAAGTGTATTCTGGATGATAATCTACACTGCAGCAATTACATCTTGCTTATCACATTGCATAATAAATGCATAGTTATCCTACATCAACGGCAGTGATACCAATCATCTTAACCCGATAAAATAGCACAGGGTACCAAAACCTCAAAGAAGATATAAAGTACAAGTTATGATATGACTTACAACAGTATGGCAGTGCACCTAAATCTTAATGATGCATGACAACTTAATGAGCTCATTCATAACACAATGCACATTTTCATCACATGCAATTAAGGAAACAGCAAATGGTCACAACTAAGCATGAAAAAAAAAAAAAAAAAACCCAATCATCTCCACTCATCTGGACCAACAAGCATGAATGAATGCTACTCACTTAAAAAAAAATAAATAAAGTAATTAAAAGTGTACAGACTATTTTGTAATGAAGTTTGGTCTATGTTTGATAAACATCCAATCTATAAACACCTCAACAACTGTGCAATACCGGGTATATCAAAAGCAAGCCCATATGGCACTGTTGATGGGGTATTTACATAGAATGTAACTTGTTTCATCCACACCACAAAACATTTCCAAGTTAATGGGTGGTTTGATAGACAGGGAAATTTGATATGAAGGTCAAATGGGGCTAACAGTGATTCAGGCTTGTAACTGTGCCAAGATGAAAGCAAATACATTGTACAGAGTATATAAAAACTGCTTGCTCATATTAAAGGGACAGTAGTTTATTCTTGCATTACTATTCCAATGGAAAGGATTTTTAATATATATGTTTGCTATGCATTACATTTGGTTTTGTTCTTATAATCCTAACTGCCCTTATAATTTCTTCTTTCTATTAATACAAACATTCTGAGAGGTTTGTGTTGAAAGTGAAGCAATTGGTTTGGGGAGGCATATCGATAACTTTTGTTTTGTTTTCTGCCTTATAAATCAACTGATGTGTGTTATATATGCAATGTTAATCACAAGTGCCATTCCATCTTTATGCAAAGGTTACAAAAGGTATGGCTTACAACACATACACCTATGTACCGTAAAAGTGGATATTTTCGTGTGACTAATTTTTCGCGCTTGGCCCGGTAAGAAGAGTCTCGCGTGTTTTTAATTCCGTGGAATCAAGACATCACGCACAGGAACATATGGCAAGCAAAAATATTCACGTGCTTTTATTTTTGCGCTAATTTTTGGTGGCGCGAAATGCACGAAAATTACAACACCGCGAAAATTTCCACTTTTACAGTATTTATCCCAACATGAAACACAATAATTACCATATATATGCACTTTACATTTCTACAGGGACCCTTCATGACTATGAATGCAAACTTTAGTAAAAGTGCAATGACACTCACAAATGAAATGAGAAAATCAGTAGTGTGAGTAAAATGCCTACAATCATTGCATCTTATTTCTTATTTTTGGAATCCTGCCCCCACCTCCACCAACCGCCAAAAAATGTTTTGTATGTAAAATTGATAAACAGTACATTCATAACAGCATATACGGCACCCTATGTTTCACCAAGTCATCCATTCATGAACAGGAGACTTGACAAAAATGAACACTATGATGATGACCTCATTGAGGTAAATGAATAAACAGCTGACTTGGTTCTCAAATGAAAATACTTGGCACATTCCCCGGAGTTATTTGGATGGCTGATGATCAATCCCAATTCATCAGTGCATTTGCTTACAATCAAACAATATTGATATTCTCTGGGAAGATTACACCACATGTACCACCTCACCCCTCTCCCTTTTTTTTCTGGCAGAAGAATACTGGTATGTAATACAGAGGTTTAATATATCCATTGTCATTTCCCCCAACATAAAAAAAAAGAATACAAAATGAAGCACATAGAATCTGTCCGTCCTAGGTAATCAATCTCAGTGGTAGTGCCAGTTTTTAAAATATTTTCCATACAGACGTCATATTCATACCATCACAGAAATAAACTATATCATTGGGTCCTTACATAATGAAAGTATAAGCCAGTTCGTAATTAGCTCATGTACACATTGGTACAAATGACCTTTCTTTTTTCTCAGTTGGTTAGGCACTTCACTCGTTTTCAAAGCGGCATAATGCATAAGCTTGCCCGACTTAACAATTTATGGAATTCATGTTCAAACAAAGAATTAACTTGCATTGAGATCAGGTGATCCGAATACTCCATCAGTTGTCTATGTAGCAGGCATCCATTTGATTGTTTTGTATTGAATGCAATAACATATCCTATTTCCTTTTATATTACGAAATACAATTCTTGCTGTCAGGTGGATGTGCTGGCAAGCACCATTTAGATAAGGATCACATGAATAATCATTGCATCACAGATGCTTATCTCAATGAATTTACAAACCAAAATGCCTGTTGGTACAAATGACATTTTCTGCTCATGCGCAAAGTGGAATTACGAACTGGTCTATTCATTCATATTACAAACTTACCTTGGCCTTTTTGCTCCTTGCAATGACCTGTAAAAAAGTTTAAAAAGTTGAATGTCACAAAAGAAAATGTCTTCCTCAGTGCATATTTATACACAGTATTACAAACAGTTGCAGGTTTGAGGAAATTCTATTACTTGCTCAGGAACCTTTGTAATTATAAACTTATAACATTCATATAATAAACCACAAGAATATGGTACAAATAGTAAGACTGGGGTGCATGATTAAAGTTCCATGTATAATGCTGGGAAGTGCATACACTGCAATTAAAGGACAAGTCCACCTTCATATACATAAGGATTGAGAGAATGCAGCAATATTAGTAGAACACATCAGTGAAAGTTTGAGGAAAATTGGACAATCCGTTCAAAAGTTGCGAATATTTTAAGCATCTGCGCAGTCACTGCTGGAAGAGAAGACTACTACAGTGTATGATGTCACATGCGTACAACTATATAAGGAAAATAAAAAGAGAATTTCACAAAACTTTACTTTTTGAATAAAGTGCACATTTCTTCGACTTGCTACTGATGTATGTTAAGGGTAATATTATTCCCCATGCCTTCTGAAAGAGAGAAGACGAGTGTTCTTTTGTTATGCGAGAAAAATGGAAATATGTTGAATTTTCTTTATTCTTTCTTTATATCGTTGTACTCATATGACATCACAAGCTTTAGGAGTCTTTTCATCCAGCCGTGACTGAGCAGAAACTTAAAAAAATCACAACTTTTTAACGGATTGTCCGATTTTGCTCAAACTCTCACTGATGTGTTCTACTAATATTGCTGCATTCACTCAACCCACATGTCTATGAAGGTGAACTTGTCCTTTAAACTTTGACTGGTGGGCTCTGTGGATATACCAATATGCACTGTAAAATACTAGCATTAGTAAGATTATAATGCGGTAATGCAATTTTTCTACTTCATACTTTCAAGGCACTTTATGTGCAGGACTTCATCACTAAGCTTATATAGAAAAAAAACACACCAACATAACAAACTAAGAAAATCTCAGAAAATCCACATTGATATCACACAGGTAAACCCTATTTACTGAGGAAATGATGTGAATTACATCAAAACATTGTAACACACACACATCTTAATTAATAGTTTTATGGATTTATTTTGTCATTGTTTCTCAGTATTCCAAGGTCTAAACACACCTTTATGTAGCAGTCATTCAATTAAAGAATACATATTGTTAAATGGAAAAAAAAAAAAATCTATTATTGTTACCTTTGTGGCCTTTTCCAGTTCCTTCTCATTTGCAGCTGAGGTCTGTCTAAGACGATTGAGTTCTGAAATTAAAGAACAATTAAAAATCAATTAAAAATCAACCAGACAATGCAATGAAAGAGGTCTGAAAAGATAAAAGCCTAATAAACATACACAGTAACAAGGCAGAAAAATAAGCACCCTAGACTACATTCATCAAGATAATATCAACTAAAATGAATAACGAAACTTAATCTAAATAGATTTCCAGTCTTATATAAATCGATAAAATGATTGTACACTTACAGTATGAAGTTCAATTTTCTATCACAAGTTTGTATAACACTCCAAAATACACACATTGCATCACTAAATTGTACATTAACAATGCATTTCCAAATAACATAGAACAAACTTTCACCAAGAAATTGCATAACACTTGAATAGCAAGGCAAAATTATTCTAGTGCACACATATCTCATATTGGTAAATTTGAGATGACTTGAGTAAAGACATCATGAACAAAATTGCATTTATCAGAATCATTCCATATAAAAAAATATGATATTTTTCATATCAATGTTTCCTACAAGGATTCTCATTTTCTACGCATTTGTTTGAAGTCACATAGTATGTTTAATTAAGAGGGCTACAAGTTGATTTGTTGTGCATATCAACAGAGGATATTACATGTATGTCCATCCCGATTCATAGCTTTCTCTAGACATTGTGACTTTTATGAAATGATGGTTCTTACCATTTTCTAACTTTTTAGAATGATCTTTCAGTTGGTAATTGGATGTTCGAAGTTCCAGCAACTGACTCTGGATAGAAACATGTGAAACAGAAATCACAAAATGTCACTAGCACAAATGCATACATATATTTGCAGTCACCTTGAAAAAAACAACAACAACTATTTTCCTGCTAATAAATCAATTTCATTTATTTATTTATTATTATTATTATTATTATTATTATTATTATTACTACTACTACTACTACTACTACTACTACTACGACTACTACTACTACTACTACTATCACTACCTTTATTATTACTATTATCATTATTTCTATCATCATCATCATTATCATTATTAATAATTAGAACACAAGAAGGCAATGGACAATGCACTGTAAGTGCAACTTCATAATACTAGGTGTTTCAAAAAACATTTCCAACTTTTGATTCTTAATAATTCCTAAACTATATATCAGATAACATTGTCATTGATATGAGATATAGCTGAATAGTGTACAATTTTGTTGGAGGTGGTTTAAATATGAAAGCATAAATCAGTTTCATGAAATCCATGATTAATTTCAGTTAGGTTTCAGATTTTGCTCTATTTTCAACCCTCTGTACAAAACGTTCACTTTGCACAGGGGTCAATGGGTGTGTGTGGGAGTGTGTGGTTAACACCCTGACAATGGTCCTGAACAATGGCCAGGGTTTGAATGCTTCATTGTTTATACATGAGAAATTCCACTATCACAACTAGTCTTTATTCAGCCTATGGCAGTATCTGTGTAATGTCAAACGCCTGCCGATACTGTCGTTGAGTGGCGACAGTGCTCTCCCTACTTCTGAAAAACAAAATTACAATGAATATCTTCTGTTCTGTCGTAAACATGGTGACAGGAAACAAAGAAAATCAATATAAAGCATACACTTGTGTATATGGAGCCTTAAATAAATCTACTGTGAAACAAATTGCCCCAGTGAAAATGCTGCTGAACTCTTTACCAAAAATGATCTCTTTTTATCAAAAAAGCGACAAATTTGTCAGATTAGCAGACAGTTGTATTAAAATGAAGAACTCTAGATCATTTATGCTTATTTACATCCCAGATTCAGTGATATGTAAAGCAAAATTTGAAAATGATTGTCAACTGGAATGAAATTTGGTGTTTGCAAGCACATGGAAACATGTGCTTACGTTTTCCATGTGCATATGTTTTACCCTTTACCGTGCATGAATTCAGACTAGCAGTGCCCAGGGCAATCCACATGAATTACTGATTAAGCATTCATTTGAACAGGTGGTTCAGGCATGTCCATTGTTCATGGCCATTGTCAGCACACACTCACATACACATCATTGGTTCCTGTGCAAAGTTCATTTTTGCACAGAGGGCTAAAATTTGACCAAAATCTGAAACCTTACTTCAAAATCAATCTTAGATTTCATGAAACTGATTCATGCTTTCACATCCAAATTTGCCTTCAACAAAATTGTACACTATTGAGCTATTACTCATATCATTGACAGTTTTATCAAATGAATAGTTTTTGCACTGTTAATGATCAAAAGTGGGAAATGTTTTTTGAAACACCTAGTATAAACCAAGCTTGGATCGGAGCTATCAGATAGAAAAAATTACCAGTACTGAAAATGACAAGAGCAATTCAGGTCAGTAAGCCATCCCTCTATCTAAAACAGCTATATTTTTTACGCATCACCGGTACCTTACTTTCACTCTTTATACTCATTGCTTTCTGGAAAACATCTCATGAGGTTGCATTGATTACTGTATAGCATGACTCAATGTGCTTTTCATTCCATCATAAAATGTGGGAAGAGGTATTAAATTAACAATTGTTATAACCTTTTGTCCCCATGTTAAATACTTTCCTTTGACCAAGTCCATGTTTGATTATAACTTACAATTTTCCTTAAAGGGTGTGTACAGTTCTGGTCGAGGTGAAGATTTAGCTTTTAACGTTTTGTGAGATATTCAGAAACCACTCTATGAGATGTCAAAGAGCATGCAGTTCTAAGGGGTATCAAAAGTTTGTTCGATGAAAATCGGTTTTGAAATGGCTGAGATATCCAAAAACAAGGTGAAACAAAGAGATACTAATAAAGTTGGGGCATGTCGCCTTTTATTATTAGCACTTTTTTGGATATCTCAGCCATTTGAAAACCAATTTTCATCAAATAAACATTGAATCCTTCTTAAAATTACATGCTCTTTCATATTTCATAAGAGGCTTTTCATTATCTCACTTAGGAATGTTCAAAACATGAATCCCTACCTCAACCAGTACTGTACAGTCCCTTTAACATTCTCCATTCATTTTCTTGTCTTTTTTTCAGGTTGCACTTACATTTCAAACACAACCATGCACTCATGTCATGGCCACAAGGTCCATAAATACAACCATGCATTCAACTTTGTGTGTATGACATTACATCTATCACACAAAATGGCACATTAAGCTACACTGTAGTCTTTACTTGTGATGACCCTGTGCATTTTCTTACACTCACAGTTTTTTTAATGATTACAAATGAGGTTATTATTCCAAACCTCTTCTCTATTGTATACATTTAATGTATCTCTTGTTTTGAAAATTTACAACAGCCTAGACATCTAGTAGTAGTACAAGTGTAGTAGTAGTTCCTGTGTTTCTCCATTAAATGGGAATCAGATGTATTTGTAGAACTCTTCACAAATGTTCTATGAACTTGCAAATAATCATCAATGTGTCATCATATTGCCATGTACAAATGTGATTTAATCAGAATGTAAATGGATCTATTCTATGTGTCAAGGAAACTGATAATCTCACTCGGTATCCATGCCCACTCCTCCAAAGTGATATGAAAATGTAACATATCACTGTCTAACATTACGTCTAAATACAGATTCCCAGCTCTAATAATTCATGGTTTCTACTAGATCAGATGTTCTATAAATTTAGTTGAATGTTTGAACACAGTACATGTAGGTCAAATTCTACAATGTTAATAGACTCTAATTTCTATATTATGGCAACACAAGTGAATGGGTTCCACGTTCCTCAAAACACAAGTTTGAGCACAATAATCAGACAGAAAATCTATTTGCCAGAACATGGTGAAAACTAAAGTCATGAAGTGGCACATGCACGCAGTAGGGATGATTAGAGTGGTCTAGAATAGTAGTTTCAACCAACACACACACACAACACAATGCACAGCACAGCTGTCATCACAGGATTTTGTTGGTCTACTGTGCTAACTGTACTGTAATGCAATAATATGCCAATAATTTGACAAATTGGTGAAACTATTACAAATGATCTTGGAAAATTGTTACAGACACTTCTTTCACTTCATGTATTAGATTTGACCGAAAGATCGGTCTGTATCTGTCCGTCGGGGAATGTTCCGCGGAGACTGCGTCTGGCTTCACGGATCCCCTCCGTATACAGACCGAAGTCAATGATCCCAGCTCCTGTGTGGAGCAACGCGCACAGATCAAACGTTACGATAAACCAAATTTCAGACAGCTTTTTTACATTCAAACAATTTTGACATGACATGACACATTATGCAGCAATATTTGGGGTTAATTTCTCACATTTTGCGATCGAAATACTCACAGTAACGCGGTTATAATGCAGAAATTTTATCCATATCGCAACATCGCCGTTCGCTAGCCGTAGGTTGCCATTTTGAATCTGTAAACCAATCACATGCGAGGTACTTTTTTAGTAAAAAAAAACACGTAGAAACTACCTCGCATGTGATTGGCTAATAGATTCATACTGTATGTTTCTGCAGTTTGAACGTGACGACGCGACGGGCTGGTTGATGTGTGTTTTGCGTTGAAAATTCTACCGAAATATTGGATTATTCATTAATCTGGTGAGTGTAGTCTATTCTTGAATAGTTGATCTAACTATTCAAGCTTAAATTTGCCGACCTAGGGCCGTGAATTAGACGCAATCGAGAAGGGTGAGGTACCTCACCCAATTTTCCATAGAGACAGTGTTCAGTTCAGTTCAGTTCAGTTCAGTTCAGTTCATTTATTTCCACATCTCAATAAAAGAATCACATGTTGGCAAATGACAAACATGAGACACATAGGAAATATAAAATGTACAAAAAAAGTGCACATTATTACATAAAAGACATAAAAATAACAAAGTAATGAGTGTGGAGGAGGCTACATAGGCCATTGGCCTTTCGAGGTAGCTCTCCCAATCAAACAAAGTTATCAGTTATCACAATATACAAATAACAAATAACAATAAACAGTGGTTAAGAACATCCACACAGCAATGGGTACTACAACCTTCCGTCTGTCTACGGAGGACAGCGTTAATGGCAAAATACAAAAGAGTCCTCCGGACAGACAGATCTTTCTGTCTAGAGTATTAGATGTAACGTTACAACTTTCCCATAAGGCACCCATAAACAGTGTGTGCGTGATACCTTGTCCTTGACATCTTGCATCTCACATAAGATTGCACCAATCCAGCTGACTGACACTGACACTACATACATGTATACAGTGCAGTGACAAACCCTGTCGTTCTATGGCAATGCGTAATTCTACCGCAGGTATCAAGCGCAGGGCAGGAGTTCATTGCATACACAGTGCCACAACAGGCTAAAAAGCGAGTTACTGTACATTGTAGCAATCACTGATAGGCGGAGGAGGCCAGTGCTGTGGTGCAGAGCTCGGTCGGTCGGGAGTAGGTTTCTCAGGTTATCGGCTACCAGGATACAAAACCAAACCATTGCAAGCATGTTACGATTCGTTCTTTTATGGTCGTGCAAAGATTGAGCAGTTGGTTGATTCCTTTAAATTGTCACTACATCTTAGATACATTTTAAGCACAATTTCTATAAAATGTTTATTTACTTTACCTGCATTCGCTGGAACTCGTCATCCGACAAGGACTGCGCCATCTTTCTGCTATCGTGATTGCACCGATATCACTCGAATCGATCACATATCGACGTTGAATCGGCCAACATTTCGAAGACATCGGTTTTCTTTTTATTGTTCTATTGTTTGTTTGTTTTTTAATTCAGAATAGCGGTGGCAGAAATAGAAAATAAAACAGGAAGAAAAAAAAAGGTGTTTAGCGGTTTGGATTGATGAAAGAACAGAAAAAAAAATAGAATAAACTTTTGAGAGAGACAGGTTGTTAATTCAACAAAATTGCGTCTTGATTATATTTCATGAGATAAGAATAAACATTCATTTTTATCTGATACAAAATAATATTTAAAATATTTCATCAGAATGAAGTGATTATATTTTCTTTTTCTTTTTGTTACCACTGATCATCTGTTTGGTTAAGTTATGAATAGGGATGAAAGAATACGCAGAAGAAACCCAAAGAAATAATTTTTTTTCCCCCAGTATTAAATCTATATAATCCTCCCACCTTTGAGTGTTATCAGTTCACAAATCACCTAAGCACGCACATACACATGCAGGCACACATGCAGATGCATGGGTTTTCACCCAATCTCTTTAAACTTTAAAGAGTTCACGTGCATCCCCCTTCCCCCTCCCCCCCCCCCCCCCCAAAAAAAAGTGCACCTCCAAATCCTATTTTCTTGATGCACCCAAGTCCGATGGGTTTACTACATGTGGACGGGATAAACTGGTATTATCTTTGTAGGCTATATTTCGATGTATGGGCCAAGTATACTTGTATGAAAAATTGTGCATTAATTTGTGTTTGCATGATATTAATTGCATGGTTTTCCCAAAATTAAGCAGCTTTAATGACTGTTCGAAACATTTGAAGTGTATTTCACATAAGTGAGATCAGGTAGGCCTATGTGACCTTCATAAACGACGTATTGTTCTAGGGCCTGTTGTAAGCAATATATTGATAGGAGTATATTGTTACATTTCAAGTTTTACTAAGTTTTATGTAGGTCCTAATATTGATTGATTGCAATTTACACTTGTAGGCCCTACTCATACTCTTGTTAGGAATAACTATCTCTATTAAGTTGTCTTCACTTTAGTGATTATTAACGCTTTGAGAAAGACAACCCTCCAGTATGTAGTGTACCCAAACCAACCACAAATTAAAAAAACACACACAATTTTTCATATCGTGGTGCCCAATAATGTGGAATAGCTTGCCAAGCGATGTTAAACAAAGTGCTTCTTTAGCTGTATTCAAAAGTGCAATAGATAAGTTTTATATACAAAGGTATAGGATCTTTAAGATAATTAATTGCAGTTTTATGATGTGTCTGTGTATTAAGTCTTATGTTTGAATGGTCCCACTTTTATTTTTTTTTTCTATTCCTTCTCTTTTTTTCATTTATCACAAGTGTATACATAAATGCATATTTTTCTTCTTTTTAATGTGTAAGTAATTTTATGGAATTAATTATTTCAGTATAAATGGTAGTATTTTTTTTTCTAATATGGCGTTTATGTTACAGTGTATGATAATTGTGTTTGTTTCTATTTCTTATGTTATGTATACTAAGTATAAAATGTTGTATTATATTACTTTGATTTGTTTTTAACCACTTCACGGACTCACTATGAAGAACAGCCATTGGCTGAAGTGAGTGACTGTGTCGAAATAAAATAAACTGAAACTTATGTAATGTTCAAATGCAAAAGGAGGATATAAGTCAGTATGCTAAACAGCAATTCAATGATTCAATGGAATGACAAATCATTGGACCGCAGTTGGTTCAATAGAGGCACATGTTTTCTCTCTCTCCCTCTCTTCATTGTTATTTATCTAGATCTTATTCTTTCCTAGATTAATTTGTGTTTGTTTGTTTGTGTGTTTTTTGCATACTCGTTTCATGAAGGTCGTCTCAAGAAGTTGTTTTATATTTGACAATATACTACTACTAGTGAGGGCATGAGAGTGTTTACTTACAGGTTACGGACCTTTGCTTTTATCATTTTTTTTTTTGGTTCTTTATTGGCGTTTCCTTTGTTGGGCTTTACTTGTAATCGGGTAGAGGGTCAGAGTCAAGCCAGCACTCGAAGTGAAATTTGTGTAGCCGAGGACGCTTTGATTTGAGGCTACGCCAATTTCTTTGCGCTTGTAAACAAACCCCGGCGCATCTCTCGCAAGGCCAGTGATACAAGGGTCGAGGGTCGCTCACTGCTCAGGCGTATCTATTACATCACCACATACTTAGCACACGTAAAATTGTACGTAAACAAGAGGTTGACTTGTTTGACGTGCTGTAGTAAGGATCCCTAGGATCAAGCAAGATATATTAGAAGCCCAAAAAAGCAAAGCAGAGGAAACATTACTCTATTAGAAGCCGACATTCGTCTTTGGTGAAGTTCGGCCTATGTCTGTGATTCAGCAATAGAGTCAGAGGATTTGTGATTGAACATCCATATCTGGCACAGATCATCGTATGAACGGTAAATTTTAAAGGTGAGTGTTCTACTAGACTAAACGTTAGATCTACCATTCCCTGATATTCATGTCATCTAGCTGACATCACATTAACTCGATGAAGACAATTTAATGTCTGACACCGTTACTATCGTTAAAAATACCGGGCTAAGTATCATAACTTTAACCCCGTCGCGGGGCGCTGTAACACAGTAACAGCTACGGTACGTATTTGTCCGTATGGGGTCGCTGCTGCGGTTACATAACTTAAGCACATTCCGCATTTCCGCAACCTTGCTGTGCATGCTCTGATGGTTTTGATGGGTCTGATGGGTCTAACATATAGGCCCCTAATCCGATTTATAAATGTGCATTACTTCGCGGCATTTGCTAATCTGCTGTTGTGTTTACGTGATTGGGAATGCAGTAAAATAAACCTCTTGACTTGCAATTGCAAATCGAGCATTTATGTGACTTACGTACCCAGCCATGCCTTTTCAATGTCTCAATGAACCAGTCATTTACTATCTGCCACTACTGCACTAACGTTAGACTCTATAGAGTAAGAAATCTTTCTTCCCAGATCGGCAGATGCCATCAGGTTATGGAACACCTAACCCCGGGGCGCTCCTTGTACACAGTTAATTATACTGTGGGAGTGGGGCTGGTTGCAGTTATGGAACATCCTGCAAGAAGAAGAGTAAAGTAACCACCACCACCTCTGCAAACTCTAGCTCTGCCTCTTTTATGAACACTCCAGTGTCTCCAGTGTATGCTGTGTAGTCAACATGATCATAATAAACTTGGGAAATGCATGTCTACGGCATGGAAGTTTAAAGTTGTGGTCTACTGTGTTGAGACTAAACATTCTGGCTTTATATTTAAACATGATTACAATACACACAGAAAGTACCGCAACAATCAGACTTTTATTCAAATTCTTGTCTTCACACACATAAAATTTTGTTAGGCATACGCATCCCCCTTGCAACACACGTAGAACATCTATAGATGTTTTATGTGTGTTGCAAGGGGGATGCATACAATTGTATGCCCAACAAAATTTTTGGTGTGTTAAGATCAGTTGACTCTTTTAGCAGCCTGGCAGGACATTGACATAATTGGTCTTCAGAAAAAATGTACTTTTTTGTTTGTGTTTGTTCCTGCCTATTTAGATGGCCCAGGACAGGAGGGACTTCTTTGACTGCTGCAAGAGGGGCGATCTCTCAAGACTGTCGTAAGTTTTATGTCTAAATAGTAGCATGTTTCATTCAAAGGAGCTTCATATAAAATAAGATTTGAGAAGCAAGTACTATAGATATGTCTGGATTAAAAACAAAAAACAAAAAACACCTACTATGATCGATCACACTCTGTGCATACAATGCCAGTTCAAGGATCAATCATGACATCCTATGGGCACTTCAAAATAGTCACTCTTTTCACTTGACTGTGACATCCCTGGCCAAGGAAGGAGGAGTGGAATTATCAACTTTAAGTGATCATTGATGGCGTTGGTTTCTCTGTTTACAAAATAACTCAAAAAGTTGTTTATGGATTACAATAAAACTTGCATAAAAAGTTGAAATGGACACAAGGAACACCTCATTCCATTGTGGTATTTATCTCAGAATTTTTATGGACTTTTGAAGGATTTTTCATCTTTTGGCATATAAGCTCAACAAACTTGGGTTTCAAGGTGTGCGTACTGGAGGTTTACATATACATGCACTAAAGCATGTGCTCTGCTCGGGCAAAGGTGCTGTGCAATGATGTAAACAGAATGCTTCTATTTAAGGAACTGGCATGCATGTAAGGGTGGAAATGAGTTGCTGGCTAGGCAGAGGTCTGTTCTCTTCTAGTGTTTTTGTAGTTTCTTTAGTTGGCAATCAGTAACCATGAATTTATATTGCTGAACAGATGTGATATCTATCCTTGAGGAAATAAAAAACAAGCACTGTAGGCCTATTTGGTAAATTTGGAGTAGATCTTTGATAGTATTTTAGCATCACTAACTTTTGCATATCACCAGGGAGAGGACTGGAGCTCAATAAACAATGATAAATATTCAACTGTTTCTGTTCCTGGATGGAGCTTGAAGCACACAGGTCTTGTAACTGTCTGTAATCTATTGTATGTGCTTGGCATCCCCTCATTATTTCAGCTATCTCCTGGAGGTGAAGGAGGTAGAACCAAACCAAAAGGATGACTGGAACAGCACTCCTCTGTAAGTCATCAGTCTCTCACCTGACCTCTCTCTTCCTCTTGGAAAATAGATCCTCATGACACAAACTATTCAATATCCCAAGGATTACCAATAATGCAGAGCTGCCAAGTCTCTCTGATTCTGCAGAAGTCAGACTGAAAATGTCAAAATCTGTTCATGTCTGAATAAGAGAATATTAAAATCTCCCTGATTTGGGAATTATTTTTTGCCCATTGAAATGCATTTAACACACAGATATCTCCCTGATTGCTGTGTGGAATCTCCCTGATTTGTATGTGGGAATGTTGGCAGACCTGATAATGTATTATTTTTAGGTAATGGCCAGTGGGCTGGGTAGTCACATAAGTTGATACACCTCTTTCATATAAACCTACCTGGAGAAGGTTTTTGGTAAGAATATGCCCCTCGCACTTTTGCATGGTTTTATTATCTGAGGCAAGGAATTTTGTTCTGACATCACAGCATTGTCGCTGTAAAGTCTATTAAAATACAGGGTTAGAGCCACAGTGTGTGAGCTCTCAGCAGGCAGTGACTCTCTGTATGAGCAAACTAAGATTTAAAGTCAAAGTGCCTCAGTCAGGAGTGCTTCTGTAACCAGCTTTGTGTGTAAATGGGGTGTTGTGAAGTAATATTTACCTCCGCCAAGGGAGGAGGTTTTGTTTTCGTTACCGTTGGTTTGTTTGTTTGTCCGTGTGCAAAATAACTGAAAAAGTACTTAACGGATTTGGATGAAACTTACAGGAAAGGTTAAGAATGACACAAGTAACACATGATTAAATTCTGGTAGTGATCCAAGATTTTTTTTTGTGTGGAATTTATGAAGGTTTTTTTGATATTTTGACAGGTAGGGTCAATGAACTTGGGAGTCCAAGCTGCGCATTTTTTAGGTTTTCAAACGTGCACCAAAGTGCGTGCTCTAGTTTCTGCTAAGACAAGGCGCGCCGCGCAGCTGAGGGTTTATGATGTATCAAAGGCTTCTATATTGGGAAATCGGGCGATTTTTCAGCATGTATACAGTACCTATAGTTGTATGGGTGGAAATCACTGACCTCTATGGAAGAGCCCGAATAGCTTTTCCCCAGTGGTGGAGAGGAGAAAAATCTCTTTGCAAGATCATTGGTGGAAAGTAGCTGCTTGGCGGAGGTCTGCGCTCTCAAGGCGTTTTTCTAGTTTATCATGTTGCACATCTGGTACTTTATTTCTGAATTTCTGAACATTTTCCTTTGGCAAGAATTTCCTTCATGTGTAAATATGTTGGGAAGATACTACCTGTTCAAAACATATCGATCTGTCTGTACATGACGTAGACTTATTATTTGTTGTGCCTTTATGTTTTGTTTCTGTGTCTTCAGATATTATGCTTGCCTGTGTGGTCACAAAGACATCGTCACTTACTTGTTGGAGAATGGTAAGATCCCATCATCCTCACTGGCTTCAGGTTACTAACATTTGTCATGTGAAATTACTTGGAATGCATAAAGTCACAAAAATGTTGACTGCACAGTGTTTGAGTCTACCATTGTCCTTTGTCTATGGTAGTAGACGATGCTGATTATACCTCAAGGTAAGTGTATGAAAAGCGGTATAGAAGAATTCGAAAACATGGCAAATAAAGACTTTTTTGGGGGGGTTAGTTGGTGATGACTTTTATTCTGTTTCTTTGCATCTAGTCATCAGACTATTCCCTGAAACTAGACTCCATCCTGAGGTACAGAAGAGATATTCAAACTCTTCTGGGTATGGGTTTGATGTTTGCTTTCAAATACTGTACTATAATTCTTTCAATTGCTAAATTAAGTAGAGTTTTACTCTGGTTTAACCTTTTAAACTCTTCCTTGAATGCTGTTAGACCTTGTGCTGTCAAGCAGACTCTCATTATAGTCCAGGGAAGTGAAATATGCAGCATAGTTGTTGTTGGTTTTTCTCCCAGTCTTGTTATTTTCTACCAAGTAGGATTAGTTACGGCTGGTTTCACATGAAGCAGTATAACAAACAAATCTGGCACCTTGCCAGAAGTTGTTTTCCTAGATATTTTATTACCTGCATGGGGCATTCAAGTATGTCTTTGTCACAGTGCATGAGCAGCTCTGAACATCCTCTGTGATGGACTGAAAAGCTCTTGGTATGTGTTTTGCTTGTTTTGTTTTGAATGACTTATAAAGAACATTATTTTCATGTTGAACGGAAGAATATAATGTCTCTTGCACCTTTAATTGTGGTAGTGATGTGTTTGTCACTCTAGGGCCCTGTTTTATGATTTTATAGTTGATTTCAACTGTAAGTCTATGGCAGCCTGTGTGGTAAGGAAATTTAAAATCGATTTTATCTTTTGATAAAACGGGGCCTAGATATGGCAGACAAATGTACGCAAAGATTTAATTCCTGTAGGGTGATTGCATTGCAGGTGCCCAGTGTGAGGCAAAGACATTTGATGGTGAACGCTGTCTGTATGGCGCCCTCAATGACGAGATCAGAGACATCCTGAAATCATACAAAGCAGTAAATACTGGCCATGCAAGGAGGAATTTATATGTTGACTTCCTTAAGAGGTATGGAACACATATATTTCTTAATACAAGCATTTTTATGCTATTTATTATGACTTGTAAATCATAAAGTGTGTGTGTCCCTTTTGCAACCCTGTGTTGGTGTGTTTTAAAGGCTCCTCAGAATGATAAAAATTGGAATCTTCTTTATCATGGATGTAGAATTAAAAAAAAATATTTCGAATGAATTTATTTGGGACCTGTAAAAATTCAAAACCATTATTGTCAGGGAGTGTGTTCTCATGTAACATGGGTTGGTTTTTATTTCTTTTTAATAAAACTCTTGAGATTTACCATAAGATTTCATACACAATGTTAGGAGACATTATTCTTGAACTATGCAAAATTGCATGACATTTGCAAATGTGATATGAACTTTATGGGACCTGTCATATCATGATATCAAGATGACCCCCAAATATTACTAAATCTTGTGTATGTACAGACCAGAGTGTGATCTTTTCTGCTGTTGTTTTATCATTGGCTTACTTTTCTGACATAATGAGGCTATACAGATTGTGAATCATTATGATTGCCAGTGTCATAGAAGGGTGAATTCCGTGAAATATACAGCAGCATATGATAAGTGTGTATGCAATATTTTCCAAGAAATGAATTCACATCCTAGCTGTACATCATTCTGAATGTTTGACCTTCATTTGTCGGTCATAATTTTCTCAGTATATGTTTGGAATGGAGATTACTGTAAAAGTGTAAATTTTCATGTTGTGGAAATTTCCACAAATTTCATGCAACCAGAAACTAGCGCGAAAATGAAAGCTTGCGAATGATTCTGCCTGCTATGTGTACCACTTTGTAATGTCTTGATTCCGTAGAATTAAAAACAAGCAAAATTCCTCTTACTTGGTCGAGCACAAGAAATTACTCGCATGAAATATCCACTTTTACAGTACTGTAAAAGTGGAAATTTTCGCGCATTTCGCACAACCCAAAACTAGCGCAAAAATAAAAGCACGCGAACATTTTTGTTTGCCATATGTTCCAGCAGTTGATGACTTGATTCCGCCGAAGTAAAAACTCGCGAAACTCTTCTTACCCTGCCGAGCGCGAAAAATAAGTCGCGCGAAAATATCCACTTTTACAGTGTATGATATTCACAAACTGCAACATGGTGGTGAGAGTGAGGAGGCATGGGGCATTTTTATCTGTCAAACATGAAATTGAAGCCAAAAATAAAAGAGGACAAGAAATACAAAATTTTCTCTTCGCACAAGTCTAAGTTCGCATAGTAAGGAGCAAATATGAAATGATGGTTCATTATTCCTGAGTAAACAATCTTATATGCTACTTTTATTACTCGTATGTCATCATGATGATACCTATCTATTCTATCTGATTATATCACAAACTTATATGTTACTTTTATTACACGTATGTCATCATGATGATACATATCTATAATATCTGACATCATGCCCTCATGTCATGTTTTTTTTTGCCCGCCTTTTCCTCCTAATGGCTGCACTAGGCTGCTGGAGACGGGCTGTTTCCATGACATTGTGTTTGTCATCCAAAACGAAACCTTCACAGCCCACCGCTGCATCCTCCAGGCTCGCAGCGAGTATTTTGCAGAGATGCTGGAAACGAGATGGCATCACAAGAGCACCGTCCACATCAAATCCAGTCTGGTATTGACCCTTTGAATCCAGAAATCACATCTTTGTTTTTTTTGTGCTAGAAATTATTCATATTCAATAATTGCTACTTTTCATTGGTAGGGTTTCATTAGGTAGAGTGAAAATAATCTACTTTCATGTAAGCCTTTTTATGCTCATATAATTGTTTGTCTCCATTCGAGAATTTCCAAAAGCCACTTCTTTACTAAATTTGTAAGTAAATCTTGCATCTGCAACACATTTTATAAGAGAAATTCCTGCTCTCCCTCTCAAATATGTCAACATTCATAAATTTCTTTCTGATTTTTTTGCTGACGTAATGAATTCCACCTATTCTATCTAGTCTTTCTTTAATAAATGATAAGTAGTGAAATTCAGAGGTGGCAGTTTAATGTATACAAGGTGAATTTCTGTAGCTTACATTGTTGTGTAAGTGCTTCTGTGTCCCTACAAGAGTTTTTTGAGAAATACAAGGTGTGTCACACTTGTGATTATAAAAAGAACTAATATATGAATAATTTCCAAACTCTGTTTATCTGTTTTACTATTGCAGGTCAGACCACAAGCATTCAAGGCAGTATTGGAGTATATCTACACAGGTAATGCTTTACCTGTGGTACACAGGAGTGGTTCAATAGTACACATAGTAAGAGTCCTCTAAATGTGGATTAAGTCTCTCATACTCTTCCCGCATCTAATCAAGGAGGAAAGAATGTGTTTTTATTCAAAATTTCTCAGAAAATCATATGGTAATTGTCATAAAGCATATTGAACCAAAACCACCCCCCCCCCTCCCAGAAGGAAGAATTGATTGGGCAAAATATTATAGTCCAGCAGTTTACCTCTTCTGACCAACATTACATGTGTAGCTGCAGTGCCTAGATAAATGCCACTGCATCCTCCATCTACTCTAATAGATTGAGTGAAATCACACAAATGGAATAACAAAAGTTGCATTATAAATGGCATGAATGAGCTCTTGTGCTTTAATTCACTTGGATTCATGACAAAAGCCTCAACCTTTTGTGTGCTTTGATTACCATTTGGCACAGAAAATCCCATAGCATTGTGCATGCTGTCCACACCCCCGTGGCACAGGCAGGGTTAAAGAAAGTTTTTTCTGTAGATACCATGATTATAGAATTTTTAGATTTTCTTGACTCCATCAACTCCTTCTTGGCTATGACAGTACAAACATGTTTAAATGCAAAATATGATTATAGTCAGAAGATCATGGTAAGAATACCAAATTTGCAAGTCAAATAATGTTGTTTGACTGTGCTATGACTTCAAGTACAGGTGGCTACAGTGTAATTAAAAAATATATATATATCATAATGCAGTATTACATACAAATATCTGGTTTTTGTTTTTAACAAAATGTAATACTGTCATTGACATATGGATAGCATTACAAGTTTTTACATCTGTATAAAATTTGATTCACTGCTGTAAAGGTCTTTCATTATGTTATGCGGAGGGTGGTAGAGTCTTCATGTTAAAGAGGGGTTTTAATTGGGCAAAACTTTGGTTGTTATAGGAACAAAGGCGGGACTAGTTTTATAGAGGAGGTGGTTTTCTTGGATTTGTATTTAACAACAATTCTAAGTAATCAATGGGGGAACGGCAGGATGTTTAGGTTTGGCTTAGCCTGGTCGTAAATTAGATGGGGCTAGAAGTACTCAAGGGATGATGAAGGTCGATGACTCACTGGATGAGGTGGAGAGTATTGGTAGGGGTCATTGACTGGTGGAGGTGAACTGGTGGTGTATATCCAGTCATCAGTAGAATGGGAGGGGGTAGTGATAACTTTGTGTATCATTACACAACAATTACATGAAAGGGAAGTAAAAGTGTAATGAAAATCATCTCCTACATCTGAAGAAAATCAACATGGGCACTTCATCTCATCCAATAACGATTTCATCTCATGAATAGATTTACATAAAATCTGGCTGTAGTTTCAAGTGTTCATATGTGATCTGCAATGATGTGACGCTTTAATACGACATGTGCTTGTGTGTCATTGTTGCAGGTTACCTGAAAGTTCACATCAGCGTTGTTGATGACTGTCTACGGTTTTGCAAGCAGTGTCAACTAGATTCACTCATCACGGAGATCAATGCAAAATTATATGAAATAGAAAAATATGGTAAGCAGGATATATGGTAACCATATATGAGGTATTGACATTTTGAATGGAAATTGACGAAAGAATTGTGGCAGGGAAGATGAAAAGGCATTTAGACCAAAACTTGAGCATCTATGCATTGTTCAAGACCTGTGCTTTAACCCGTTGAGGACGAGTCCCGAGTATACTCGGGCAGGTGTCTATGGGAAATGCTTGTTGTAGCAAAATCAGTCCGTCCTCAACGGGTTAAAGTTTGGTGACATGAAGTATTTGTGGGTGTTGAATCTTGTATTTTATACAGTATCATGTCCTGTGCATCGCAGGAATGGCAATGCTATGATTTCACCAACATTTTGCATTCTTCACACATTTTTGGGCATTGAATTTCAACTTTAATGTGCACAAGTTTGGCATGCTTGTTAGCTATTTATTTTGACAAGAACCCCATGCTAGTATGCAGCATGGACAACTTACTTCAATGGATATGACAATGGCAAACTGTCTTCCACTTTCAAAGCTCAGGGATTGTTTGGGATTTAACAGTCTGACATCTTACGCACGTGGCTCTCTGTATCAAACGATGAAACAGCAGTGGTGGATTACAAAATGACTTTCACAAAGAAATACTGTATAAGCTGTTATTTTCGCGAGGGTTTAATTTTCACAAATTTCGAGAATCACAGTTGGATCGCAAATTTAACAACACGCTAAAATGCCTCCATGCGCTTTTTTAATAGAGCATTAATGTAAGCATCAGCGTCGATTTGAGAAAACAACCCCCTGCATAAATGTCTATGACCTCATCATTTGCGAAAATATCTGTACGTGAAAATAACAGCGTATACAGTAGGTGAATTAAGAACATTGATGCACAAGTGAAAAAAAAAATTAAAATGTGTGTTTGAGGGATAGACACTTGGAGAACATTTCATAAAGGAGAACCATGGCACTGAGAAATAGTAGTGATATTATAATGAAAATGATAAATGCTCTTCTTATATCCAAGGCAGCCTGTTCATCGTTATCACCTTTCTACCAGAACATATATATCTCATGGCATAATGTATTACCCAAAGTTTCCAACAGATGATTATGAAAATACAGGAATTTTTAAGGGCCTAAACATATAAACGTCATTTAGTGTCACATATTTTATATCTTCTCTCTCTACCCCAACCCTGCCACTGTCTGAAATCCAGTCCCCAACAAACCTGGTACACATATCAACATCTTGAGTGTAGAACCTGCAGCGGGCAACTCAACAATACAGGACGACCTCAGTCAACTGGCTCAGATGGCGTTACCGGTGGAGATGAGGAATCCAGTGAGTAACTACAGTCATGACATGTGATACCCACCAGCGTATCTTCATTTCAAAGCCCTTGCATGTCAGATGGGATGTCTGTGTTTTTTAACACCTGTCTGCTCAGGTGGGGCAATTCAATTCTTTTTGCGGGGGAAGGATAATTAATTTTTTTTCCCCCCATGTTGTTCAAAGTAAGTTGTGTTAAGAGCACTGCCCATACTGTATTTCTTGTGGGATTCCAAATGAAAATGTGTGTTGTCTCTTGTGATGAATTGTAGATGACATTTCAAGTTTATACCTTTAATCAGGGATTTAAAAAAAAATGACATTTATGCATTGAAAGAAAACTTCGAAAACATTTTTAATGATGCTACAATATACAGCTTGTGTGATGAATTGATTTCTACTATCTTTCTACTTTTGCCGTAATAGACAGCAGATTCACAGTGAATACCAGTAGACAGCAAAATCACAGTAAATGAGGAGTTGATCAGGAGAAAAAAAGAGTAATGACTGTAGTAGGCAAATAATGAATGATTGTTTTGTTTTACGTACGACAGCTGTTATTGCTTCCATTGTTCTTGTACAATTCCAGTTAGCGCAAGGTGTCTTTCCATTTTGTGGAGGTCTGTCGCAATGGCCGCCATACACAGATGTCTGCTTTGAGGTGGAGAAAGAGAAGTTTTTCTGTCACAAAGTAAGCCTGTATGTCAAGGTGTATAGAACCATACATTTTGACGAAGAGTTTGTTGTATGAGAGGAAGAGCCAGATGGACAGCTGTAGTTTGGATCACTTTAAGCATTTGGGAAACTTATCAGTGTATTTGTGTCAAATGCATGAGGCGAGATGTCACTGAGACAGATCAACATCTATTTCAAACTCTGCATTTACTTTGGTCGAAGTGTAACAAAGAGCTCATTCTCTATTCATGATGAAAGTTGTAAAACAAATCTGGTGATATTTAGAAAGTATTCCTTACAGCTTGGCTTCCGGAAGCTGCTTTCAATGTGAATATGAATTATTTTCTTTAGTTATTTATTTCATGATAATAACGATGGTAGATTCTGTGTAGTGTCAAAATTTGTGTGCTAACCCATTGAGGATGACTCTCAAGTATACTTGGGCAAGTGTCAGTGTGAAATACATATTATAGCAGAAGCAGCCCGTCCTCAACAGGTTAAAGGTAGGATGTTGGGATTGTGTGCATGCAAGATATGTGAAGGTTTACCAATATAAAGCACAAAATTTAATTTTAGGATTAAATCAATTCATTCACATACCAATTTAGGAAAAAAAAAAGCACAGTAAACATTTCCCTTCTTGTCATGCAGAATTGAAAAGTCATCTGGTTCCATTTCTCTGAAGAACATTTAAAGTGAAATACTTGATGTTTAACCTGTTGAAGATGGTTTGATTTTGCTGCATCATGTGTTTCCCACAGAAGCTTGCTCGAGTGTACTTGGGACTTGTCCTCAACAGACTCTAGCATGGATTGCATTGAATTATTTTAGTGGTTGAATGATCGCAGGAGACAATGAAAGTTAGATTTAAGATTTGTACGTGAGGATCTGAAGACTCATAGGCTGCAAGGGTTCCTTGCAACTCTGTTGTGATTTGTCAACTGTGTTACTGTACGACTTGCTTTGATGTATTGTCTACACCCCCAGATGTTCTTTTGTGAGAGGAGTGATTATTTCAAGGCGCTGTTTGCAGACCACTTCTCCGAGGCGATGCTGGATCACAACTCGATACCCATTATCAGCCTACATGACATATCAGCAGATGTCTTCTCTCAAGTGGTCTTGTATCTGTACACGGATGATGTCAAGGTATTAATATTGTGTAGTGCTCCAGCAGCAATGCACCAAGACAACATTCATTTCAAAATTTAAGGAGTGTTCTTGTGAGGTAGATGCCAATATTTCAGGATTCTGACTTTCCAATATGCAACAATCCCTTATCTCTTTTTCTCTATCTCTTTCTTTTCTTATTCTTTTTCATGCCTCCGCCACGAAGTGGTGCCGGAGGCATTATGTTTTCGGGTTGTTCGTCCGTCCGTCCTTCCGTCCTTCCGTCTGTCCTTCCGTCCGTCCTTCCGTCCGTCCGTCCTTCCGTCCGTCCTTCCATCCGTAATGAATTTTGTGGACAGCGTAACTAAAAAACCTTTTAAGGTATCTTAATGAAACTTGGCATGTATTTGTATTAGGGGGTGAAGTTGTGCCTATCAACTTTTGGGTGCACATGCTCAAGGTCAAAGGTCAAAAGGTTAAGGTTAAATTACACAAAATTTCACTATTTCCACCATATCTATGCAATGCCTGAAGATATTTTCTTAAAACTTAGTGTATATATGTATTACCCAATTAAGATTCTCTGGTGAAAGTTTGGGGTCATGAGGTCAAAGGTCAAAAGGTCAAGTAACAATATTAAAACTTCACTTTTTTCTCTGTAACTTGGAAATTGTTCAAGGTATCTTCATGGAACATAGTATATATACATGTTCTGACTGGCAGTGATTATCTAGATAATTTAGGGTTCATGGGGTCAAAGGTCAGGGGTCAAACATTACGGGCAACACTTCAACATTTTAGTATTTCCCTCACCTTTATGCAATGCCAGCAGGATTATTTTTTTTTACACTTGGTGTATGCATGTATGTACAGGGGAAACTCGGTATAACGAACACTGCTATATTGAGATATCGGTTATAACGAGGAAATTTTCTCGGTCCCAAATTTCCTTCCACACAAGTCTATGTAAAATGCTACTCTTATAGCGAGATCGGCTATAACGAAATAACTGCTATAACGAGATAAATTTTGTGACTTCCAAACAAAGAAAAACATAGTAAATCAAACCTGCTATAGCGAGGTAAAGCAAAATGCCTTCGGTAAAGCTTTACTTCGCCTGTGCTATCATCTTCCGAGATTGTAAAGCTTGATGCGCCAAAAACTGTCTTGTACACATATAATCATTTTCTTCAGTGCTCTCCAGCTAGCTCTGCATGTTGTACGTGTGAAGTGTGTGTGTGCACGCACACTGATACATGGAGAAAATGTGGTGGGACGGCCATATGTATACATGACATCATCATGACGTTTAGTAGGTGTGAGGCAATCTGACGCTGTGATTGGCCTTCTACTTAGGGAATTCCCCGTCTTCACACACACGCAGTCATAATGTACACACAGAATGTGTCACATACACACACAGCATTGTGGAGACCATATTCAAGCTTTCCACACAACACACACCCATACGATAACCACATACCAATCCACAGACGATCTTGATACAATCGCAAGCTATATAAATTTACAAATTCAAACATCTACAATTAATAAGAAACACATTCTTGATATTGGATTTCCTTGGCGAAAAACATCTTCTTACCCATAAAGGTGAGTAATTCCCTCATACACAATATCAAGTTATCAGTATTGATTGAAATATAATGGGTAGTCCCACATGTGCAAATTAATGTCTTTATTTTATGCCTTCTTTTATGCCTACTGATATAACGAGATATCGGCTATAACGAGGAAAATGACTCGGTCCCGACCATCTCGTTATATCGAGTTTCCACTGTATAACCTAATAGAGATTCTCTGGAAACTTTTTTTTTTCTTCTTTTTTTTTTGCCTCAAAGGTCAAAAGGTCAAAGATCAAGGGAAAGTGCTGAACTAACTTTTTCTCCATATCTCAGAAGTGGCTCAAGTTGTCTTGAAACTTTCTACATATTTATGCATGTTCTGGCTGACAGTGATTATCCTATGAATTTTAGGGTCAAAGGCCAGATGAAAATGGTAACAATGTACTTTTCAATACAGGAATTGCACTTTTTCTCCATATCTTAAAAATTACTCAATGCATAAACTTATGAAGGGGCAAAGTCTAGTTAAAGTCCTTAAATCCCAAAATACATGCTCTCCTATTCATCCAATTAAACCTAGGTCAAGGAAGGTGAACATTCATTTGTGACAAACTTGTCATTTTAATATTTTGCCAATTTTGTGAAAATGTAATCACACATTGTCCACATGTACTATAGACCTATTAGGTGAATCATGCATTATGGCGGAGGCATACCAGTCGCCTTAGCGACATTTCTAGTTATTTATTCAATTAAAATTACAATAATTCTCAAGAGAATGAAAATTTATGTATATATATTTTTTCTTTTGGTGGCACTGCAGAGAACACATCATTTCTATTTTTTTTTTTTGTAGTAGTAATAATTCTAGATTATCTCATATTTATTCTTTGTATATACTTCTGTGCATAACCTTTTAAAAGTTTGGATCTGTTTCCATCAGTTTTCAGACTCTTCACTCAATATTTATGTATTTTAAAAATCAGATTAAAACTTTGTGCAGTCATTTTTTTTTTATTACGAAGTGTTATATCTGAATCTTATTGTGAACACTCAGGCTATTGTGATATTTCCCCCAATCTAATGATTATTTTCTGCAAATTACTAGATTCTAGAAGCTTCCTTTTTTTATACGGGAAGATCAAATCACAAATTAAATCTGTTTCTTCATACTTTGCAAGAATTCAGTGATCATACTTTTTTTGATTGATAGTGTTATTTAGTTGCATTTACCGCCATCCTACATAATTTGTGAAAAGGGGGAGGGGTGGGGGGAGTCATGAGCGTGAAACAGCAAAGCACTGTTTTCTTTCCATAAAAGAGATAAATACAGATTTTATGCAGTAGGTTTCATGCCAATGGTTATATTACTTGACTGCACAAATGCTGTCAAGCCGTAGTGTCAATCTACTTACAAATGAATATAATCTTAATCAGAAACCTGAAGAAAAAAGAAAAAACATGAAGAAATGTCTTTATCTGCTCTCAACTAGAAATACAGAAGTGACCAGATGAAACAAAAAAACAGAAAAAAAATCAAAATTTTTATCCCTTGTCTCACCTCATCTGTTCCCCCCCCCCCAAAAAAAAAGCTTACAGAAGATCTGACGTATGAAGTTCTAGTGGTAGCAGATCTGTACCTCTTACCCGGCCTCAAGAAGCTGTGCGCCAACAAAATTGGGTCTCGGCTGACGGAGGAGAACGTCTTCCAGGTGATAAGGGTCAGCCGAATGTTCAACCTGGTCAGGCTGGAAGATCAGTGCGTGGAGTACATCAGCAAGATTGTGGAGCGGGTGAGTGCCAAAAGAAAGAGGGAAGGATCGAGTGAATGAGAGTGTCAGTGAGTGAGGAAGTAAAAAAACAAATAATTGCGACCCTGCACCACAAACCAGCATAGAGGCACCAGACATGGATTTTTATTCAAGGGCAGATTCTGAAAGAGCAGACTTGGAGCTTTGAAGTGGTGTATGACTCAATTCAAATGGACTCTCCTCACCAATCTTAATATTCAAAAGAAAGCGCACACTCCAAAAAAGTGTGTAGTGAGAAAAGAGGCTCTGAAGTATAGACCGATTTGGGTTCGTTGAGGGCAGCAGACAATTTGTGGCACTGGGCGCAGCCATGAGGTGTCTTAGCCGACCCCCCCCCTCCTCTCCCCACCCCACGGGCAACATGTTTATCGCGCACATGTAAGAAAGGTTCGCGCACTAAACAAGCATTCGCGCACTCAGTACGAGACGCCCATTGGCTGAAGCAACCATGCATCAGTTTTTCATTCCGCGCGCGGAAGGGGGTGGGGGAGAGAGGAGGTGGGGTCGGCTAAGACACCTCGTTAATGGCGCTGCCCATGCCAAAAATACACATAGCGCGTCACAGAAACGGTCTATAGGGTCTATACAAGCGCTTTATCTTACCAAGCCATGCTCTGTGCAAGTAATGGAACAAAAACGGGATGTGAAATTTGGTAGCAACAACAATGAAGGGATCATTAGATTAAGCTGAAATTGAACATGCTCTATTAGCACACTCTAACCATGACTAATGAGGAGGGATTAAGGGAAGGAGAAAGAGAAAATGAGGGATAAGGAGAGAGAGAGTGGACTGAGATGGAAAGGGAGGGAAGGAAAGAAAAAGAAAGGGAAAATGACAGGAGGGAGGAAGGAAGGAAGTGAAAAAAGAAAGTCCCCGGTTCTTCATTAGGATTACATTTGCTGTTGGACTAAATTTCCACATTTAAAATTTACGGGCAGTTGCAAATTGACTGCATTTATTACCTCCGCCAAGGGAGGAGGTTATGTTTTCGTTACCATTGGTTTGTGTGTTCGTTTGTTTGTTTGTTACTTAGTTTGTCTGTGTGCAAAATAACTCAAAAAGTAGACCCCGTTTACAGTGCGAGGCTCGGCCGCGGCCGAGCTGCGGCCGAGCCCAGCCCCGCTTCAGTGTAAGTACGCAAAAGGCCAAATGCGAGGCCAAAATTGGCCTCGCATTTGGCCTCGCTCTGGAGGTGGTCTCGGCCGTGGCCGAGCCGCGGCCAAGCCCGGCCTCTTCTTGGTGTAAACGCAAACTGGGTCAAATGCGCGGCCAATTTTAGTCTGGCTTCCAGACCCTCTGCCTGTACTATTTCGCTACTCACGATATTAACCCCCTCAACGTGGAAAACTAGTATAGTTTAAGGTGGTTTTGTCCTGCAAAGGATTTTTCCTTCGGCAAAGGCCTTTGCCCGAACGGCGACTTTGTCGCCACGGAATCCAGTTGGCAAAAGGTCTGAAAACCAGGCTATACCAAATTGCGTTTGTTTGCAAGCAGATCGCCACTACGACAAAATATTGAAAGGTTTGAATTAAAAGCGCGGCTGTAAACGGACAAAATTGCGAGGCTCAGCTGCGCAATTAAGGCCGGGCTCGGCCGCGGCCGAGTCGCGACCGAGCCCGGCCCGGCACTGTGAACGGGTTCGTAGTTACCGGATTTGGATGAAACTTGCAGGAAAGGTTTAGAATGATACAAGTAAGAGATGATTAAATTTTTGTAGTGATCCGAGAATTTTGGGGGAATTTATGAAGGATTTTTGACATTTTGGCAGGTAGGGTCAATGAACTTGGGAGTTAAGGCTGCGCGTATTTGAGATTTGCATGTGCGCACTGAAGTGCGTGCTCTAGTTTATGCTAGGGCAAGGCGCGCCGTGGAGCTAAGGGTTTATGACGTAACAAAGGCTCCTGTATTGGGAAATTGGGCGAATTTCAGCACAAGTACGTATGGATGGAAATCACTGATATCTCTATGGAAGAACAAGATCAGTGGTGGAAATGAGTTGCATGCTTGGCGGAGGTCTGCGCTCTCAGAGTGCCTCTCTAATTTGAAATATGCTTTCTAGCTCTAAGAGTTCTCATCAAGTGCACAATGCGTATGTGCGTCCCAATTTTGTAAGGATTATGTCAAGGGTGCAACCAAACTTTTCATTTCATATTCATTTTATTTCAGTGTGATGAAAAATGTTACTGTGTGTTTATTGGTTGCAAAGAAACTTATGTTTGCTGAGAACATGGTACTGCTGATAACAAAGAAAGTTAAGGTTCCCACCAACCTTTGTTGTACTAGAATTCCAAAAATCAATAATGTGTGTTTTTATGAGAAAAAAGCAAAAGCAAAACAAAACAAAACATGAAGGCTATTAGTGGATAGAAATGTTGCAGAATATAGCAAAGGAGTCATAGGAGTATGCTAGAACCTTCATTGTGAGCAGAGTGAGGGTCTAGGGCAATTACCCCCAACCATTCCCCTGACCCTAACTCTAATCCTAATCTTGAAGCTAATCCTAACCCTAATCTAAACTCTAACCTAATCACTAACCAGTATTCAGCCTGGGGGAGGGGGGGGGGGGGGTGGTAATCGCCCTGATACGTTCTCAGAATGTGATCAACATCCTGTTTAATCCAATTCTTCCATTCTCAAACTCAATAAAGGTGATTGACAGGGAGGAATTCATTGACCTGGTGAAGGAAGACGCAGCGGTGATCAAGAACCGCGAGGAGATCGACACCATCGCCATCATTGACGACCTCCGCTTTCACATCGCCAGCAACCTCAAGACCTTCAGCGAGGTGCAGGAGGCCCAGGAGAAGCTCAACAGCTTGGACAATCTCCTGCAAGAACTGGACATCGACTGTTGAGCTGTAATCCCACAAGGGGTCATCTGGTCAACCAGACCGACGACTGGGAAGACTGTGTAACAAGGAAGAAGAGAACAGTTTACAGCAAGTGCCTGCAGTGATGAGGGACAAGTTCTTCAAAGGCCCCCGCATGTAGGAATTCACTGAGGTTGATGACTTGGAGGAAGTAAGCAGATATCGTCTGATGGAGGTGATCCAACATTTGGGGAAACAAAATCCTTCTATTCCGACATGTGGTGTGAGTCTCAAACTATCAGTCTTGAGTATGTGTCCAGCATGAAGGAACTGTATTCCTGTCAGCGATGACCATTATTCCCCGAGTCATCTGTAGCCTTATTTGATCCACAGCAATTTGCATGATGTTTGTACCTGAAGCGAGAAATAACCATATGTGTATGCTTTTTGAACCCTGTTTTCCTCAGTCCATCTGGTGAGATTGCCTTTTCTTGCATCATACCTGTGAAGAATCATAGAGAATAGAGTGTGTGTTGGGCAAATTGCATTGGCAGAGCATTGTGAGTGCCCTGTGTTTGTCAGCAGAACAGAGCATTGCAACTGAATTTTTTCCACAGATTGGACAGAGTTTTGATTTCTGATGCAATTATCATTCATGTGAGAGATGGGGGGGGGGGGGGCTGGTTAAAAATGCTTCTGAGGGAGTGGAGTGGGTGGGCTGCAGGGGCAAGTTAGAATTCCACTGACTGGGGTAATCAATAGTGGATTGTAAAGTGCTGTCATGGAAAGGCACACCACATAGAGAGAGAGAGAGAAAAAAAAAAACATCCCCAAGACAGCAGCTGCTGTACTCTGCATAGGATCTGGTAGACCAGCTCTTAACCCAGTTGATATTAGAGTACCTAATGAATAGGTAACATAATCTGTTAGATTTATAGGAAGGGCTGTATCTACTTCTAATCTTACTCAATTGATAATAACTATAAACACTAATCGCTCAGTTAAGTGCAGAAACTATATCTATATATTCTTCTATGCTGCAAGAGCTCCTTAATGCTATTTTGCTGCACTATCCTGAATGATTTGGATAAATGAATATTAAATTCATGACAAGGCATACCCATTTATTCCAAATGCAAATACTGTTTTAAACTGTATCATCATTATTTTATCTCTATCCTGTCTGTTAAGGCACAACCAAACATGGACAAGAAGAGCTGCTATTAACTTTTCTGGGCTTTCCTACAAGGGTCTACCTCACACTGTTCTACACATCATTATGGTTACTGTAATGACAGTTCATTTCAGAAAAAAAAAAAAAAACTTTTTGCAAAATGTGGCAACCTTGCTTCATTTTGTAGCTGTCAAGAAATGGTTGAGTGAATGCTCATCTGTACTGAAATCCTCAACATACTGCTAGCTTTCTCACTTGAATAAACTTGCACAACCAAATTTTGTTTTAATTCTCATAACATCACATGACAGTAACCACAAATCTGCTGTGAAATAACTCTTCCACCGTAAAAAAAAACTGAGATGTTCATATGATTTTTTGCTATGCACTCACAACATGATCTAGAATCATTATTGAGCAGCCTGCACTGAACTCTGTGAAAGAGATGAACTGTACCATATGTAGGAGTGTTGTGCTGAAGCGAGTCAGGTGACATATTTATGATTTTTACCATTTCTTTTTTTACAAGTATGAGCCTGGTATATTTACCATGCAAAGAGCCAGTTATCATTCCAGCAAATGGCTTTTATATGGTTGCTGGAGTTCTCTTTCTCATGCAATAAGATATCCTATAGCAATATACTTGTAGATAATTTGCACATGATGAAGATTGCATCGACTAGTTTCAGCAGTATTATCACCTTTTCAAATAGCATCTGGAAGATTTCAGATGTCATTTTATGTTGGTTTTATTGATACTTTTCCAAAGAAGTATCAAGTATGCACAAGTGCACAGGAATTCCAACTGTCCAGATGTAAAAAGATAACTGTGTAAACAGTCACTTTGGCACTGACAAGAGCAGGTACGCCCTGTCTGATGTAGATGTGGATTTAAAGTTATGTTACTGTGAGTATAACATTATTCTATGGCCCATGAGTGCAGATCCTGCACTTTACTACATGTTGCCACAAATTGTATACATATGTTTTTGTTTTTATTACCACTGTTCATATCCATGCAGCTTACCAGTACTATCTTTTACTATATTTTTATGTACTAAGTTTGTCTAAGAGAACCCCTGGTTGCTTCTGGGCACTAATATCCATGTATTTTCACAGTTTTTCCAAAGTTGTTTGTCTTTTATCACTGCTTTATCCTTGAGTTGAGCATATGGTATGCTGCTGTGTTGTTCTTGTAAGTTTTTGGGGTAATGTGTTCATTAACCCGTCGAGGATGAGTCCCAAGTATACTCGGGCAGGTATCTATGGGAAATGCGTGTTGTAGCAAAATCAGTCCATCCTCAACTGGTTAATAAGATGGCTAGTGTGTAAAGAGAGATGCATAAGTAGCTGCAGTGCATTTGAACCATAGTGTTGTTTACCAGCTTTGTTGGCCCTCGAATTGACTTTGCTGCCATTTGAATCCCCAAACTGGGGCTTTTCAGATAATATTTACACATGTCTTATTGTGAGAACTGCAGTGAATATGGCGATGAACTGTTTTAGCTCCATTGGCAACATTATCTGTCAATGATATTTATCTTTGCTGCAACATTTAGCTGCGAAGATATGCACAGTGATTTATCTGGCCTCAATTTCACTCTATGCATTGAGCCAGCAAGTGGACATATTCCGTTTTTCCAAATGCATGCATCCGATTAGATCCGGTGTCATAAGTTCGGTGTCTTGAAATGCCTCCGCATCTTTAAGGTTTGTGGCCTCATTGGAGCTTAGGTTTCAGGCAAATTGATATGTAGAGAAAATGGTAATTATAACATGGAGATAAGCCTTTGCAGGGTTCGAAATTGGCGATGGTCCGCTGGCCATTGGCCACCCAAAAACACGTCGGACTAGCTAAAAATCATAAAATTCTGAAGTTACTAGTCCGTCTGGCTAGCCAAAATATCGCTTCAGTGTCAAAATTGATTCTAAGTAGTCCGCCTGGCTAGTTAAAAGTTAAGTGCGACCCCTGCTTTGCAGGTTAGTATTTCTGAGTCATGTTTGCAATTGCTATGAATTCCCATAACTGTATCTTGACATACATGAGTATAATAAAGGCTAAAACTCTCAGAATCATTAAAAAAAAAGAGCCACAACCTTCTTTGTTACCCAATTTACTTTGTAACTTTTGATTTGGAAGCAAAATTTCTTAGAATATGTATTTTTGGGAATAAAAACCTGATATAATTTTGCTTTCCAGGTGTTACAGTGTATGTCTGTAAGCTTTCAGACAGTTAATGAGGGGATATCATACATCATCATGTTGTCAATACTATACCTGCATTCCCAGGGAATTTATATGCTTCCCATTTTTCCTTTCCTTCTAATACAAGATTACATCTCCTTATTAGAGAGAGCTACAAGTGAATGTAAAGGTAATGTTAATCACAGCCTACTGGCTAACTACGCATTGATAAACTTGCAATGAATGTCATGCTGGTATGGAATGAACGAAGTGCAGAATTTTCATACCATAATTTTCTTTGTCAATTTAATAGCCAACGAAAGTTTCATTGGCTTTGTGTGAGGATTTGTATGTGAATATAAACTTAACATTTCAAATCATCATGGCTTGTGTATAGTCTCAACTAAATACCAAAACACTTGTCCAGATTTGTATGTAGGTTTCGATGTAGATAGTTCAAAACATGACTTGACTTCCAGTCATTATGTAAATATGAAAAATGTCTCTCCTTGGTTGAGCCACATTTTAAGATTTATGTATGACATAGGGTCAAGCATTGTCAAAGTCAAGGCTTTTATGCATTGTTTGATTTCAAACATGTGATAAGACCAAGGATTGAAATAAGACAGTGAAAACATGGATTTCATTTCAACTACCGTAAATAGTGGTGCATTAAATGCACCAATGTATTGATTGCACCTCCCCCTTTTTCGGGGGAAAAAAAAAGACAGTCGAATGTGGATACTGCCGTGCAATGGGCAAAGATAATGCTGACGTGTTGGTTGACTTGAGTGAAATGTTCTTGGGAGTAAATATGTTGATTTTGTGCTACAAAAAAAAAAAAGAAGAAAATGTACAGTAGAATGCCTGACGAAAAGGAAATTATGTCACCAACAGCTGGTATAGATATGACCGAAGAAGAGAAAATAACAACTTTAATAGATAAAAATGGTTTGTTCTTTGCCAGTGGCATGTTCCTTTAGGTAGTGGCTATAATGGTTTATTTCTACACCCTGAATTTTGACCCATTTCAGTGGGGAAACAAGTGTGCTTAATTCATCATTTAATACAGTACTTGCAAGCGTACAGGTTTTAGATCAGCATGCATGTACTTGATTTGGAAAGGAAAGAACAAAACCAGTGGAAGCTTCAAATGAAATGATCACATTTTTGTGAGTGAGATAAAAGGTTTCTAATGTCCATATCCTATCATTGGATTAAAATACCACATGTAGGTCCATGCTGATTTGAACAATCAAAGGAAAAACTGTTCTATCTGAATTTACAGTCAGCGTTAGCCCAAAGTGGCATTTGACTATAAGTTATGACTGTGTCCCAAGCTCCAAGAGTTTGGTCCTTAGATTTGACTTTTTGTGAGCTGCAGCCACGATACTCTGCATATGATGCAAGGTGATTGTGTATATAAATAGAATTTCATGCATTGATGTACAGACTCTGTGATGTCTTTTGCAAGATCATTCTTCTAAAACATTTGCTGTAAATCAGTAAAAGAATACAAAGTATAAACATTGTAGATTTTATAAAAGAACTCTCAAACTAAAGAAAGAAACAAATTAACAAAACTAGGACTATCATATATTTGATGTTATAATATATCTATACAAGGTAGCTATTGAAATAACATTAAAAGAATACTGTTATTGAATTTTCTTATATATATTGTAGTGTATGTACATGGTTCACTGGAATACATGTAATTTTACATACTTCTCTAAATTATTTTGTGTTCTTTGTCTATTTTGTTGTTTGTCTCATTATGATGATAATGCATTTTCTTTAATGTTCATGAATTTTGTAGCATCCACTGATGTATCTTTCTGCCAGCATATTATATTTTCATAGATTGAGATCTTCCTTGTACTACACCTGATGAATTGTCTATAATTATGTCATTACTTACAATCCATGAAATTCCTTTTCTCCTCAATCCATGAAATCAATAATGATGCATGGGTCCACTTGGTGGGTAGGAATTGTGTGCAAAAGGTAACAGTGGAATTGTTTTGCCCATGAGGTGCAGCCGAGTGGTTTTGACTATATTTCCGCAGTAACCGCTTGTACACTATTCCTTGTGATTTGCAAAAGGCACATGCATCATCATTTGTTTAATAGAATGGTGGACAGATTTTTTTTTGTGACAATTACTGACGTTTGTAAATTTACTGGATTCAATTCTGTTTGACTTGCCAAAGACGCAAACCATGTAACAAAACGGGCAGATGCAGGAATTTCGTACAGGTTGGCGCCTTTACAAAATTAAAGGGGGATGCGTGCCGTCCCAGTTTTTCTTTTCTTTTTCTTTTGTTCTTTTGTTTTAACAAAAAATAAAGAGGGGGCATGCACCTGGTGCAACCCCTGTGGATCTGCCACTAAATACTGACTGGATACATTAACCTTTTACCGGTGCATGGCTAGAAATCTCTTGCTTAGTGCGTGAAGTCTTGCTCCTTTTGTGTTATGTGTAAGGTTTGTTAATAAAAAAATGGTATAAGGTTTTGTTCATTTGAAATTCATAATTCCAAAAATGAAATAAGGTTTGTTCTTCCAAAGATTTGTCGATACAAAAATGAAACAAGGTTTGTTGTTCCATGGGTTTCCTAATCTGAAAGTAAAAAAAAAGTTCACAATTCTGATGGTTCATGAGTATCCACTGTCTTTGTTTTCAAATAAATGAACCTTCAGAATCAAGAACCTTATTTCATTTTCGGTGGTACTACCTTCTGAGTAATGAACCTTGTTTCATCTTTGATTTACAAAGCCCTTCGGAGTTAGGCTTTACCTCTTGTTACCATGGGATGCACGGTTTGTCATCTCTTGCTTGAACGTTTCCAAATACACACACAAAAAAAAATGTATGTGATACACATAGCGGTAACAAAATACACATTTTGTTTCAGCCGTCATTTTAATGATTATCAAAGTCTTGAATCTAGACTACTCGAAAGGGGAATTCCCTGTACGTTTTCAGTGCGCGCGCATACACGTACGTCGGGCCCGGGCCAGGCAGGAAAGTGTACTCTGCTGCTGTTTGTTGGATGTGTGACCCGAGAAAATTCGAGAACCGAACCGTGCTTCGGAATACATGTACATGTACATTGTACTTAGTAGCATTCATCAGCCTCAGCTCACCCAACATCACAGGCCTACCAGTACCACCCACGAAAACATATTTCAGTACATCAACACGTCATGATTTAAAAATGGCTACGCTAACACTGCGCCACATGGCCATGCTAACACTGCGGCTTTAGGTGTTTACTGTTTTGCTTTATTGAAGGTATGTATTGCATCATTACCATTCACTGACAGAAATAAGTTTTTACACGTTTAAAAGAAATACCTTTGTGATTGAAATGTACAGTGTGATTCAATGAATTCTTGGCTTTCTGCCCGTGTGTGCAGTGTAGGCCCTGCTGTGGTAAATTTTAAGTGGTAGCCTGACCAGACACCACAGTAGCGCGCCGTCGACTTCTGCTCGCTGTTCTGTAAGTTGTAACTAACTTAGCTTAGAGAGTGACGGCCTAGATCTAATTTACCTCAGGGGCAGTGACTGTGCTAGACAGAAAGATCCGTCTGTCCGGAGGACTCTTTTATATTTTGCCATTAACGCTGTCCTCAGGAGGGGATCCGTGAAGCCAGACGCAGTCTCCGCGGAACATTCCCCAACGGACAGATACAGACCGATCTTTCGGTCAATGACTGTGCCTGTGACAAATCTGGTCTATTACTATATTTCGTTGTTCTTAGTAAATTAACCCGTCTGGATGAGTTGTGAAATTTAAGATGCCGATGCTGTGTGGGTGTACGTGGTGTGGATCTACAAACGAGTATTAAAAAGTTTAAAGATTTTAATATAGACTCTAGGGTCTAGTTAACTGCGACAGCCGCCACACGCAGTGTGGCGGCTGCGCCGTGCTCCCATTTCAGATCTTCATGTTGAATAAACGGGTGCCTTTGCGGCGCTATATTTCCTTAAATTTTCAACAGAAACTACTAGGAATACTTACATGGGTCGATGAAACCTAAATGACTATCATCGGCGACTGTTTGAGGCATTTCATTGCTTGTGATGCACAAAATGATGTCTTATAAGCAGCTCACCGATGTTCACAGAATTCACAATCACTCGCACAAGCACACAGAATAGGGGAGCTCTCACATTAGCGAAACTGGGGGGAAGCCGCCAGGACCGCGCCTGGCGGCGCGGTCTCCGGGGCTAGGGTCTAGTGTAAAATTTTAGACTAACACTAACAGTTAGATCTAACGTCTGTAACGAGTAACGATAGGCCTAGCTGGCCTAATTAAACTGCGACCAGCTCAATGTGAGTACAGTATAACTCGTGTGTTGAGGAGCGCCCTGGGCTGGCTAGCCATCTGGGGGTATAGGATTGTAATCAGGTAAACTTACACAGAAAATCTGTCTGTTCGGAGAACTCTACCTTTTTCCTTGAGTAAGTGCATTCCACTCCACCATCTGGTGTATTTTTGTGCTGTTTGGCGGGTCTGGTGTGGGCACTGGTGGTATTAGAAAGATCTGTCCGTCCTGAGGAGTCTTTGAAAGTTTTATTTTTTTTTTTTTTAACGTTATCGCTTTGTATAGGAGGGGACCCGTGAAGCTAGACACAGTCTCTGAGGAACATATGTGACCCGCTACAACAAAAAGGTCCTAAAGTCGCGCACTGTCAAAGCCGTGAAAATCGAGTTTGAAGTTAGAGCGTTAAAATTGGTCAAAACTTACGATTTTCCGATTTTGATATACTATTGGAGTCAAACATGTCTTCTATCATCTGTTGAAATTTCTAAGCAAAATGATCAAAGAAAAGAGAAAAAAATAGCGTTTTTCTGAGCCATGTTTTTTGGCGTTTCAACGAAGCAGAAACTGGTTCGAAAATTTGGATTGAGCGCCACAGATAGGTTCCGCCCCTAACAACGACCAGAGTGATCTCATTGGTCAGTTTGCTGCTTGCTGCTAACCGAAGCGTGAAGCTCGCACACTGCCCAGTCGACTGGTGCACGTGCCGGTGGGGTGCGCTATGCTCAGCCGCTTCTCACATCCTGGTCACTGATTGGTTGGTGAGGAGACCGCCGACGCTGATGTGCTTGAATGAACTCTTCGGGGGTTGCTAGGGCTTACCTTCTATTGTCCAGAGGTGAAAACTGACTTGCGTGTCCCTTGATCGTGATTGCGTCGAAAGGAAGACTTTTAGGGCGCTTTTCTCGAAACAGTGCTTTTCCAGACGTCTCGATATGCTCTCTTTTAAACATCGATATCTCCGCAGCCGATTATTTTTATAAAATGTGTTATACAGTTAAACTCGCCTAAGTCGACATCGCATATGTCGAATAATCGCGCAAGTCGATGATTTTAAAAAGTCCCGATTTTTCCCCATTGACCTACGTGTATTAATTCACTCACAAGTCGAATTTTCTAAGTCGAATACTCGCCTAAGTCGATGAAATTCCAAGAACACTTTCACGCAAAAACCATTAAATTCACTGTGCCTAAGTCGAACAAGATTTCATTGTGCAAGAAATCACTGTCAAAATCACGAGACGCCAGTTTTTGTTTACATAAGAACTAGCCCGACCAGACAGGTGACAAAAAATGATCTTAAGTATCAAAATTCAAAGCGATCGCATGCGATTGTTGAACTCTCTTCGTGTTTGGAGGTCCGCTGGTACAGCCCTGTCACGCCAGCGCTACGTACGTACAGCGACTAGGCTGTGTATAGTTGTGCGTACAGCGACTACTGGGCTGTGTATAGTCGACGCAGTCTGCGCTGTGCAGTGGATGGATGAAGCTGCTGAGTTTTCAAAGCGGAAAGTAAGTGAAAAGTTTCTGCGGGCACGGGTAAATCAGAATTACACCTCTACATGCATTTCAAGCCACGGTATGGTAAACTGCAATCAATCACTGCTCAAGATCGTTCATATTCACTTCCCCAAGGTTTAACAAGGGTGTAAAGTAACCGGACCTGTGCCAATACTAATGCACTGTCCATGCAAAGTTAGCCGCGGCCCTGCCGGGCGACCCGTGATGCGGCACACCTCTCCAGCTCTCGGCTCCAGAGTAGACAACATACATGTACATTTATTCATAATGTACGTGTGGTGTAACTGTTGTTAAGTCGATTTTTTTTGACTTACGCACAAGTCGAAAATCGCCTAAGTCGATGTGTTTTGCTCAGTCCCGAGAAGATCGACTTATGCGAGTTTAACTGTATATCAATTTACAGCAGAAAGATTAGGGGATTATATCATGCAATTTTCAAATAATCAACCTCGCCCGACTTTAGGATCATTTTGTTGTAGCGGGTAACATATTATGATATCCCCGACGTCTAGATACTATTAGCAGATCAGTTACCCCCTGCTTGTTCACAAAATAAGGGCAAATATCTAGGGTCTGGTGCCATATTCCATGATTTCCAGTGATCCTGAGATGCATTGTACAAATTGAAGTTGAACATACAAAATGTATTATGATGAGGTTTCATAGATAGTGTCAATTGATGGTGTGGGTATGGTTTCTTTACTTTGCGGTACTTATGAAGCAGATGTGACGATGGACATTTCATATATTCCTTGCATTGCCTTCCTAGGATGACATTCAACAGAGGATCAAGTCATAGTAGGTTCAATGTGTATGTTTTTGATATGTATTTTTGCCTGTGCATGCATGTGGAAATTTCTTTGCATTCATCTGATCAAGTGATGGTTTTAGTTTATTTGTCTTTTGTGCTCTGTGAATTATCAAGTAGATCTTGTACTATTTAATGTAGACACTAGCTGTCACAAGTCCATGTCTATTGTTACTTAGAGTTCTGTTTTGCATGTGCACAATGAACTGTAGATATTACAGAGAACTTTCCCTTTGCAGTTCATGTTACACTGCTTCATTAATTTTTTGAATTGGGACTTCCAAGACATGTTATACAAGTTCATTAATATTTTACTGATTGGGAACCATAGTGACAGAATGAGCAAAAGGTATCAAACCTTGTGACAGAGAAAAAAAGGTAGGAAGTCATGTTGACTTTTTGTAAAAGCTGCATTTTTATGAAATTTCTTTAAGATTTTCCTTCTGCTGTTTTGTTGTCATACTAAAAACTGTTAGAGAGTTCTCATTGAAAGAGAGATACACATTGAATTAACAATATGGCTTAAAAAGTTATAACTTTTTAAAGGATTGACCAAACTCCCCTTACCTTCATTTAGGTTTGTTCTAATTTTTCTGGATTTCAAGCATCTATGTCTGTGTATTTGGAACAATTTGACAAAGGGCAAAGTAGGTACAGTAACATTCTGCACTTGATTCCCAAGGCAGATCATGAGAAGATGGATGACATACATAGTGTATTTTGTTGTTGTTGCCAATTTGCAGCTATTATTTCAGTATTTGTGAAGCACCTTTTCAACTTGGAGGTGGAAATATGAGAACATGATAAGAATTGAGTAAGCTAACATGTCACTTTGCATGAATGTTTGTGTCTGTGATTGTTGCATTGCATTTCTTAGCAGAATTATGAATTTTGTCAGCACTTCCTTCATGATTTTTATTTCATTTTCAGTGGGTGCATGATGTGCAATATCTTCAGTAGCTGCAAGGAATGATATTGAGCATTTAGAAGGCGAATTGGTTTTCTTTTCGTTTCCTGCATGAAATTATCAACCTTTTCTTTATGCACATGAACAGTTTCACAGTCAGCCCTTTTTGTTTTCTTCATCTTATCCATATTTTTAGCTGCATCATGTCTTTTTCTTTTGCAATCAAATTTACATCTCATGAAAAAAATACTGTTTATGATGCTGTGATGTTAGTGATCAATATTCTTAAGTTTACTTTTATTTAGTTGCATGTTTTCACATCTGCCTTTGCCTGATATTCATTCAAAAATAGTCAAAATGATGTGTTCATTATTGTAAACACATGTATCTTAAATAATATTTTAACTGTTTGGGTGAAAAACCTTAAAGGTCAAAGGTTAGAGGTCATTGAACTTTTGCTAAAATGGCTTTATTTTGGAATGTATAGTGGTAGAATGTAGTTGAATTATAGGAAGGTTAGAAATGGACAATTATTTCCATTTTGTAATTCTGGTAAAATGTCCAAGTTGGTATACTTTTACACACATACGTATCATTCTTCTGTATTTTTTTCAGCTGAATGTAGGTTATAATTCAAGTTTGATGAGTCATAGCATGGACAAGATACAGTGGGCAGATGCCAAAGTTTAATGTCCAAAGATACTGTTTTTAAGACTCTCTAACCATTATTTCTAGTAGGAATATCAAGTGGTAATTATTGTGAAATTTTAAAAAATGATTAGTTGCCTGAAGTGACAGGGTTAAAGTCAAGGTTACAAAAATTTGGACAAACTCTCATATTTTCTCCATGAGCCAAATGGTGATGTAATTGGATGCAATGAATAGAAGCAGATTTGGAAATATTTTCCCTGTATATCAAAATGTAAAAGGAAGGGCTATGTATGCTTATATTGTGGGTTTGATAGTTAGGGTGCCTATGTAAGAAGTGGAGGCATCCCAGTCAACTGTGCATAGCAGTTGAATTGCTCTAGTTTTATTTTATTACATGCTCTTAAGCAGCTTTTTTTTTTGGTTTGTTTTTTAAAGGAAACATGAATAGACATATACATTGTATGATAAGATAGTATATTACTTCAACTCACTGTGATCATAGGGTAGTGAATGTTATTATAAAGTGTTACAGATGCCAAATTTTACAGGCAGAACCATCTTCACAAAGAGAGTTTATTAAAGACCTGTACATTACTGGTATATTGATTTTCTACTGAGATTAATGCATATTCATTGTGCCAGTCATTTCAGTGCATGTGTTTTTCTGTATATTCATATTTAATTCACTACTTTTCATGTTATTAAAAATTGTGTATAGCTTGTGGAGTGTGTGGAGCATTGCCAGTTCACCGAGGCCAAGCTCTACCAAGAGAGCTGCCAGGGAGGAAAACAATACTTCAGCTGCCTTGAAGGTCAGAAAAAGGCACAGCCATGCCTTGGAGGAAACTGGTATGTATGAAAATACACACGGTATGAAATTGTGTAGTGTATGCATACATGTATGTGCAAGATATATCATACATGTACAGTATACTAAGGCAAGGGTTACATTGTCAACCACAATTCCATAGCTAAACTTAACCTCTCTATGAGCAATCTGGTGACAATGTTGGTCATCTATACTGAAATTTTCAGTCATATATGTCTATAATCAGAAGAGATGGTTTTTGAAAGTACTCAAATGGATGGAAAACACTTTTTTCACATTGAAAGGTATACGTACAAATGGACATTCTGAAATTAACAAAATTATAAGCTGATATATTGTTTTATATAAAATTATGTATATATACAAAAGTATGTTATACAAAAGTATATTGTACAAAAGTATAATATATTATATCAAACAAAAATATAAGCTGACCAAAGAATGGCAATATGTCACAAGACACAGATGTGGCTGTTGACAGGTCAAGTCAAATACCATCAGTCAGTATGATGTATAAGTCACCCGAGGAGGGTTATCCAATAGCATGGTGAGCAGGTGTATCAGATGATGTGCCGCTGATTTATCGTAGAAACTCTAATCTAAAGAAAGCTGTGACACTAAGGTTAGATACCACCTAGATGGATAAGAATTGATTCATTTCTTTCCTGCTAGAACTTGCATCATTAATTATTTTGTTACTTGATTACAGGTCCACTGCCAGCTGTTTGCCATGTGAAGATGGCTCCTTCCAAGACAAGCCCAATAACTGCACAGAATGCCGTCCCTGTTCAAAGTGTCCAGAGGGCCACATAGTATCCCAGCCCTGCACACCAGAACGAGATACTGAATGTGTGTCCGAACTAACATCAACAACTCCCGATGCAGCTGAGACAGGGCTCAGTGTCGACTCGGTCTCCCGCATCCCGCGTGACAACTCCGGACGGAGAGCTCGTCACCACAGCAACGCCAGCATCACTCACAATCACAACACCAGCCAAAACGATTCTCCCGGATCTGCAACAACAAACAGTCACAACAGAATCAATGCCAACCAACAGGACTGTGTCTTGTGCCTGTCAACGTAGGTTTATGTACATGATCATTTGAAGGGAAAAAAAAAGAAAAACTGAGAGCTTCACAATGAATTCTCTGTCCAGTCTTTCTCTCCTTCCCCTCATAGATAGAAAATAAACCCAAACACACAGGCAAAACACCCCCTCAAAAAAAAAAAAAAAATTGACAAAAACCTAGGCACACACACAGATGTACTAAGTGAACATATCGACACACTCAGGATACCATACTTCTTGCCAGTGTAATAAACTATGTAGGTGGTCATAAATAAGTCATTACATATCCATGTGTTTAGTTAAGCATTCTATTCAGTATGATACGGAAAAAAAAGGATTACCAGAAAAGAGCCAGAGTGGAAAATGGCCTTCTAGGTTAACCCTCCCCCCCCCCCAAAAAAAAAAAAAAAAACAACAAAGCAAAACAGAAAACGAAGCAAAACAAAAAAGCAAAACAAAAAACAAACAAAAAACAAAAAACAAACAAACAAATGAAGTACTAGAGAAGATGGATTCCAGGAGAAAAATATCTATAATTTGACTGTCAGTTAACCTGTTCCTTACAGGAACCTGGCATACCAGGTCCCTGTAAGAGCAACTGATATACCAGGTTCCCAAGATGAAGACAAGAGTGCCTGCTTTAGTGGCCTAAATTCATGTTTCTTTGTGTTGTAATGCCCCCCCCCCCCCCAAAAAAAGGGGGTTTTATAAAAAGATAAGAGTTTATTCTGTCACCATATGTTCTCTTTCTGTTGGAAAAATGCGTATATCGCAGTATTACTTACTGTTTTTCTGATTTAGTTTGCCCTTGTTCTGCTATAAAACTCGTATTTGCATGAACATCAAAGCTGAGCTCAGTAAATTTCTGTGTTTGCTGACCCCAGTTATTGAATTCAGGGCGGTGTTTCATCAACGTTTGTCAGCGCTTACAATTTCAGCAAAATCCTTGGTTTTGATTGGCTGAGATGCTCTGGTCACTGACTGTTACTATGGTGATTCAAGTTGTCAGTGCTGACAAACGTGGATGAAAGACCCCCCAGGTGCCAGGTTTTGTGTAGAACAAAAGAGTCTGTGAGCCCCAGTGCATGCCCTATTCATACCTTCCACCCGTCAATATTTTAATTTTTCGATGGCACATGTAGTTGACAGTGGAAAGGGGATACATCAAGTACTACCTGTTGATTACCAACCTGTTTGTTCTCTGCAGATAGGCCAAAAAAAAAAATCTTGTTTGGGGGCATTTAAAACTCTCAGAAAATTTTGGAAGGGATGGTTTAAACCCAATTCAAAGATAAAAAAGTCATGAATAATTCATCATGAAATTGCAAATAGAGTTTGTGAGATTTTCCACATAATTTGAATGCTGTGCTTTCAAAACATCAACGGTAACGACAATCTTTCAAATAGGAGGTAAAATTCCATGTTTCTCATGCACATGCCCATCCCCCACACAGTTTGGCAAAAGTCACTGTCAGCATTGGCTTGGCCTTTTGCTGCTGTTTGAGTTATGTTTTCAGTTGCACTGCCGCACCAGATGGTTTGCTGTTCATTTACATTCACCATTATTAGATGGGCTTTTCATGCTCAAAAATGGCCCTTGCATTCTGAAATACTGTATTTTGAGTGAAGGGGTGGTATTCTGAAATCCTTCCTTGGAAGAAATTTCTTACTAAATCAGGATTTTTTCCTAGGTGGCATTTTGAAAATATTCCCAAGTTTCTTCCAAAGTGTCTTCCTAACTTTTTTCCTAAACTTAGGAAAAAACTTAGGAAGATACGCTGATGAGGATAAGATATGCAAATTTCTGACTTAGGAAGAAGGTGGTATTTGAGAATATATTAAGGAAAGAATTTTAGGAAGATAATTAGGAAAGCCCCACCCCTGTCCTAAGTACAATGTTCAGATATAGCAAACTGCAAATATTGTGAAAGGCACATGTCATTCACTACGCGCAACATGAACATGTACTTTAAAGGATGCACGAAATGGGCATGAGAAAGGGGACATGCCGAGCACACATGTATTTAACCCTACGTCAATATGCGATTTTCATTGGTTGGTTCCTTATGATATGGCATTTTGTATGGGCTTAAGAAAGGGTAGGGATAAGGATGGCCTAATTTGCAATAAGAAGTTCCTATGAAGAAACTTCAGAATACCAATTCTGTCTTTCCTAGGCACTTCCTAAGTTTCTGACTTAGGAAGAAACTGACTTAGGGAAGATTTTCAGAATACCACCCATGGTTTCTAAACTGGGCACTTGTCAAGTAGCATTCTCTGCCACCTTTCTTTTGAAGAATATCTCAATCAGCATAATTAGAAATAATTTAACCTCTTCTTCAGTAGCAGTGAATGCATTTATGATTTTTGTTTTAGTTGTGACATATTATAATTATCTGCTGCTGTTAGATGGTCTATTTTATGATGTCTGTAAAACCTTCACCAAATTTTCCTGAAGTCATCTGAACTGCTTGCATTACTTCATCGAATGAATTTTCTCTTTGCTCTTGTGTTGCATTACCCATTTTGAAATAAGAAAAAAGTCTTACATTTTGTCTTTTCAAAGATACTAGCATAAACACAGCATATAAATTTGTGCCAAAAGGTAATTTTCTTTGAATATTCACTTTAAACAGAGTCAGACATGTACGTTTCAATGGCACTCAGTTTAGTAAGCGGCTCAGTTACTTGCTATTATATACCTCCTGTATGCTCTACTATGCAACAGAAGTCCAGTATCCACAGAGTACTCTGTTCCTTTTGTACACCCTGCTGAACAAATTGTTTGATTTTGCAGACAATCAGTTGAGATTATTGATGCTTAGCATGCTCTTGTTTAATGTTGATGGCATTGTATTCATAAGCGAATGATGTAAGGATACATACTACAAACTTGAATATGGAGTTACATTCCTTATTGAACCATTAATGTATATATGCCATGTGTTTGTCACTGCATAGACCTACTCTTCTTGTCAAAGAGTTGACATTTTTCATGATTATCTTTTCCAGTTTTGACTGATGCACACTAAATGTTTTCATGCCATGTGAATTCCCTTCACAAATTTTGTATTCTTCATTTCCTTTGTGTTTATTTGTTTGTGTATAAATTGTTCTTTTTCTTCAAACAGGTTGCCTGTCAGCATTGGAATTGTTCCTCATAGTACTAGTTTCTCTCATTTGTGGTCTTGTCATTCCCACTATCTGGAAGCAAATCAAGAGGATTTTCAAGAGAGGAAACAAACCGGGTAAGTGTCCATGCTTCTCTTTAAAACTCAAGCTTCAGCTTTATCTATCATTTCTGATTATATCAGTACATGAAATAGCATACAAATAATGAATGTTTATGCATTCAATGGACAGAATATTTCATGAGGCAAAAAATGAATGATCTATTCACCGAGGTGCAGCCAACGCTTTGGTCAGACGCCATTTTGGTTGTGCAAATGAGGTTCAGAGGTTGAATATTCTTTATTTTGTATCTTGCTTACTAAATGCTAATGCTGGGCCAGATTTTGTACATAATTATATGGCCCATGTTTCCTGGATCATTTCATAAAACTGACTTTTGACTCAAGACACCATCTTGGCTGTTCTAGGTAGTGTCGAATTGATTCGAGGGTCAAGACTACTTTGTCTTGGTTATTACATGCCCTATCAATCCTATATTTTGCACACCTTTAGTTTCATGAAATAACAACTTACTAATCCGATGTCAGCACTTTATGAAATACAGTGTAAATGTGTTTTGATTAGGGATACAAATATGTTACATTGTTGGAACTCAATATTATTAAAACTCCATGATTATATTTCAGATTCACTTATGAATTACTCTGAAAAAGTGCAATGGATTGCCATACAGTATAAACAAATACAGTTCTTTCATTCAATTAAGTGCGATATTGTCCTTTACTGCAGGTGGGAGTGCACCAATCTGACAACCGGACTGTAGCAATGCTGGCTGCTTGGCAACCAAACGGGATGGCTTCTATGGTGCTCATGGACTCCCATACTGATTTCTCTTTCTTTACTTATACATGTATGTGCATCTTTCCACAATGTTGGTCATACATGTTAAAAAGCTACAGTTCATTGAAGCATTTGCAACTTGCAAGAATGTTATTGCATACGTACCACAGCATGTACCATAATACCCACAGCTGATTGGTTGATGCAAGGCTGCCGTCATGGCAATGGTACCTTGTGAGGTGTCATTCGTGGACGTTTCTTGCTTGTAGCCCATTTCATAGTTTGCCTCCATGAATGGGTTGGTGATAAGGAGTTGTTTTATTTGTTCCTTATAATAGCTCACCTGAGCCAAAGGTGTGAAAACTTACTCAAACATTTCTACTACAGTATTCAAAGCAAGAAAATTCATATGCAGTGTTGGGTGAGTTAGTAAATCTCAGTTCAGCCGTTGTGCTAAAAAAAAGTATAATGAAAAAAAAATATTATATTGAGAATAAAGAGATACATGTATATCATTGCTTGATTAGTTAGTATTGTTTACCTTTAGATTACAGAGTAATCTTTTCACAGTGAAGAACATAACAAATTTCCTACTATCAAGCAGGGAGGTGGGGCTTCCCAACTCCCTGATCAAGTGATCATTTGTCCAGTCACTGTCTGGTATCTGAATTACCCACTTAACCCTTTCTGTGCCAGGGACCTTTGACACTGTGTACAACACTCTACAGTGTGTCCCAGAAAAAAATTACAATCAGATTTTTGCATTGATAACACCTAATATGATTAAATTGTTTAAATGCTACTCCAGGGTCTTAAGATATAAAATTTTAGCTCTATTTTGCAGCATTGGTTAAGCAGTCACAGAGAAATGTGGATTGTTGTAAAGCATGTCATGAATCTGATTCTTCCAAGTTTAGCACTTTGATGATCTTGTGTGTGAATACAATAGACAGAACTATGAGGGAAGAGATTCCCGACATCTTCCACCAAATTCCTCATTTCTCTTTGACCACTGAAGCAAATCAAATGGGGTTTTCTGTAAAATGTGGGCAATGAGTTATAGTTTCATATCCTAAAATTGAATTTAGATTGATTTCATATTTTTAATGATATCATTGCGGAGGGTTTTTTTTTTTTTTTTTTTTGGGGGGGGGGGGGACATACGGTATAAGAGGTTTTCTTCCCACCTCCATGGTCAGTTGGCACACAAAGGGTTTATATGTAATTTAAGTACATACATGGCTAATATGATAATGTGTTCTTTGATTTGGACTGAGTAGCACAGTTTGCAACTTTGGAATATTGACCAATAATTATGAAAATGTACAGCTGTTAATGTTTTCAATTGACAGTCATGTTGCATGGCCCAATGCACACTGAAAGTGAGAAAGAAATACAAATGTGAGGGATGAAAGTTTTGCAAATTGCTTTGATTGAATCATGTTTAGTCATCTGCAATTACTGGAAAGGCCACTGAAGGAAAGGAAATTCATTACTGTAAAAAGGAAAATTTTCTCACATTTTTTTTCGCACAATATGAAACTAGTGCTAAAATAAACATATGCTAATTTTGTGCATGTAAAATGTAATGTTATTTTCTATCTTTGAGCTCAAGATAGGTATTGTAGGAATATAATTTAACTGCTATGTTATTTAACCCTAACTAGGCCGGGGGGGGGGGGGGGGCCTCCGAGGCCCCCCCCTCGACGTTCCGCGCGATGTATCGCAATCGCAAAAAGCTATCGCCGCGACGTTTCATGACTTTTTTCTTTCGAGTCTCCCGCATCTTTTGACACCAAATTTACGACGCCCGGGCGCGCGGTTCCGAAGTTATGCATAAATATGTACATGCATGTCAGACCAAAAATTGCTCAAAAACATGAATTCGTGTACAATTTCAATGCAAACTGTGCTTGCAGGCAAATTTCATAAAAGCATGATTATTTTGGTGTTTTATTGATTAAAATAAATGAATAACATATTTTCTTGTTCAGAGCGATGTCGCGAACGAATTTCATCGAAAAAAACAATGAAAAAAATAAAGTCGAAAAAACAGAAATACATAAGAAATTCAAAAAACAAAATACTTAAGAATTTTTTCTGACATCACAATTTTTTTTGGATTACATTTGCTAAGGACACTAAAAAGAATATTTACACAAAAAATGTGCCTGTTTTGAGCTTTATTTTGTGATTTATACCAAATAGTCTGACTTCATGCATCATTAGGCATAAATTAGCATAATTTAGCATAAATGATAATTTTTTGAAAAATTAACTTCATGGTATTTTAGATTACATCATAGGCAATGTGTGTGCCAATTTTCGTCGCGATTACGCGGTCGACGGCCGAGATCTGGAGGGGGGGGGGGGGCCTGGGAGGCCTCCCCCCGGCTCTATTAACTACCAAAATAGCCCGGCCTAGTTAGGGTTAAAGTTTTCTTTACATTAGCTAGTCCTGTAACATGAGTGAATTTGTCGTAATATGGACCAGGTGCCTTTTTTCATAGTGGAGTGAGCTGCCAGACAAAACCAGTAACTGCTCTCGCAACAGTGAGCCGTTTGAAGCACTCACTAATTTTTCTTGACGGTCTGCAAAAAAAAAAACCAGGTAAAATTCATATCACCGTACCAGGCATACAAATCTACTGAAAAAAAAAATCTGCTTTGACAGGATATTGTACATATCATATATCTATTTATCTGTGAATAGTTGATGTTACGAAAACCATTAGCTGTATTACCAAACAGATGTATTGAGAGGGGAAAAAGAGTAAAGCACAGTGAAAGGCAAGAAAGGAAGAAACTGAAAGAAGCAAAGAGTAGGTCTTCTCTAAATGATGCTCTTTAATGCATATTGAATTGTGAGGGAGGTCATTGACCTTTCAATGTCAAGTGCAAGGAAATCGGTGCAATGTAAAATGCATATATATATATATATTAAATGATCTTTTAGATGCCATAGGTGAAGGATTGTGGTGAATCAAGAAAATAATAGACAAAGAAACAAGTAATGTAGACCTGTAGACTGTAACCTAATAAAGTAGACAGACAGTATTAATATCCCAAGAATGTTCATATCTGCCATATGTGTAGTATTTGCCCATCCTAGGGTCAAGCATTGTGTGTGTTATTATTAGCTGAAATGTCTAGCAATATACAAGTCTATGCATGTCTATATACAATGTATATATATAAACTTGATATTATTTTTTTGTTATTATCATCATTAATATCATTATTATTCTCTTATTTCTTTTATCATTACCATTTATTATTATTATTATTATCATCATCATCATTATTATTATTATTATTATTATAGATGTGTACATTAGGCCCTATACAGGGCAAAAAAAAAAAAATGTTACACTTTTAAAAAAAATTGTCGAAATTACATTTCAAAATATTTGGAAGATTTTTTTCATACTTATGGATGCCCGATAGTTTCATCTATCAAGTGCAATCAACAAAACAAATTTTTTTTTTTTTCACAGTTGACTGAGCACTGATGCTCTTTGTCCGGAGTGTGAAAAATGACCTGCGCCAAATTGAAAGAAGATGGAAAATTCAGCCAGCAGTCCAAATAAGTGTTCTCATTCAAACAAATTGCTCTTTTGCTCACAGTTTTGATTATGTTATGATAGTTTAGGAATTTTCTGGCCATTTTCTGTCACGTTTTGAATGATTTCATTGTGTTATGGAAGGTTGATTAACAACATCAAGATCTTTTAAGCACAGTTATCACAAATCATGCACAGACATATCGAACCCACATGCCAGTTACTCAGTCAAGAAGAATCAAACAAAATTAATGCATCCTCAGATCATTCAGTTAATACAGTCAATCAATCAACCAATCAATCAATCAATTAATCAACCAATCAATCAATTAATCATTTATTTAATACATCAATCAATCTGTCAGTCAGTCATAATTGTATGCATGTTTTATAAAAAGTGGCAGATCGACATAGGGAATATCCCCCTCCCATCCCCCCCCCCCCCCCCCCCCCCCGTGGCATAAAGGCTGATCAATGTTTGAAAATTGATTTATTTGTTAGTTTATTCATTCAATCAGCCGATTGATTATTTCAATGACTGAAAGTGATTAATTGATTATTGGGTTGATTCACTGATTGATTGAACGACTCAATGACTGACTAACTGATATATCGGTTGATGTATTGATGGGTTGATTGATTGATTGATTGACTGATTGATTAATTGGTCAATCAATTGATTGATTAATGGGATGAATGATTTGAATGTTGATTAATTTGGTACCACTACCACATTAATGAATAACTGGCATATGGTATTGATGTGTCCTTGTATTTTGAAAATTGTGCTTTAAAGATCTTGAAGTAATTACACACTCTTTCTCACCAATTGATTTAGAAATGAAATCATTAAAATTACGATAGAGCTGACAAAAAAACTCAGACTATCATAACATAATCAAAGCTTCAAGCAAAAGAGCAATTTGTTTGAATGGGAGCACTTATTTGGACTGCTGCGGCTGAATTTTCCATCTTCTTTCAATTTGGCGCAAGTCATTTTTCACACTCTGGACAAAGAGCGTCAGTGTTCAGCCAAGCGTGAACAAAAATTTGTTTTGTTGATTGCACTTGATAGACTAGACTATTGGGCATCCATAAATATGAAAAAAATCTTCCAAATATTTTGAAATGTAATTTAGACAATTTTTTTAAAAGTGTAACATATTTCTTGATACGCCCTGTATAGTGGGGTTGTGCAACACCCCATAATGTTGTCAGATATTGAGAATGAGATTGAAAGTGATCGGGCTGCTGTTTATTTACAACCTATGAAGTAGTTTAGCTGTCACAGGAGTCTACAGTGAACGCTGAAGAAATTATGTGTAGCTGCTATCTATAGATAGATGCAACTTGTCTCCCCGTGTAGGATACCTGCTGGAGGACTTTCCAGCGGTCTTGTTCTCTGTGTAAGTACAAGATTTGTCAGTGTTTGCTAAATTTGGTTGCTGAATTCTTCTCTTTGCTCCTATAAATTGTATGCACAACTATTTGTTTTGAGTTAGGCTCTTTTTTGTTTATGTCTGCAATGATATTAAGTTCTGAACAACTCCATTGTCTTAAAATGCAGTACATGAAAGCAGTAAAAAAGTAGACCGGTATCTGGAAACCAATTAATCACTGTAATTACAAAAGGACATTCAGTAATGTGTTGCTGTGATTTGAAATAAATTAACCTTGATATGGCAAGAAAAACTTGCAAATTTAGGATCTGTGAAATTACTGTGATGTTTGCAAGAGTTTGTTGTACAAATTTGTGTTAGTGTTCTTGAAGTACCGGTACACTTTGAATTCATCTACATTTGTGAAGACTTCTTGTAAGAGCTGGTGCTACTACGATCACTTCTCTCTCCCTGAGACTTTGGAGTTCCAAAATAAAACTGTAAAGGGTAAATCTGTCACTTCAATTTGAATAATGTCAATTGACCCTATACTCTATGGTCAATCCATAGTTTCAGTTTAGGTAATTGCTATTAAAGTCCACTGATTAACTATGACATACATGCATAATATTATGCATGTATTATATACGCATATATATGCATATGTGTGTGTGATTGTATTAGTGTGTGTCTGTGTGAATTAGTTTATAAGCTTGAATTGGCTAAATTTTCTCTTTTTTTCTGTCATTTCTTCCTCTGAATATCACTTGATTCATGCCAATAATATTGAAGTCAGATGAGCTCTTGTCAATGCTTCATGTAATGTCTTACATCAAGATTCAATTCATGTGGAGTATCTCTTCTAAAATTGACTAGATCTGTCTTATTAACGCATATATACATGTATGATTTATTAAGTTTAAATCATTATCACAATAATTATGATGGATAATTCTCAATTAAAACGAGGTTGAATTTCTTCCTGATTTGATTTGATTTCTGCATTTTTCATAAAATATACATAGGTAACAAACAATTTTCCAATATTAAGCACAATATACAGTATGTCCCAAAAAAATTACAATCAAATTTTCGCATTGATAATACCCAATATGACTGAACTGTCTAAATGCTACTTCAAAGTCTTAAAATATAACATATTAGCTCTATTTAGCAGAAAACCCCATTCAATTTGGTTAAGCGGTCACAGATAAATGTGAAAAGTTGTAAAGCATGTCATGAGTCTGATTCTTCCACGTTTAGCACTACGATGCTTTTGTGTGTGAATACAATAGACCGAACTTGGAGGGAAGAGATTCTTGACCTCCCCTACAAAATTCCTAATTTCTCTTTAACCACTGAAGCAAATTGAATGGGGTTTTCTGTAAGATATGGCCAATGAGTTATAGTTTCATACCCTGAATTTGTACTTGGATTGATTCACTATTTTTAAAAATATCATTGCGGAGGATCCTGTTGTAATTTTTATTTTTTGTTTATTTATTCATTTTTTTTTTTTGGGGGGGGGGACATGCGCCATGGTATATACAATATATTAACATACGTATATATACCTGAAAATTTGAGTGGAATAAACTCATTCTTTATTGGCAAAAAATGCATTACCAGCTTATTTCATGTCCTCGTGGAGCCAATACGTGAATTCTACACATATTTATTATATATTATACAATATATACAACGTATATATATATATATATATATACAGTGTATATATACCGTATCCGGGCACTTACCCCCTGGGCAATTACCCTCCGGATAACTACCACAAGGATAATTACCCCCCCCCCCCCCCCGGGCTATTCCCCCCTAGAGCAACTACCACCCAGACAACTACCCTCCTAGGGCAATTACCCTCCAGGGCAATTACCCCCTAGGGCAACTACCCCCCCCCCCCCCCGGACAACTACCCTCTTTGGGCAATTACCCCTTAGGGCAATTACCCACCGGATAACTACCCCCCCGGTTAACTACCCCCCGGATAACTACCACCCGGATAACTACTACCCAGATAATTACCCCCCGGAAAATAACCCCCTAGATAACTACCCCCGGATAACTACCACCCAGATAACTACCTCCCGGAGAACTTCCCCCTGGATAACTACCCCTCGGATAAATACCACCAAGATTACTACCACCCGGATAACTACCCCCCCCCCCCCCCCCCCCGGATAACTACCACCCGGAAAACTACCACCCGGAAAACTTCCACCAGGAAAACTCCCCCCAGGATAACTACCCCCCGGATAACTACCACCCGGATAACTACCACCCAGATCATTACCCCCAGGAAAATAGCCCCCTAGATAACTACCCCCCGGATAACTACCACCCAGATAACTACCTCCCGGAGAACTTGCCCCTGGATAACTACCCCCCAGATAACTACCACCAAGATTACTACCACCCGCATAACTACCCCCCGGATAACTACCACGCGGAAAACTACCACCCGGAAAACTACCACCCGGAAAACTACCAACCGGAAAACTCCCCCCAGGATAACTACCCCCCGGATAACTACCACCCGGATAACTACCACCCAGATAATTACCCCCAGGAAAATAACCCCCCAGATAACAACCCCCCGGATAACTATCACCCAGATAACTACCTCCCGGAGAACTTGCCCCTGGATAACTACCCCCCAGATAACAACCACCAAGATTACTACCACCCGGATAACTACCCCCGGATAACTACCACGCGGAAAACTACCACCCGGAAAACTACCACCCGGAAAACTACCACCCGGAAAACTACCACCCGGAAAACTATCCCCGGGATAACTACCCCCGGGATAACTATCACCCGGATAACTACCCCCCGGGAATACTCCCCCCCCCCCCCCGAAAAAAAATCCCCTGGATAACTAGGGCCTATACCCCTGGTTAAATACCTCACTCACCGTGAAAGATGTTAGCAGATGTAGCCACGTTCTCCGATATTTTTTGTGCATTTCGTGCGATATAAGACATTCATGTACATTTATATTATATCATTATTCTATACATCTGTAATGAAGCCTACTTTTATGTGGCCTTAAACTGAATGATGATAAATGTTGAGTTGTTATATATATAAAAGAATATATAAAGAATTAAAGTTTTTTTTTTTTTTTTTTTTTTGGGGGGGGGTCAAAATCTGCAGCTGATATCAACGGTGTAAATCCGTACGGGGGGGGGGGGGGGGATGATCGGCGATAGTCACCATTACCACGAATACAAGCCCATAACCGGACCGGCGCAACCTTTTCTTTTTTTTTTGGGGGGGGGGGGGAAGAAGCTTTATAATGAAGACTTTTTTGTTGTTGTTTCTCTTGTCTTTTGATTTTCTTTTTTCTTGACTGGAAGGTAATTTCCCTCCCCCCCCCCTTTCAAAAACGTGGCGCGGCCCTGAATAATGCCCAAATAAATTCAATAAAATGGTAACATTGCTTTTACGTAATAAAATTATGTACAGACCACCCCCCCCCCCTCCTCCATTTCAGGGGGAATTTACGCCCATAGCTGATATGCTTAATCATGCTTTGACTTCTTCTCGGTTGGGTTTTTCGAATTCGCTATTGTGTAATCTTCCAAAAAAGATGTCACAAAACTTCAACGGTTGCAAAATTCTGCCGCCCGGTTATTAACTTTTACTATACTTAGTTTTATTCCATATCACCAATCATCCGTTCCTTACATCGGCTTCCTGTAGTAAAAAAAAAAAGAAGAAATATATATATATATATATATAATATGATAATACGAGGCTATGCGAAACTACAACTTGCCCTAGGCCTACATACTTCAAGTACAAGAATGATCGCCAGGCCCAGTGTGATGCCGGGCACGAGTCCTGGGGTGTTATTCTGAAAATATTCATAAGTTTCTTCCTAAATATTTCCCAGAATAATGAGGGAGAAAGTTAGGAAGTGCCCCCCAAAAGACATGACCATTACTCTGACACCCGGGTCTGAAACTTGATCCTAAGAACTTCTTAAAGCATATTAGGTCATTCTTATCCCAGCCCACCGCAGTTTCTGATATCAAAATCAATATTACTAGCATAAAGTTTCGTCGCCCTTAGTATGAACAAGTAACCATGCCTACATAACGTATCTTGCCAAGTCGACATCTGAAAAGTTACATGTCATCATGGTGACATAAGTTATCTACCCAAGCTGATATCTAAAATGTTACATGTCGTCATGGTGACATAAGATATCTTGCCAAGTCGACATCTAAAAAGTTACATGTCGTCATGGTGACATAAGGTATCTTGCCAAGTTGACTTATAGAAAATTACATGTCGTCATGGCGACATAACTTATCTCGCCAAGTCGACTTAAATGATTGTTTTTATTTTGTCAACACCATGCGCGCACGTGGTCGAGATCTTATGAAGATGGTGACCTATTACAATTATACTAACAAAGTCTATTAACTTGTCAGCCGGCTTGTCAGTCTAACAAGTTAGTCTCTTTACCAACTTAGTCTTAGTAACAGCTAAATCATGGATTCCGAAAAGGAGGCCGAGGACATTAGCAAAAACAACAACAACAATTTCACTAAGCGGAAGTAAAAAAAAAAAGACAAAGTAATACACATACAAAAGCACACATACCAACGCACATTGACAAACACAAGGCGGCTCTCTTGTAAGGAAGGATTGATGACAGGATAGAAAGATAGTGAGGAAGGTAGTAGGTCCGAAGTGGACAAGGGGGGGGGGGGGGAGGGAGGGGGAGAGGAGAGGGAAACGATGGGTCATAACCAGGGCTCTGGAGGCACAGAAGCACGGGCTCACTGATTAACAAAGAGTAGTGAGATTACCGAGCAACAACAGTTTTGAAAATCACAAGTATAAAAAAAAGAATGAATCATTATGCTGCATACGAAGTTTTTAAATAATTCTTTAACTTTAAAGAAAACATATTAAAACTTAAAACTTCTTTTATATTATTATCAAGAGAATTCCAGAATTTTGGTCCAGAAAAGGAGAATAAAGATTTTGCAAAAACCGTCCTAGTCAAAGGCAAATGATATTTATGGGATTGACGGGTTGGATGTGCATTTCATGAACAGTTTCATTCTTTAAAAACATGGAATCAAACACAAGGGGGAGAGAATGGTTAGTGAGTTTATACATGAATTGTCCTAATTGCAAACGATAAAGATCATAAATTTTCAGAATATTATTTTTGTGAAATAAATTATTAGTATGACCTCTCCACGATTCGTGACAAATGATACGAAGAGCTGTTTTCTGTATTGTAGATTACTCATAATGTCTAATTCATACCAAAGAGTTGAGGGCGCTTGCATAATACTCTCTCCCTCGTATACTACGTGTTTGTATGAAATGGCGCCGACTACGGAATGGATAATCTTTTCATTATCATCTGACACAGCATTTTAAAGTCTCTTTAAGAAAGGCGACAATCCTTCACGGGGTAAAATGCGTAACTTTTCCCGTGTAATTTTGGATGCTGCTGTTTGCGATAATCCCAAAAATTGATTAAAGGTTTTTCAAGCAGTAGCCGCTGACATGATAATTTTGTATCTTGTTATATCTTAAAGAAATATCATTGATTATCATAATTAACTCACTTTGAAAATGTTTAATGCTTTCCTTATTCGTCTTCCTAAAATCATTTTCTTTTAGTGAATTCTATAATACAATGAATCAATTTCTTGCTAAAGTCAAAAAAGTGCATAACCAATGCTTAAATTCATCCTCTTTGAACATTCTTCTATATTTCTTCCTGCTCACAGGAAGTCAAGAAAGGAAGTAATACATTACAAAATATATATATATTTTTTTTTTTCATCTTGATTTTTATTTCATTATTATTTCCATTTTTGTTACTTGGCCTAAGTTACGATATGAAATGCGTGAATAAATGAATCAAACTTACGGTCTCCTTCACACCTCACTCCGGCGTCTTCACTGTGACTACAGCCCTGATGACATCTCCATGGCCAACGAAAGCAATGAACCAGAGAGTTTTCCGTTCCCTCACAGTAAACCCAATGAAGCCAGATTGGTCCAGAACCCGGCCCAAAGCGAGCTCTCAAATAATAATTCAAAGCTGATGAGTAGCCGAGATCTCTGCACACCGCGTGCGCGTCGTTGATATCCCACCAGCTGTCACACACCGTGCCCCACTGTCCGTTACACGATATCTCAACTCGGCCTTCATTTGGGGTTGATCCACCAACCAGCCTCACTGTAATAACATTCCTTTGATAAAAAGATAAATAGAAAGATAAATGGCATTAAAATCACATGCCTGGCAACCACAGACCAAATTGCACTTGAGTTAATAAATGAATATGAATGAATGGTTTATTGATAATCAAACTTCGATTCCAGCCGAATGGCTGAATTGCGTCTTATTTACATTGATAAAATTACAGTGAGACAAAATAAATTACATAAACAATGTGTAAAACACGAACAAAATACAATCATTACGACGACAACAACAACAAATCATCAATACATCAATAGGGGCAATCCATGATTATAAATCATATTACAACAAAGCAGTGTTGAGTGAAAAAAAAAAAATATACCCTATATCCTCCAGTCATATGACAACCATTTCAGCGAATAAAGAAGGCATAGAAGAGGAGAGGAGGCGTGGAATGTGGAATGTTGAGAGATAGAGAATTCTACATGAAGTGTGAGGCTGAGACAAGAACAGAGTGAGGGGGAGAGAGGAGAAAAAAGAAACAAGGCTGGGGAGAAGAAAAGGGAGGCACAAAGGGAGAGCAGGAGAAATGTGAGGATAAAGGAGAAGAAGAAGAGTGAGTTGAGGGGAAAGGGAGGAAAGAAAGGGAAAAAACCTGTATGCAACTGGATAAATAAATAACAGGCAATTCAAACAAAATAAACATACAGAAGTCATTGAAGTCTATGTATAGTGTCGTTTGATACACACGTTAAACTATATTCGTGACTATAGTCACGAATATAGTGACTATAGTCACTTGGCGGAGGTCTGCGCTCTCAGAGTGCTTTTCTATAGCGCAGACCTCCGCCAAGTATGCAGCTCATTTCCACCATTGATCTTGTTCTTCCATAGAGATATCAGTGATTTCCACCCATTATACGTACATGTACTTCATTGTGTGCTGAAAGTCGCCCGATTTCCCAATATAGAAGCCATTGTTAGGGTGTCATAAACCCTCAGCTGCACAGCGCGCCTTGCCCTAACAGAAACTATAGAGCACGCACTTTATTGTTGTTGTTGATTCGTATTTTAGATGGGTATTAAAAAAAAAAAGCCAAACTCGGTTGCCAGTGCACCTTGGCAGCCTTATGCAATTATTTATGTTATTATAGCGTATGATTATTCGGCCAATTCTATAGCAATGTTGTTAATTTCAGGAGACACAAAACACAGATATTAAAGTCGTATACGACTTTTCAAGGGTTATGTCCAGTAATGCATTTGTAACACCAGCTTATACTTTCAAACGATGGAAAAGTCTTAAATATCGTTGTTTAAGGGAAAAAATCACAAAACACCCGGATGTAGTTTACACCCGGAAGGAGATCATGCAGTGGTGGACGATGGGAAGAAAGCGTGAGTTGATCGAGACAGGTGCAATGGTTGTCATACTGTAACTCATCACTGTTCACAGTTTACAGTCAACCTTGCCTTTAAAGCCAATTCAAAGTTATCAGAGTGACTTTCGACTATAAAGACACAAAAGCATTTATATCATTGTCATATCAATCTCCTGGGTATATACGGCAATGATTTTGTTTTAAACACACTCTCAGAGTGCCACACAATGCCACATTTTAATGCAGTCGTAAAAGGTTTTTTTTCTCGACTAGGTCATTTTGTAAAGTAGGAATATATTATGACTGCTGAAAAAAAAAGATAAACATGATATTTCTATTGCGATTAATATGCTATATGCAACTTAAATCTTGATTTTTGTCTTCGTCGACTGTAGATTTATCTCTGGGAAGCTACGCGAGTCTGTCATCGCAACTCGTTCAACGTTTCACCGACGATCCCTCCACGAAGACAAGGCTTGTTTATTATAAGTATTACATGGAGGAAAATCGCAGATAATTTCCAAGAACTTTGACTTGTCTCAAGTTTGCTGGGGTCGATGTGCAAGTTACACGATTTATTTTAAAAAGACCACTCTTGAAATTAAGACAACCAGCTCTGAAATCGTCTAAAAATGTGCTCTTTATTCTTAACAAATACCAAGAATAAAGTGTACGGTTCATCTTAAAACCGGCTGTCTATAAACGAAAACATCGGTGTTATAATATTTTTTAACAATGGCATTATCTAACATGTCACTGTCTGGTTTGAAAGCAAGGGGTAGCACATGGTACCCAAGCAACGACCCGCATCACTGTCAAATATACAATCTCATGACACACACAATGCCAGATTAGATGCAGTGTCATAATCACAATGGTGTGTGTGTGTGGGGGGGGGGGGGGAGGGGTCAAACTTCACTTTCACTTGAAAAGCTCAGAGAATAAAGATATACTGATGCTGTAAATGCCTTTCTCCTCTTGTGAGATGATATTCATGATATGACTGCCTCAACCCTTAACATTACAAGGGAGACGACATCATTGTAAAATTCGAATTTCCTTTCTATATCACTCTTACACACATCAGACAATTTAATTTTCCCAGAGATGATTATTCATTCATTAGATTGTGCCCTTTTTTGAGGGGAGGGAGAGGGGAGTTGCGATAGCGTTTTTTGATTATGATTGATACATCGACATAATCTTGTAAACGCAAAGGTACAGTGCAGTATAGTTCACACGACAGGAGAATACGCCAGCGAGTATTGTGTGATGTAATTTTGACAAGAGTTCGCATGTAAAATATGAGACTACACTATCATTTAAGATTTTACTGAGCATTTTTATAATCATATAAGACACATTTGTCTTCAATCAGTCTTATTCTGAAGACTTCACTCTCTTTATTTCTTTGCCTTCACTAAGGAGACGGATCACCAAGCACTTTTTGGGACAATCCAAACTGGAAGACTTGGTTTAGAAATCGCTATCAAGGACCGCAATACGTCACTGCTGACGTCATGAGAGCTATACAGCCTAATGCAAAGCTGTTAGTAATTCTTCGTGAACCTGTGTCAAGGTAAAGGGACTAATTACTCCTCCCTCTCCTCCTCAAAACGTCGCTTCTCTTTTTTTTTTTTTTTGGGGGGGGGGGGGGGCGTCATTCAAAGGAAATATTACCGACATAAAGCTGTGTTTGTTACTCTGTCTGTTTCTTGTTGTTTGTCTGTTTGTATTTATGTTTGATTATTCTTGTCGGATCGCTATGATTATTCTTCAAGCTTTCTTATCGTTTTATCATTGTTTTCTTTCATCTATTAAACCGTATCCTAAAAGTGATCATTGTTTACTTTATGAGTGTCATTATGATGGCAATTTATAGGTTAGGTCGTAGTTAGGGAAGTATTAATCAATGAATTAGAGAAACAATAATTCACAAAAATAATCATTTTTCAAACCTCAGACAACAAATCGAATTGTTCCCCAACTAACCAAAGTTAATAAAATCTGAAAATCATACAGTTTTTAAATGTAGGATGTTTCTGTAATTCGTCGTGTTGAATTCACCACAAAACTCCAGCGAATTTTGATACATTCAATTTATCGTATTGTACATCTATACAAATAGATCCTAGATGTTGCCCGACAAGTACAAACTATTCTCGTTTCCCCAAATCTTGGAATGTGAAGAGCGTGTTTCCTCTGTTAGCAGTCAACGCATTGTTTGACATTAAACTATTAAAATGAGTATATGAATATAAGAACGACCCAAGTCCAATTTTTGGCCAAATTCAGTTTGACATGGGAAATTGTAGATTGTGCATGGACTCATCTTGTGTGTAATGATAAGTCCTAATTACCCCCGGAAGTGCCTGAAACAAATGAGTTAAATCTTATATGAATGTAAGAATGAAGGACTTGGGTCATTCTTACATTCATATTATAGCGCCTTCTCTCGTCCTTCTCTCATCTCTATAGCAGAATATCATGTATATGAATAAAAGAACGACCCAAGTCCATATGAATCAAAGAACGACCCAAGTCCATCACACAAAATGGCGTCTCCACAATTAATGTTAACGTTAATTGTCATAATAATATATGTTCTAATTTGTATATACAATGTTGCCTTCCCATCACAGTTAAATAGAATATTATTGGACAAACAAAAAAGATATGAAGTTGTTTTTAGTTTACTTGAAATGGTCTTCCATGGACTTGGGTCGTTCTTATATTCATATACTCAAATATTATATCGTTTTTCATTCGAAATGATCAACAGGTAACTGCAGTTATATTCTATTATATTCTTAACACTATGATTGTTAATCTTTTTCATTGTGAGATATGCGTCTGATACAGTGCACTCCCGTTACAAAGGCGTAGAAATTCTGGTTTCAAAGTTATCATTTATGCTTTACTTTTGGGCCATCACACTAAACGAAAGAAAAAAGACGGACCCGAGGACTTCAATACACTCTAAGAAAAATTTCACTAAAAATTGAGTAAAACGGCCACATGGTCAGAATTGAGTAAAGTTTTAACCACTCCTAGTTGAGTAAAAGTTTGATCATATTTGAGCTCCTCTTTTACCCAATGAAGAGTAAAATTTGTTTTGCTTTATTATTGAGTAATTTTATTTTTACTCATTTTTGACCATGTGTCCATTTTGATCGGGGTTATGTGTAAATTTGATTTTAATCCCAGATGACTATTCTGATTTTTAACCATCTTTGGCCATGTGTCCATTTTGATCGGGGTTATGTGTAAGTTCAATTTTACTCCCAATTGACCATTCTGGAGAACACGAGGAAAGTGTAAATTCGTTTTTACTTTTGTGGCAAAACAATTTTGGTCGGCCTGCTTACGTATTTGCAATGTACAATTCATTTTAAAAGTACAGTATGATATACATGACATAACAAACACGTGAAATGTGACTTGCACATTCTCATGGTACATTTGAAGTTGACAAGGCAAGCTAGCAAGTGCATGCTACAGACCAAAATAGTTTGCGACATAAAACCCAAATAAGTAACACATGACAAAAAATATATATCGTTATTACCTTTATTGTGAAGGTAAACAATTTTTTTTTTTGAGCTGAACTATTCATCTTCTCAGAAATAAAACATAACAAACATACACGAAAAGCTGGTAGTATGTTATACTTTAAACTACATGAAATGAGGAAAACAACGTGGAATTGAGTTGTTACTTACAACTTCTTTTTCTCTGTAACATTGGAATAAACTTGCAACTTCTCTTTTTCTGGAACTTTGGATTAGACTGTGCTTACATGCAGAGCATGTAACACGCATGCAGAACTTTACATGGTCATTGATGGTAGAAAAAATAAAGCTTGCGATCAACTTGTCACAACCTTTCTTTTCCATGTAAAACTAAAATAAACTGTGATTTATGAAAAGCATCTTGTGCTATACATCACTTCCTTTCCAGTCTCTGGTATAGGATTAAAGTTTGGAACCAAATGGAACGACACTCTGATTCTAGGTCTTCTCAAAGCTTCAGTCACAACATTTAAAACTCATTTCTCGATGTTGGTCCAATCTAAACATTTCTAAACACAAAAATCAAAACAAGGATACCGCACAAAGTACAAGTGTTTCTTTCCTAACATATGGTCAATATCCTTCCCATGTGAAGGCACAAGTATTTTAACAAGATTATAGCAAGGTCAATATTTTGGTTGCTCTACATTTATATTCCAGCAAAGTCTTACATCACATAAATTGTAAACCTTGGTTTTATAGAACACCCTTTGCAAAATATATGGCCATATGAAATAAACCACATGAAATTGAGTTGTTACTTCAAACTTCCTTTATACACTGAAATAGACTGTCTTTATGCATGCAGAGCTTGTACACATGTAAAACTTTACATGATAGGAAAATAAAGCATGCAGTGGAATGATGACACTTCAAGTCATAATTTTCTTAACCAGTAATGTAAACTAGCTGTAGACCTTCTCAAAGGACAAAATAATCAATAAGTTGGTACATGATGATTAATTCTTTACATAAAGGAACCAGAAACATGTCTTCAATGGGCACAGGCATAACAAGTATAAAGGTGCATTTATATCGTATCTGGCACGGTATCATGGCGCAGCATTAACGCGATATCTAAACCGTGATTGATTAACACTCTGCGCGCACTGACCAATCACAGACTAGATATCTTGTAAATGCTGTGCCGTGATGCCATGTAAATGAGCCTTAACACTGAAAATTAACGAAAATTATAATGTGGAATAAGCACCTCCAGCAGAGGGCCTCAAAGATATATTTTTGTTTGTTTCAGATTTGAAGTAAATTTGCCATTGGGGGAAATACATCACCAGAGTATATTACACTTAGATATAGCATTCAGCTCATCCTAGCTCGAACTTGAACTTGAACTTGAACTCAACTTAAAAAACACAACATTCACATGTAAATACAGAGGTATAATGCTGACATACTATATAAGAACCTGAAATGGACTCCACGAATACACGATTATGATTTCTTTTACAACATACTGAGGTGTCTGCCCCTAACCATGAAGTTAATACCAGTCTTCAGCTGAACATTTTGTCTACTTCTTATCAAAATGGTAGTAGGCTCTGAAGGCCTTTACTGCCCCTGTTTCTTGGGCACCTGCTTCAACCCCGTAAACCACAGTGTCCAAGATCACCCACATGGCTCGAGCCTGTGCTGGATACTCCAGATCAAAGATCTGAAATTTCTTATAGCACAAGTCAACATCAGATACATGTATGAGACTAAGAGCTTCCGCTCAAACACTTCATTTTACAAGAATAATGAAACACTGGGCTACAAGCCAAATAATTCGGTGCCTTTTCTGCAGTTGGAAAAAAAAATCCTCCAGCAAAAGAAAACCAGAAAGACATAGGTGCTACATATTTTGCATTTCACTACTGTTTCAGATTTGATGTATCATAAACTTTCCCTTAAAAAATAAAGCTTACCACCTTGAAGGATTATTGATATGTATTCATTATTTCTGAGAAGATATATGTGTTTCACTGTTACTATTAAAGACAGGTCAATTTTTACTCTGCTAAAATTTGTATGCAAAAACAATGCTACTCAAAGAGATCATGTATGTGCTTGTAATTCAGAGTTTACGGTATTTGCCATATTGGAGAAATCTTTCACAAGAACGAGAACAAACTCATAAATGTAATGCAGCTCACCCTATTAAGCAAACTCCAAATAAAACAATATGAACATGTAAAATAAATTGGTATAAAAATGATGTAGCATATATGATCCTGAAATGGAACCCACTTAAAACATAATAATAATAATAATAATAATTTTTTTAAAACAACATACAGCTATTTGTCTTCCCCTTATCATTAAGTTAATTTTTACCTTTAAGTGAACATTCTACCTCTTATTAAACTGGTAGAAGGCTCTAAAGGCTTTTACTGCCCCTTTTTCATCGTACTTGCTTCCAAAAGATTTAAAATGACCCACAGGGCTCATGCCTGTGTGGGATACTATGAATTGAAAATCTAAAAGAGATTTTATATCACAGGTGAACAGCAGATACAAAACTCTTCTGCTAAAACGCTTGCTTCACAAGAATGACGAAACAGTGATTGTTTCAAAATTGATGTACCGTAAATTCTTGATTAGCAGCACATACTGACTTTAAGAATTGCATCTTTTATATTTCTTGGATTATGGATATGTATTCATACTAAGAAGATATATTTCTTTTTTGTTATCACAACAGTTCAATCAATCTTTACTCTGCTTAAATATTTTATGTAAGAGCATGCTCTCCAAAGACACCACAGTAGTACATGTATGTGCTTGTAATCGAGTGTTTACCATTTTGCCATTCTGGGGGAATCTATCACAAGAGAATTACAAGCAGAAACACCATCCAGCTCACGCTAACTGAACTCCAGATGATACAGTGGGTAGGAAAGGTATGGGAATCCACTAACACATGATTAATATAATCTTTTTTTCAACTTACAGATATGTCTTCCCCTAACCAAGAAGTTAATACCAGTCTTCAGCTGAACATTTTCTCTACTTCTTATCAAAATGGTAGTAGGCTCTGAAGGCCTTTACTGCCCCCGTTTCTTGGGCACCTGCTTCCACCCCATACACCACAGTGTCCAAGATCACCCACATGGCTCGAGCCTGTGCTGGATACTCCAGATCAAAGATCTGAAATATCTTATAGCACAGGTCAACAGCAGATACGAGGCTCTTTCTCTCAAACACTTGGCTCTCCAGAATGACGAAGCACTGGATTGGCTGGCAGACATTGTTCCCTACAGCCAGGACGAAAGGCTGGTTCCTCCCATGGTCTTTTCGGTAGGCCTCGAGACTGGTTCCTTCCTGCAAATGATAAATATTAAACTACAAATGTCGCTATGGCGACTAGTATACCTCCGCCATAATGCATGATTCTCCTAATAGGTCTATAGTACATGTGGACAATGTGTGATTACATTTTCACAAAATTGGCAAAAATTAAAATGACGTTTGTCACAAATGTGTTGAATGTTCACCTTCCTTTAACCTAGGTTTGATTGGATGAATAGAAGAGCATGTATTTGGGGATTTAAGGACTTTAACTTGACTTTGACCCATTCATAAGTTTATGCATTAAGTAATTTTCAAGGTAGGGAGAAAAAGTGCAATTTCTGTATTGAACAGTAAATTGTTACCATTTTCATCTGGCCTTTGACCCTAAGATTCATACGATAATCACTGTCAGGCAGGACATGCATAAATATGTAGTAAGTTTCAAGATAACTCGAGCCACTTCCAAGATATGGAGGAAAAAGCTAATTCAGCACTTTCACTTGATCTTTGACCTTTGAGGCAAAAAAAAAAGCAAAAAAAAAAAGAAACTTTCCAGAGAATCTCTATTGGGTTATATTTGCATACACCAAGTGTTTAAAAAAAAAGATAATCCTGCTGGCATTGCATAAATATGAGGGAAATAGTAAAATTTTGAAGTGTTGCCTTTGACCTTTGACCCGTGACCTTTGACCCCATGAACCCTAAATTCTCTAGATAATCACTGCCAGTCAGTACATGTAAATATACTATGTTCCATGAAGATACCTTGAACAATTTCCAAGGTACGGAGAAAAAAGTGAAGTTTTAATATCTTTACTTGACCTTTTGACCTTTGACCTCATGACCCCAAACTTTCACTAGAGAATCTAAATAGGGTAATACATGTATACACTAAGTTTCAAGAAAATATCTTCAGGCATTGCATAGATATGGTGGAAATAGAGAAATTTTACATATTTGACCTTGACCTTTTGACCTTTGACCTGGAGCATGTGCACCCAAAAGTTGATAGGCACAACTTCACCCCCTAATACACATACATGCCAAGTTTGATTAGGATACCTCAAGAGGTTTTTAAGTTACGCTGTCTACAAAATTCATTACGGACGGACGGAAGGACGGACGGACGGACAACCCGAAAACATAATGCCTCCAGCACCACTTCGTGGCAGAGGCATAAAAAATACATCTTATCTTATGGCTCACAAAGTCTGAAAACGAAGTTTGCTGTTTCCTCCACTATACTGGAAAGAAATAGTTTCAATCAAAGAATAAAAATCTGCAAGAAACGACTACCATCAATAGTGATATGAAACATTTCATTCCCGTGGTGATATTTTTAAATGACTGATTTCAGTCAATATTGCTTTAGGTTAAAACTCTGCAACACATCACACAAATCTTTGTGATTAATACTCTATGCATTTTCCTTCCCCTGTTAATTCTATATATAGTTTAAAATTAGGGCCAGCGAGTTCTGGTACGTGTAAAATTCAAATGGTTACATTTCTTACCATCATAAGCGCGATTCAAGTTCACATGCCAGGACCCTATTACATAAAACTTGACATCAGTAATACGTGAAATATAACTTTGACAACTAAGCTCTCAGGCAAACAGATGTAAACATTTTAGTAGCACATAACAGTTACTGGAACTTTTTATTCAATACACATTCCTTTTTGATGAAGCATCAAAGTGTTCATGTCTTGACTTGATACGTGGAGTTGATCTTGCTGTATGGAGATGTGACCCATGCTAACACAAAATTTTTCAATTTTCTTCACTAATACTGCTTTTGCTACAAACATTTGACATACCTTTTGGCAGTCGATGAAACACTCCAATGACTCTTGGGAAGAGGCTCTTCCCCCTTTTGATGACTTCTTGCCCGGGAACAGATGTGACAGCATAAGAAAAGCCAGATTTGCCTTTTCCTCTGTTAGTGGAGTACACAAAAAGTCTTTATTAGAATATGAAAGATTTTACGCTACATATGTCTTCACACCATAAATCAATCCTGGCATATTTTCAATTCACATATCAGCTTTATATCTCTTCAAATTCAGGGCTTATTTTATAACCAGTGGGCGATTGGGGGCGAATAAGCCACTGCCACCCCTTATTTGGTTGATAACACATTTTTAGTCATCACACGCAAAAAAAAAAAAATTCAACCACAGCCCCTCCCCCCTTTTTATGCTGCTATTCTTTGTAGTAATCACAAGAAAATGCGGCAAAATTTTTGCCCGCCTCCCCCCCCCCCCCCATCCCCTTTTAAGAATCCTGGATCGGCCAGTGATGACTTAAGATTATTATGCAGATTTGCAGACATGCACACTGCTCTTTTATGGAAGAATTGGTGGTGTGCTGTGTGCTGTGTATTTGGGGAAGGTGCCCAAATGTAGGTGGGGGCTACAACAAAGATTACAAAAAGGTTAATATGATGAGCAAGAATAGAAGCTACGAGCAGCAGTAGTTGGAAGTAGCTTGATTCCAGCACTTGCCTCGGTGTCAGATGTTGGAAAGGGCACAAACGACCCTTGGTGCTGTTTTTACTAAATACACCATTTGGAAGAATGCAATGGAGTAAAACACTTCTATAAATCCTATTACATCTACATTATGAGGGATGATGAAGTGTATATCACATCATTTTAAAATCAAATATAATGTGTTACCATGAACTAGGGGACGGGACAGTTGGGTGACTTTGGACAGGAATTGTTTTACTTACATTTTTTTTTTTGCTGTTGGTTTTTCTGCAAATATTTTTGTAGGTTATGAAAGGGGGATATGTGAATATTTGAATTACTGCACTTTTCTTGTATATTGCAAGCAGCAAAATAATGTAAGTGAAATTGTCTAAACTGTCCAAAGTCACCCGCCTGTCAAATGTCCCCGAAGTCTACAGTATCTATCAATAATTACACACCTTGAGTGAAGTCCTCATCACGTCTTTCTTGTACTCCGAATTTCACCTTCCACCCTGGAGAAATTCTATTCCCATAGTCCAGAATGCAAGATGATACTACTGGCCACTTTGTGAAGAGAAGGTCCCCCTTTCCATCAAATAGCTTGTTGTAATCCTGCTCAATCTGCAAAGAAACAAGAAACAACAACAACAAAACATGTTTTTGCAGTTATTTTGTTTTTTGTCTGTTAATTTGCCTGTTAGATCTTGAATTCTCACCATCTTAGTCCATTGTGTATGTTCCCAACACACACTGTGCCTTAACCCTATGTATTCCAGAGGGGAGGGGGAGCTTAATTAGCCCCCCCCCCCCCTCCTAACATGGGGGAAAAAATTTATCTACAGCATGCAGTCAAATTGTCTCCTTACTCACACATCAGCAAGAGACCTTTAACCCCCATCAAATCTTACCGTAAGAAGCTACATGCATAATAAAGATGATGCACAAGAAACCTCATCTATACCCCATCCCCCCCCCCCCAAAAAAAACAAGGAAAAGTAGAAATTACGCGGTGCGTAACATATGTCCCCGCCGGAAGTAGCATTTTGTAACAAAATGTGCAATATAGGTAAAAAATCAAGGTCAAAGGTCAAAGAAGTCAAAGGTCAAAATTCTGTGTAGAAGTTTTGAAGCCCTCACCTAGTGCCATCACATAAAGCAAATGGAATCGAAATTGGGTTAGAAATGGCGAAGGAGTAGCATTTTGTAGCCAATGTACAATATAGGTCAAAAATCAAGGTCAAAGGTCAAAGAAGACAAAGGTCAAAATTCTGTGCAGAAGTTTTGAAGCCCTCACCTAGTGCTATCACATAAAGCAAACGGAATCGAAATCGGGTTAGAAATGGCGAAGGAGTAGCATTCTGTAGCAAAATGCACAATATAGGTCGAAAATCAAGGTCAAAGGTCAAAGAGGTCAAAGGTCAAAATTCTGTGTAGAAGTTTTGAAGCCCTCAACTAGTGCCATCATATAAAGCAAACGGAATCGAAATCGGGTTAAAAATGGCGAAGGAGTAGCATTTCGTAGCAAAATGTACAATATGGGTCAAAAATCAAGGTCAAAGGTCAAAGAAGTCAAAGGTCAAAATTCTGTGTAGAAGTTTTGAAGCCCTCACATAGTGCCATCACATAAAGCAAACGGAATCGAAATCGGGTTAGAAATGGCGAAGGAGTAGCATTTTGTAGCAAAATGTACAATATAGGTCAAAAAATCAAGGTCAAAGGTCAAAGAAGTCAAAGGTCAAAATTCTGTATAGAAGTTTTGAAGCCCTCACCTAGTGCCATCACATAAAGCAAACGGAATCGAAATCGGGTTAGAAATGGCGAAGGAGTAGCATTTTGTAGCAAAATGTACAATATAGGTCAAAGGTCAAGGTCAAAGGTCACGACTGAAATTCTGTGTAGAAGTTTCAAAGCTCCCATGTAGTGCTATCATATAAAGCAAACAGAATCAAAATTGGCTCATAAATGACAGAGAAGTAGCAAATTGAAGATTTTGATCACACACGGACACACGGACGGACGGACGGACGGACGGACGGACGGACACATGGACGGACACACGGACACACACACGTACGGAGCCCGTTTCATAGTCCCCTGCTCGAACTCGTTCGGCGGGGACAAAAAAATAAATAAATAAATTGCTTTTGAAGAGAAACAGAAATGGATATTCAGACAAGCATTGATGATATCAATATACATGTATATTTCATATTAGATGATTTCTTACATTAAAAAATATATATATATATTTCATACTATTCTATGGGTAGGAAGGCAAAACATACTTCATACAATGTTATCTATAGAATATGTACAGATTTATTTATTTTTTTTAATTTTGCACGCTGTGATTTAACAACAAAAATCAGGCATTTGTGTGTACATGCAAATATGGCAAACACTGACTGCAATAATTTTGTTCATCTAGATTTTGGTAGATATTGGACATGATAATAAAACCCCTGTGACAGCTTACAATGAGGATATAACATGCACCTGCCATTCACAATGGGGACGTAACATGCACCTACCATTCCAGGAGAAAGAAGGTGTGGAAACTCAGCCAGCACTTCAGTCACACACGGCTTGTTCTTTGAACTTCTCGGCAGGTTGGAATGTACAAAGTCCCTTCTATAAGCTGCTGTCTGCTCCATCTTGGCCACAACGTCTTTGTGAGGGGTGTCATGACTCTTCAACCATTCGGTCGTAGCTTTCATGTCTGCCAAATCTGATACAAATTATGGAAACTCATAATAACAATCATTATTGAATCAAGCCTGAGAACAAATGCATAGCCTTAATGTTCATCCTAGCATTTTCTAGCTTTAACCCTGAAAAGGGGGGGATATAGCCATCCCACCCATCTCTGACCTATAAACCTCTGAAATAGCCCAATATTTTTGTGTTAGGCTGTATGCATTATCAGACATCATTAACAATATTGCTTGGGCTGCTAATTCTCCTAAAAGTAAACAAAGTATAAGAACAAGGCATATCATAATTATAGTGCATATAGAAATATTGCCACATTTTACCCAAGTCACGCTGATTTTTCTATAACTTGCACTTCCCCTTAGACCCAGTCAAAAATTACTCTTTAAATGGGTTTAAAAAGTTAGTACTAACATTCAATCAATACAAATTTATATTTAACCCCAAAATGCAATGAAGTCACTTTTTTCAAGCCTTGCTAACAGACCCAAGGTGGAAAAATTATGCAAATGAATAGATTGTTGTAGGTAAATCTACATTTAACTCAATTGTTTACTGCTTGATGCACAGAAACAAATTTTTTATACAGGGCAAGTATTTCTCAAGCCTGCTTCACTTTACTTTGGAGATAATTGGCTACATTTGTAAGCACATACCATAATTCATCTGCAATGATGAGGTTGAATCCTCATTGGAAGAACTTGAAGTGGTATCCTTAGGACTGCAAACCTTGGCTTTGTCTTGCTTCCTGTCTTGCTCTGCTGTTTTCCTTCTCAGGTACTTCAGCCGGTTTTCCAGCCTACCACCTGCTGGAAGTTTGGTACTCCCTTTCAAATACCACTCCTCCTTTAAAAAAGAAATGAAATAATATTAATGAGCAAGAAGAATGTCACAATTAAAAGAGTTTATATGGTTATTTTCACAGTAAAGGGAGTAATTTTTTGTTCTGACAGGGTCAAAATTTCTGAATGTGTTTTGATATATATTTAGACTGAATTATAACTAAAAATGTCAAAGTTATGGATTTTTTGTTCCAGAGCTTGAACTACAAGCAAAACCTTGAAAAATATGAGTATGCAAAGTATGAAGAAGTACACTTGTAACTCATGTATCATAAAATTTATCTAAAATACCATGATACAGTACATGTGCATGATATATTGTTCAGCATGCATTACAGAGCTGTTTGAGAATGCACATGGGTTTCAAATTTACAGCTGTTTGAGTGTAATGATACTCAGATTGGTAAATACATTTGTAAATATTTGCAAGAATTCAATCTCCAAGGCAATCATTGTTGTAATACACATATTAACATTGTAAGATGAAATGGTCACGAACTTGACATAGGAAATTGGTTAGTAGTGTTTCAGAGACTTCAAACATGCTAACACAATACTGTATGTATTATCAACTAAAAAGACACAACACCAGGTTTAAAAGTACTGGGTAAGCATGGTAAGAGTGTACAAAGCTAAAAATGCAACAGTGCTATGTTGTGAGGTTAAAAGGTCATTGACACAGAATTCTCATGGTAAAGCATGGTAACAAGAATAGCATCATCAAAACCCAAATGCTGACAAAGCTTTTTCAGAATCAGTGACAGAAGGAAGCTAACTATTTATGGTAATGGTGCGAGATCGTTAATCATAACATCTCTAAATTCAGAATTCTTTTGACATTCTTTGTTTCTATTTTTGTTTATATCTCAACTAAGTCCATTTGGGTTATTTTCACTAATTGCTCTTCATAGAGAAACAAGTAAACTGATGTACAATTGATTCTTTCTCCTTGTAGTATAGTGCAAGGGAACACCTGTACCCAGTATCTTTTAATAACTAAACCCTGTTTTAGATGAAACATGAACCTTGAACCAATAAGCCACTTAATACTTTGCCCACAAACATGGTAAATTTTAGCAATTTATCATAATCCTGTAGTACCTGTACACATGCACTTATGGACAGATGTTGTTAAAATTGCTCCTAGCAAAGAATGAAATGTCTGCACTGTACATGCATGTACAGCTAGGCATCCACAAACATTTTCATTATATTTCTGAAGCCTGTAGTAAGATCAGCATTAAATTATATATATATATATATATATATATATATATATATTTATATACATATTTCTACATGTTATTCATTGATTTTATTCCAAAGATATCATTTGTCAATAGTTATCTGTCAACTTGGGTTGTGTCTTACGAAAAATCAAATGACTGCTAAGTCAGTAATTTTTAAACTGTCTACTCACGTCTCCATTGCCAGCTGGATCTTTAAGGAAGGGGAACTCTGCAATGATGGAGGAGGCCATTGCCCCCTTCATGTCAGGGCCAGGTCTGATGACAAAAAATATGAGAATTGTAGTGAAATGTACATAAATCATTGCAAATGCACATGTGATACAATTCCCACACAAAGCACTGTGGTGTAGTTGAGCATTCCCCCCTCCCCCATAAAGTATATCCTATTAAAGCTTGTACATCATCTGCATTAACAAAAAGAGGCTAGTTTTCTCAGCACCAGACCAGGAACCTACAGGGAATCCCTACAAGGGTATCAAAAACAGGAAAAATCTGGGGGAAAGGGTATCAAATTGAGATGAATGATTATGTAATCCTTGAATAAATTTACCACTTAAGGGTATTAAAAACCAGACATTAAACATGATTCTCTGTTCATGAAAATGGAAGAACAGATTGTATTCAAGCACTAGGAACAGTGGAGAACCTGCATATCCAATTATGGGTATAGGCCTAAAAAAAAAAAAAAAAAATTATGAGTCATAATGATACTATCCTTGGATAAAATGACTTTTAGGGTTATCAAAATATGGAAGATCTTACACATTTCCCAGTCTAGGGTATATAAATAATAAGATTCCTGAAGAGGGAGAAGAGGGTTTGGAAATGAATTGGACATGAGAAATTCACCTACGTGAAGATACAACTTTAGGTTAAAAAAAAAAAGGTCTTGTAAAGTGAATGTGATTATTTGTTAGAAGAAATGAGAAGAGAAACAAAAAGAATAGGAATGCAAAATCAACACAGACAGAAGCAAGGTAATATTAGGATGCCATTGCAAATGGTAAAATGTCATTACCTGAGGCCATGCAAGTCTACTAGATGCTCTGTACACATATTGCAGATGACACGAGTGTTGTGTGGCGTGCAGACTTTCATTCGAGTTACTTCCTCTAACGTTTTCCTCCCTTCCAAAGATTTCTTCAGAATTTCACCCACATCCTGTAAAATATTCAAGATTGCATGAGTTTAAAAAATGGTGTGTGTGTGTGTGTGTGTAAACATCATGATACAGGAGGCAATTTATTTTTTCTGGCATATTTCAACTTCTTTCGAAATATTAGCTAGAAGAGAATCTAAAAATTATACAGTACATGTAATTTCAATTGGTTCTGCGTACAAGTACTATAATCAGTAGCATGATCAGGGCTCAAAATAATAAGTAATTAGCACCAAGAATGGGCTTCCCAGCAGTGAAGGACTATTTTCAAGAGACTTTGACAATAAAAAAAAAAAAAAACAGAGTCAATATCATGACACCTCTGAATTCTGGTGTGATTTGAAATTCCAATGCTTATATATTCCTCCTCTACACACAACATAAGAAAGGCTGAATCTTAGAAAAATTTGCTCATATCTATACTGTGCATGATGACAAAAAAAAAAATATATATATATTTTCACAAAGTACAGATGAGACACTATATACATGCACATACACTGTATGTAATAACATGAGTACATGTATATCAATATGACTGAATGAATTACATATGAAATGTGAACTTACGTATCTTACTGCTTTCTGACGTTTGAGTGGTGGCGGTGTGTCACTGCTGCTGTTCAGATCCTGAACTACAGCTGATGAGCATGATGGTTCTTCTACATCTACTGGGATAGTTGAAGCCTGGGAAAGGTCAAAAGTAACTGATTCCATATCTGACAGCATCAGATCATCAGAAACTTCAGATGACTCCCAGCCCATCTGCATGTCTTTGAGTACAGATTCTGCAGCATTATTTGCTTCGTCCTATAAGGATGAAAATACACCACTCAAAAAGGGTTTAGCAATTCAACAGCAATGAGCTTATAATCATTCCTTTTTAATAAATCTTACTTGACATTAAAATTATTGGAATGAGTGTACAGTTGCCAGCACTGTATCCTCATGCACATTATTTTTACTGATACATACACACTTTTGAGTTATAGTGCAAAATCAAATCAAGACAGTAATTTTTTGGTTGAATTACAGATTTGTGCATTGTGGAAAGTGATTCACAGAGAACTGTTTCCCCTCCATACTCATGATCATTGATCTGATAACAATGCCAATCCATTATGCAAAAATTTTGTACATGGTCACACACAAAAATGTTGTACACATTCCATGATTTCAGTATCATTAAAAAGGGAAATGAACTGACATTTTAATTGATGTAAACAATGCAATAAACAGAGAGATGTACAGCATGAAATCAAAACTGAAGTGCATAACTTGTATGCCTGGAAGAAGGGTGCAAGCCCTGCTCACAACCAAATGTTATGATCTTGGTGTCCTCTTAATAAGAAAAAAGATGTTCTTTCCAGCCAGCTTAATGAAAATAAATGCTAGTCAGTGAGAAATCATAAAAACTGAATGTATCTTCTGTTCCATTTCAATAGGTTTATCCTGTATAATGGTCATTAGTTTACAAACAAAAAAAAAAATGAAAAATTGTACCACGGTACTTACTTTCCTTTCATTTGATATACCAGTACATACATGTATAACTTTGTGTAGAAAGAAAGCACAGAAGTTTGAAATGGTTAAATTGAAAAATTGAAACTGAAGTGAGCATGTACCTGTAAGTTATTTTTGAAGTTTATTACTTTGGTCTAGTGATCTTTGTTGCAGTTATGACAGCATGTATCTGGTAGGAATGTACAACTGTACTGATGATCTGCACTATCATGACTCTTCACTGCATGGACAGGTCTGTGTTCAAACAGGTCTTCAGGATTAAGCAACTGTAGAGAATCCAACTCCTCTTCTGACGCAACAAAGGCTTGAAAGTGATCATGAAAGTACTTTGTTTTCCATGGCTGGATCATTAGATACAGTCCATCTTGCTTTCTCATAATATAATCAATCCTTGAGAAAGATGGTAGTTCACCACACCAGTCAGTCAGTAACATGACATTGGGTCTGTATGTGTATCCATAGAATGTTACTTTATCACACAATTCTAGTAAGGTATCAGGTTCACAGCTCAACAGCCGACATACTTCTACCTCGCTCTCAAGATCACAAACTTTGACAAATTCTGATGTGTGGATGTATACACATTCGCTGTTGATGTGTTCTTTCTTGAGCATTCTGAATGCCTGTGCTTCCTGGTGTTTACGTGCAACTGTCTTGGCGATGTTCTTGTAATTATTACAAGTTTTCGCCCACTTTTTCAAAGGCTTGTGCTTTCCTTCTTGCCTCATACAAGCATACTGTGACAAAGGGCCCAGCTGTCTGATTGCCTTGGGATAGTGGAGGAGGTTGTGATGCTTGGGGAGGAGATGGTTATCAGGAAACAGTTGCAAATATAACTGATGATGCTCATTAATCCTTGACTGCAAGTAGTAGGTGACAGCAGTACTAATGTTTGGTGCTAAGACCAGTTGGTATATCTCCAGAAGAACTGTGAACAACCTCCAGTACTCACATCCTTCTTCAACTTTATCTCCCACAATCAGGGGTAAGAACTCAGCAAGACAACTCATCTGTGAAGCCTTTTGACCACTTGGTCCAAATGGATTGCTAAGGTGACTTTGAAGGATGGGGCTGGGCTTGTTTGCTTTTTCTGTTATACCATAGCTGAATGACTGAATACGACAGTTCAGTTCATCAAGGCTAAATCTGCCCTGATTTATGAGTTCTGAAAGTACAAGTTTCATCTCGATTGGAAGTAACCCTTCTAGGAAATCATGCATCAGGTCAGGAGCATAGTTTTGCGACACATGGTAATAGCTCAGTGTATTGAGAGCACACGACCTCCGAAGTCCCGTTTGAGAAACATCATTTACACTGATATCATAATCAATGTTTTCTTCAGTACGGAGTAACCTTTGATCAACAGCTACCTGTTTTCTGCATATTGCCTTGAGTGCTTTGCAGAACCGGCAAAAATAGTTGGCACTAAAACTTCCAGCAAAGCCGAGCATGGTATTGAGAGCTAAGTTATCACCGACTGCCTGGAAGAGTCGGGGACGTACACGGCCAGTGAATCCATCTGGACTATTAATATGAAGACCTTCTGTGAAGAGAACTTCAAGGTCATCCGAAATACGCTGAAGAACAACATTTACACCATATTTGGATACCAAAGAAGATTTTGCTAGAGCAACTAAAAGGACATTTTCCAGTTTAGCTTGGTATTTCTTGGGCAAAGAAGCAACAATAACATAGATACCAAGAAGTTTGTGTTTCCCTTTCTTTGAACCTAGGGGGTTCGCTGTCTCAAAGTCATCATTATACAGCAACAATTCTATATCCACACAGTCTTGGTTTCCTTCACAAGCTTTGTAATATGATCCATCTCTGTAAGTCTGAAGCACATCTTTTTCGCCAGCAGTGTCTTTTTCCTGAATGATGACTGACATATAGCCTGGTTGTTCCAAGAATACTTTCAGATTTTCACCGACTGGCACGTACTGAAAAGTTTCTTCAACTTGTTTCTGCTCAGTCCTTCCAGTATGTGTATTCAGACATTCTTTGTATACATTGCCAAAAACAATTTCTTCTGGCTCAATAAGAACATTACAGTTGCGGGCAAATTGGTTTTGTTTATGCTGAGTAGATAAACTGAAATGCTCAAAAGGATCTTTCACCATGTCAAGGACTGACTGTAGAGTGTCAATTTTATCAACTGAGGGTTTGATATCCTGAGATACGTCCTCGATGATGGGGGCTGACACTTGTTGAACTGCTTCAATTACATTAGTGAGCAGCTCTTGTGTGTCACAAATTATACTTTGCACTGTGGAGGATGGCAGGGATGAGCTTTTAAGTTTTGCTACATATTCAGAAACAGACTGTTTGATTGCTGATGAAATTTCCTCTGTGGGTTTTTCATTTGGAAGCACTTCTGACTGCTCTGATGCACTTTCATCACTAAAAACTGTGTTTCCAACAGAATCTCCATCACTGACATTTTCTACAATGGAATCATGATCTTGTTCCAAGTGCCGCTTGTAGCTATAACCATGACAGAATGTTTTAAAACATTCTTGCACATGACACACAAGTTTTGTTTTGGTCTTTGAGTTTATGTTGTGGATCTTTAGGTGGTTCCACAGGTCCACACTTCTTTCAAAGGATTTCACACATTTGCAACATGCAAACATTTTTGCAGGAATGATTTTTGAGATGTCCTTGGTCACACACTTGCCTGTTTCTTCCATTTTTCGAAATGGTGAACAAATTTAAGCCTTGGGCCCAATTGGGAGATCACATCCTTCACAAGACTTGCATCCAGCAGCTTGAATGCTGACAGGTCAATGCCACAATCTAAAACAAAAGAAAAAATATGGTAAATTCTATTTAGGAAAAAAAGAGAAATGAATGATAAGTTGATTTGCGTGCTTTTATACAATCCATACTGTAGATTATCATAAACAGCAAAAAGCATTACTGTTCAAGTTTGTTACCATTAAAAATACTCAAAATTGCCTTTTTGACATCCTTGTCATTTCAAAAATCATATGAATTATGATGCTGTTTTTCAAAATTGATTTGTGGTCTCCCCCTGCCCCCCTCAAAATATTACATCAACAATTTTCTTGGGTGATATAACCTCATGAAATGTATCATGTATTTTTGTTTTTAATTGTCGCGGTAGGCCTACAATTTTGTACATTTTTTGGAGTAATGCATGATTTGAATAAAAAAATTGAAATGTCAAGGCACTGTAAAAGCACACATACCGTACACACTAAACACACAAAGAAACACACTTCAATGAAGACAATATACAGTACATACAATTATATGCAACTAGCCGCTTTCCCCTTCCTTTATAGCCATTTTATAGCTCTTTTAATCTGGATAGGAAAAACAAATTGTGTGCGATTAGATTTTCTTTAAAGGGATTTTTTAAGTGTTTAAAGTCTGGGTAGTTTGTATTTCTAGTGGAATTCAGGGTATCATGCAAGCCCAATTCCCCCCCCCCCCCCCACGTCAATGGTACAGTCAAGGACATGTCATGGATACAAGCACAGGCAAGAGTGGTGCCTTGACTCTGTAATTTTTATACAGGTCTGGCCAAATTTGCATAAATTTCTGAATATGCAATAATTTCAACTCCAATGAATAAAGTTCTCATGATTTATTTCAGGATAGATATGAATATTTGGTTGAAGAAAACACACTTTTTAAACTTTAAAACATAAAAAAATTAATTGGTACCAGATTTTTTTTTTTTAACCCTGTCTCCTAATAGCACATAACATCCTTTGAAAAGCTCTCTCTATCACGATTCTCAAAACTTAAAAATCTCAACAACAAAAAAGAGAGAAAGCAAACATGTGTATTAAAGGGGTAATATATAATAGCAATATTTGATAATATACCCTTTACTTTTATGGATGGATTCAAGTTACATGTTGGTAAACCCCTACAGCTATCAACTGCTCATTAACTCACTGATCGTAATACATGTATGTAAGAGGATGTCAATCATGTAAGTCATGAAACTGCATAGTTGATGTCAAGTTCAACCTTGCTGTGTTCATATCTATTTCAGATCATGTATTAACATATTATTTGAGGAAAGTGAAGAACGATAAGGGTTTATGACCATAGTGTAACTCCAGTAACTTCTTCCAAAAAGAGAGTGGTAAATGAATGTATACATGTTGAACAGCCACCCATTTTTTTTTTTTGTTGTTGTAAAGGCTGATTAGGTAATTATCTTTGAAAATTATAAGCTGGATAAGACTTAAGTTGTTGCACAATAGTCTACTGAGTCTGAAGGAAAAGATAGCAGACAGCTAGACAATAGGGTCTACAGGATGTAACTTACTAGTACAATTGTAACTCTAAGTTAGAGTTATATTCTTGGTCTACATCATTACATGTATTTAGTTGGAAGGTTTCAAACTGTGTCTGTTCGGCAGATTTTTGACATTTTGGAAATGTGTCTTGAGGTAAATCTAGACAGATTCCCAAAATGTCAAATTCCACAGAACAGACACAGTTTGAAGCCTTTGAACTAATATGAAAATGTTGTAGGCCTAGACTCTACTGCATTATTTCACCTCTTTGACATTGTTACAAAATGTTGTAATCTGTGCATCCAGACCTCACACAAATCAAAGGCAAGCCAAGGCTTCAAGCAAACCAGAAGACAGTAGAAATACCATACTGTCAGTAGACAGTAGAATCTAGACTAGGCCTATAGCATAGACTATAGATTTCTATCAACTTGTCCTACTCTATACTTGACTATAGCCTATGAAGGCTTAGTCTGACAAAAGTAGATCTAACTAACACAGGGCTGCACACTAACCCATTTTTTCTACTGGTCCGGCCTGTCCATCGGACCAGTAAGTACCCAGTCTTTCCATTTTTTACTGGTCCATTCCTGAAAAAGTTACTGGTCCGACAGTGATTTTTACTGGTCAGGGACCGTCGGACCAGTGCCAGTGTGCAGCCTTGTCTAACATTTAACAAGTAAACGTTAGGCCTATCAAAAACCCTAATCTAAAGTACGGTACTGTACCAAGTTCTTGCACACATGCTTATCACGATTATGCCGAGTATTGGACCTGTGTCAGTGACTAGGTCGAACATGGGCCAAGCGGCCGGCCTTTGAAGAGCCAGCCGCCGAGGGCCGGCGCCGGCCGCCGAGTACATACGCTTGAAGTGCAAAGCCAGCTGCTGTGCGGCGCAGGCAAGGTCAACTAGTCGTAGGTACAGTCAGACCATTATGTTATGTTACTCCCGCACGCAGTGCGCACGGGGCTGCTTCGTGCGGCTGCGTGCAGGTTCGTGCGATCTCGCACGGGAGCGTATGGCTCCGTGCGCCCCTGTACGCGCCCGTGCGTAGTCGTGCACCTCCGTGCGGATCTGCACGCCCCCGTGCAGATCCGCACGCCTGCGTGCGAATCTGTACGCCCGCGTGCGGATCCATACTCCCTCGCACGGGCCCGTGCGAGTGTGGCGCACGGACCCGTGCAGCTCTGCCGCACGGACCCGTGCGGCTTTGGGGTGCGATTTCGCACGGCCCCGTGCCGCCAGTGCTTGGTTCCCGCATGATCCCATCCCAACCTCCCTGGTTCCCGCGCAGTGCTTACATGGTACATGTACAGTACGTGTGTGTTATCAGGCGTGTACCGCGTGCGAGTCCATGCGCCATTCCCCTCGGTCGGCATAATTATGAAATGAGACGATTCCCGACAATATGTGCGTACAAGGGTTGTTATTTGCGCATTGCCAGTCAGTTGGCAAGCCGAAAACCCCGTCTAGAATATCCAAGTTCTCGCACGCGTGACCACGAGTTGACCCCGCAGAAGATGATCAGTGAATTACGTTTTCACATGATTTTTTTTTTTTTTTTTGATTTGACAGGTTACGGTTAGAACCTGAATGCAATACTGTTCAAATTTTCCACGAACGACATGAAAGACCATCAACTTCGAGCATGGCAATTACATTGTATTCATTACCGATGTACGGCACCGGAAATTATGGGTTCTCGTACTCGTCTAAAATTCTCCCACAAGTCTTCTTTTTCATCGTAGGGCACCAACGAACGTATATAGTAACATGTAAACGGAAGATTATGTAAGATGATACCTACAAGGTGTGACGTGCGTGATGATTAGATGGGTCAACAGCCAGCTGAAATCATAGGGATATCGGGATATCATGCCTTTACTCTGCACGAAATCGCGAAAATATCGTACTGTCCCACATATAGAAATTGACGTTTTCTGGATGCCCTTGTTTGTGTGTTATGAGCGACCCCAGCGTAACTGACATGGTCAGTTATAAGCGTCTACTAGCTGTGATATACTGTACTTGTGTCTGTGGTTGGGCATTATGTACAAGTAGCCTACTGCCTCTTTCTTGGCCTCTCTCTCTCTCTTTCTCTCTCTCTCTCTTTCTTCGATTGTTTGTCTTCCCTTGATCTTGTAATTCATAATACATTGTATGTTTATTTGGTTTGTTTTTGTCAATCCTGATGATTTCTTCGACTGGAAGTGCTGTCTGATTCTCAGTTTCTTTCTCCACGGTGAAAATCCAATTGAATTCCCACTGAAAATAATGCCACCAATCATTCAGTCCACCCTCTCTCAATTCAAAGCATCCTAGGCATACACTCAATTACCAGTATACTATAACTACTAGTTATACCGTTCACTTCCGTGAACACAGTTACATTACCCGTATATCGAAATTCCGCTTACATTATCCACTCTGTTATTGTTTTTTGTTTTGTTTGTTTTTTCTCGGTGAAAACAACATTTTGACGTAGCAAAAGAAAACTGCTGATCCCAAGGACTGGTACTATGGGAGGCCATTGTATCTATTCTCACTACATTAGTAGGCCTACATATGAAACTAGGCAAAGAACCTTTGATACATCATTACACATACCTTTATCATTATTTAGTAAAATACCAGTACATTCTTTTTCATTATTATTATTAATAACAGAGAAAGGAGCACAATCGACGAGTTGTTTTCCTTTATAAATGTATATACATACACGTGTATCCATATATTTATTACATGTAGGTGTTGAAAGAACTACATTGTAGTAAAGTTTCAAGGTATCCATCAATCTTCATGGCAATGTATCATACCAGTACACATAACAAAAATATGTATAGTATGTTACCAAAAGTAAGAGCTGTATAAGCAGTTTTTCTTACTCTTTAGCAGCATAGTCAAATGTGGTTTATACTATTTTATTCATTAATTGATTTACTCATCTATGTATTTATTCATTCATTTATTTTTGTTGATTAATTTTTTGGTGGTGGCCTTGGTCTCAGTCTCCAGCTAAGTCACATGTAAGACCCTTATGCAATTAAGGTACAACTGTCGGCGATCTTGTGAGTAGGAATGCGAGTAGGAACAGTCTGTCTCGACTACGACAGTGATGTACAGTGAACATAAAAAAAAAAAAAAAAAAAATATATATATATATATATATATATATATATATATATACACACCGTGTATATATTCGTCTGGTGCAGCTCATGTAAAAGGCAAAGGCATGTACCAGCTAGTTTGAACAATTGCAGAGCTACACTGTGTCAAGCAGATCTATGCAAATAATTTGCCATCAAGTTTTCACACTGGCAATAAACTACACTATATCATGTTACACAAACAGGATTCTGAATATTGCTTGAATATTTGTAAGTGAAAAATAAAGCTAGAATATCACAAATGCTTTTGAGGCAATACCATGTAAATTACAACATTGTACATGCCATCTGCACTTTTGGCAAGGTTTTACTTAATTGAGACAGAGATAACTTCAATAACAGTCCAAACTGCATAAAGGTTTGAGGGGGTAAAAATGCCCTTGAGTACTCTGAAGGCAGGTATGTGTATCTACTAGTACAGTGTATTCACACCCCCAAGGTTACACATATACATCAAATAGAGGGTCACATAAACCAACAGCTGCAAAAGAAATTTGAAGATGTGCATGACTACATATGAAGTGTATTTACTGTAAAAAAAATAAAACATGTTCAAAAAATATGAACTTCATCAACAGTCCAAACAGCAAAGAATTTTTGAAGGTGTTGTCTGTAATATGAAGCATGCTTATTGGAAACAAAACGGATATAACTTTGAATACACTTCAAAACATCGATAATTACTAGAAATCAAAGGAGAAAAATTTCAGTACAAGTGACCCTTATACGTGTAGCACCTGGCAAAATATTTATGTGAAGAGATCTTTCATCCCAACTTTACCATTATACTGTACACAATCTTATCTGAAATGTCCATAGGCAATCTAATCGTCCAAACATCTGTATTAACTGAATACACATGTACTGTTAAAGTGAAAATTTTGTGGTTCGAAATGTACACGCTTTCCGCGCAACCAGAAACTAGCGCGAAAATAAAAGCATGCAAATATTTTTGCTTGCCATATGTTTCTGTGCCTGATGTCCTGATTCCACAGATTTAAAAACACGTGAAGCTCTTCTTATCCGGCCAAATGCGAACAATATGTCGCTAAAAAATATATATCCACTTTTACAGTATCAGTACATGTGGACAAGCAGTATCAGACACATTTAAAATACATGTATACATGTACACAATGAATGTGTGTCATTTTTTCATGGACCTTATGAATAAGTGAATGATATTTGACCCCGTTACCAGTAACAACACTCGACTTGTGGAGTATTAATTGGCCTACATAACTGATAAGAACAAGTTCGTTCATGCGAACATACAGGCAGATTTGGTGGAAACTTTTTGTACACATTTGCACATGTAATGTATTATCATCTGTCTAACTGCTGTGTCAGAATCTTCATTTTCCTTATCCCTTCTTGACCGTTCAATTCCTTTTGGTGACAGACCTTGTGTATTTACCTGTTAAAAAACAGAATTCTTACATCTTTGAAACCTCTTCTGAAATGGGTCAGAACCCAGATATCAACAATACAAGATGAATACTCACTAAACCTCTTATAGTGCTTCATTGGTGATGTACAAACATACCTTCAGCGGCAATTAAGACATGCCCCCTGTTGAGTATTGGCTGGAAGTGCAGCTACTACTTCATATACAGTAATGTACTCGCTTTCATAACGTTTATCAAGGATATCATAGTTCCATGCATTGAATATCTGTAATGGTCGAACTTCACATTTACTACAACACCCTTTTGCTTTTCAAAGGACATAAATGTACCATCGTCTTTACTAAAAATTTGAAAAAAAAAGTAAAATAAATGTTCTTGTAAAGATGAATGAAGAATTAAGTTGATAGAACATATATGTTTTATCAATTTCATTCTTCTTGTTGTATCATACCACATATTTAGCACCTTTGTGAGGTAGATTATCGTGATCACATACTGTTCATGGCCGGTGCAGCCATGGGGGCCGTGGGGGCTCAGTTTTTGTGCACCATACAGAAGGTGTCAGCACTTTGGGCCCCACACTTTTTTCAACCCGGAAATAGGTACCGGTAAGTGGCACTAAGAAAAATATAGATACACCTTGAAGTATGGTGGTGGTAAGGTTATGTTCTTTCTCTGAATAGCTTTTTCTTGCTTGTCAGGCGAAAACACCTGGAAGTGGACTGGTAGAGGTGAGCCGAGGACCTTTTTTTTTTTTTTCGCTTGTCAGCCGAAAAAACCGGAAGTGGATGGTAAGAAAAGATATTGTGTGTTTTTTTTGTCATCTTGTTGTTGGTTGTTTTTTTTTTTTCCTGCTTGCTAGCTCATGAAACCCGGAAGTGGGCCCCCACACTTTTTTGAAAATGCTGTGCCGGCCATGCTGTTCTAGGTTTTTCAATGAACTGACAAAGTCTCTTAATCAATGTTTCTGTTCTTGTTAGAAAGTCATTAAGCGCTTGCAACAACAGTGCTCTACGGTACTTGATAAAATCTGTCAGAGATTGAATGGTGTTCATCCAGGGAAACAAAATATAGCAGTGTGCAATATGATAAGTAGATCTTCTCGTTTATGTCCTGCAGGTTATCCTGGAGGCCATAAAGAGGAGAATCATCATAAATATGCACGGTCAGGTACCGGTACTGTACTGTGGTAACCGCAGCAGCGACCCCAACGCTACTGGTTACGACGCCCCGCGCCGGGGTTAGTACTGGGGATACCTACATGCAAGTGTACAATGCGACACAAATAGAGAAAGGATTAGAAAATGCATAACAATTTTTCCAACCATTACTCAAAATTAATCATAATTAGATGATATTCTAAACCATTATTCATAATAACATGTCCCTAACATTATGTTGGAGTAAACCCCAATTCAAGCAGAGGCAACTACAGACAGACATTGTACAATGTACATGTACTAAACATGTACACGTACTATACACACATTTACCTACAAGGAGTGTGATCTGAGAATTATCAATCATAACATATTTTTTTTTTTTATCTCAGTGTCATTGACAGCAAAAAAACAATCAAACAAACAAAAGTAATAATTGATAACTCAGCTCACACGCCTTGTAATTGAAACCTCTACCAGAATAATTCAGACTACACTCTCTTAAACCTAATTGTCACAAGTGTGGAAGACTCTACATCTCTATGATTTACTGCAAATATACCGGGTACTTAAAAATTAAAATATGAAAAATTAAAAAAGCCCACCCAGTTCTCAGTCACTATACGTCCATTGCAACAGGGACAGCACTCGATGATTTCCTGAAAATTATCTATACCGTTAGTCAGGGCACCAGCTTGCCACATCTACAGGTAGGACCCAGGTTTCGACGCCCAGCAGATAATTCTTATTAAATTTTATACTCAATACAAACGTCTGACTTCAACAATCAACAAAGTTATCAATCACATTTCTAGTTTTTATAAACCCTGTTTGTCACTTGTCATCCTAATCTGATGGTGGAATATTTAGGGGAAAAGCAACACAGTGTCAGCAGAAATGCTGATATCAGCCATTTTTAGGGGTTCAAAACAATATGATGCATTTTGTATGACAACGCCGTAAAATGAAATTCACTCATGACCATTATTTTACTTTAGTATCAATTTGTTTGCCATATCCTGATGTTTGATTTCTGTAATCGCCTTAAGCAATTGCATGACTGAAATTCGTAATTAATGAGCAAACTTGTAGAAGGCGTTGGCTTTGAGAATGTGGCACCAGATTTCGACAATGAAACAACAAGTTCTTGCGCTGGTGTGATTGCTGGTTTGCGTTTACAATGTAGTGTATGCGTACTGTATGCACCATGTGTTTTATGTGTGATGCGTGCTGCATGATTGTGCGAAAAATCGCTTAAAATTGAACAGGAGCGCATTCAAATGGGAATTTGTTTAAGGCATATCATTATTGGCCTTTTAAATAGCTCAATTTCATATCGAAATTCTCAGGTAAAACGGTGCAGTTTTGATGGTAAACAAGGAAATGTGCTAAAGTGTCGAAAACTAACTACGACAAGCAGCCCCATACGCATCTACGCTGTGCATGATAGAATGGGCTGCCGGTTGCAGTTACGAAAACTGGCACCCTAGCTGTATACTAGTATACAGCGGCAGCGTAATTCTGATCATTCTTTCTTAGTATAGGTGATCCCGATGAGCCGTAAAATCCAATCCATAATCTCAGGGCCGCCAACATTGGAAACTAGTAGTAGATCTAGTTGTAGTTCAGTGTTAGACTCCCATGCTATAATTTGGGTGTCAAAATGAGTGAGATCAATAGAAATGCATGCAAATGAAATGAAGCTTTAGACGTGTAAACTGAGCAGTCAGTCTGAGGATGATGAGGTGAGTGAGCTGTGAGAAAGGACCAAAATGAGCAGAGTTGAGCGAGTCTCACTCTCAATGTGAGTGAGAGTTGCAGTTGGCATGAAATCTAACCTACTACTACTAGTACTAGATTCTAGTACATCTTTGCACACTGTACGGCTAATGAGCAGCGCTAAAGTAATTGTAAATTAGATGTTCGGTCATGCCATCGCCACATAGATTACACATGTATGCAAATATCACACATGATGTCCCCTGTCCCCCTATTCCCACATCCTCTCCCCCTATTCCCAATACTGGCAATAGTCAATTCTGATGTCTGGATGTGGGATGAGCAGTAATTAGGCGTACCAGCCTGTCTGCCTTGCCTTTTTTTTTTTTTTTTTTTGAACTGACGATACAGTGTAGATGAGGATAGACCTGGAAGCTCGACTGCTGCTATACAGCAATCTTCCAGTATCTTCGGTAAAGGTTTAGTAGGTAAATGATCACGGGCATGGCACCACGGGCCACGGCCATCGCCGGCCACGGAGTTTCATTTGACGAATTAGCAACGCTAATTTCAATGTATGGGACTACCTCCGCACAAATCGTCATCATCAGCAGCAGCACGGATAACTACAATACACAGCAACAGAACGAAAGTTCCATTACGCTGTGGTCAGGTGGAGATTTGACTTACAACTTATTTTAAGCGGCTTTGAATTTATCTGTGGATGGCATTGATGTATCATAGCAAAGGGCAGATCTGATCCAGAGTCCCGTATGGTTTGCTAACGGTGCATTTGCGGTCAGTCCTAAAGTCGACCCGCCTTTTGTTTTAGACGGTACAGATTGGGGACCCTAACTCTAAACCTAACCCTAACCATCAAACCCTAACCCTAACCCTTATCCTAACCCTGGCCATAACCCTAACCCTAACACTCAGACTCTTAGGCCCTAACCCTTAACCCTAAACGCTAACCATAACCCAACGTATTTCCCATAGGTCTAATATGCGCCATGCCCCAATCTGTGCCGTCTAGGGGAAAAAAAAAAAAAAAAAAAGCAGGCGGGACACAGAAAAAATGCCTTCGTTCGATCCAACCCGGTACCCGCAGAAATGGTTTGACTGCATGGGGTGGTCGGTTGGACCCTCTGGAACACCCGTAGGCAGTATGTGATTCCAAATTATGGTGTTCATGAAATTTTACAGTCCACTTAGAAGCGACAAGATCAAGATCTTATTGTTCGAAAAAAAGGTCTGCGCATTATAAGACTACTACTGTACACACAACAGTGGTACCCAGTGAACCGTTTTTTTCTTTTTTTTTTCTCTTTTTTTTTTTTTGTCCTTGTCGCAATCACTGGCTAGCTATGCGCCCTCACTCGGCTTAGAGCAGTTGATGTAAGAACAGAAAACTGTTGATCCCAACATGGACCTACAGGTCCATGATCCGAAGGACTCCTTTACAAGGTTACAGCTTGTTATTCCAAAGGCTCTTTATTCCTAAAATTCGTTATTCCAAAGGTTCATTGTTCCGAATTTCATTTTCGGATTAACCAATCTTCAGAATAACGAACCTTCGGAATAACGAACAGCACCCCTTTACAATGGGAGGCCATTGTACACTTTCTCTTTTCTACTACAGGCAAGAACTCTAGATACATTACTACACATGCCATATTCTCATAAATTAGTAACTTCCATACCGTTACCTTCTTTTTTCATTAATAACAACAATTATCTAATACATGTAGGTGTTGACAGAAATACAGTGCAGTTTAGTTTCAAGGTACCCGGTACTAGAGTCTATCCATCAATCTTCATGGCAATGTATCACACACATAACAAGAATAATACGTACACTACTGAAAGTAAGAGCTGTATAAGCATTCCACAGTTTTATCTATTTTTTTTTTTAGCAGTATAACCAAGTGTGGTTTAAACTGTTTTTATTGATTGATTGATTGATTGATAGATGATTGATTGATTGGTGATTGATTCATTGATTCATTGATTGATTGATTGATTCATTCATTCATTCATTCATTCATTCTCATTTACTCATTTATGTTTGGTGGTGGTTTGGGGCTCAGTCTCTGGTCAAGGGACATGTAAAAGACCTATGAAAGGTACAACTGTCAGCGGTCTGGTGAATAGGACAGTGTGTCTCAACTACAATAGTACTGAGTAATGTATAGTAAACATTTCAAAAGATAGTTCTTCTAGTGCAGCCCAGTATCAAGACAAAAGTAAATGCTTGTACCAGGTAGTTTGAACAATACCATTGCAGATCTACAATATGTTGAGTAAATACATGTATGTACCAATAATTGATGGACTGCTGTTTATGTGGATCCCCGATCACATGTTTTAGGTCCACCACATACACACACACACACACACACACACACACACACACACACACACACACACACACACACACACATACACACACACACATGCGAAAAAATCCATGCTGAAACACATACACACATGCGAAAAATCCATGCTGAAACACATACACACACGCATAGAGACAACACACAAAACAAAATGTACATAGCAGGTGTTACAATCTCAATCAAAATTACAACATTACTCCAAATTGGTTGGCTGCAATGTCTCAAATTTATTGTTAGGGCAGAGACTTAAGCGATGAAAAGTGTTACAAAAGTTCACACATTATTGAAATCTGTAAAATAATCTTCTTCATGACAATATCATTTGACAGATCAATGCTCTCCTCGCTGCTGCAAGACAGGAACACCATGTCAATTTTTCATACAAATTGAAACTGAACAGTCATTATCCCACATATTCTCAAGAACACACAAATATTTCATAAAAATAGTAAATGGTAACTCTTTTTGTTTAAGGATTAAGGAATGTTGAGGCTTTTCCATTACAGACACTTATTAATGCATTAACTGTGAGCCACAAACACGATAACTTGTACCATAATATCAATGCCTGTCTTCTCCAACACAAAATACAATCAATCTGATGCTAATTTGAAAAAAGAAAAACAACAAAAAACATATAAACATAAAGATGAAAAATGCTTGTGCCCCCCAAAATGATACCAATAGAACCATTCCCTATGCAGCTGTATACTGAAAAATTTGGACAAAATTAATCAGACATTTTGAGTTATGAACAATCAATAGTATTTTAAGGTCTCCTTAGCTTCATACACAGGGATGTATATATACAACTAGTATATATCGGCAGTCACATCATTAATGCGCACTACATGCACATGAATACAAGGAAGCATATAAGTAACATATGTACCTGGATTTTGCAACTGTGCATAATTCTTAACTTTGCTTAGATAAGATGGGCTCAACGCTAACTTCGTAAATGCTCAGCAGACCCGATTTCTACATGTATTTTGCGTACTACGTACTCATCGTGTGTGCTCCGCGCTTATTCAATTTCTGCAATATTCTCAGATTCTGAGCTTGCAACATGCTAAAATTTAAAGTTGTGGACCACCCTGTATTTCATATCTAATCGCATTCGGACTAAGGCAAATCACTTGAAAACAAACCTGAGCATGATGCAAGAGATGAGTATACAGTCACTATGTGCACCGAATTTGACTTCAATAGCTTCAAAATTGTGGAAGCAGTGCAATCCACAAGGCTTAAAAAAAATATGCCATTTGAACTGCAATGCCTCTTCGGCTACTTACACAAAGTAAAAAATTATATTTTTAAAGTCACTGGGATAAGCGTTTGATGTATTACATGTAATCCCCATAAATGCTGCTTGCCAGCACATCCACCTGACAGCAAAAGTGGTATTTGGCAATATCGATTTGTTCTTACATTCAATGTAAGATAATGAAACTGCTTTCCCAAGTGTTAAATGACATCATTCTGGCCATCTGGTCTATGCGAGTATAAACAGGATTGATGAATACCATAAATCGTTGCGTAAAGCTTATGCATTATGTCGCTCTGAAAACGAGTGAAGAGCCCCTTAACCGACTGAGAAAAAAGAAAGGTCATTCGGACCAATGTGCCCATAAGCTAACTCCGAAATGGCTTATTCCCCCTGCCTTCTGAAAGAGAGAAGTTGAGTGTTGTTTTGTTATGCGAGAAAAATGGAAATATGTTGAATTTTCTTTATTCTTTCTTTATATTGTTGCACTCATGTGACATCGCAAGCTATAGTATCTGATTTTCACTGATGTGTTCTACTATTATTGCTGCATTGTTCACTCAATCCACATGCCTATGAAGGTGAACTTGTCCTTTAACTTTTGTACCTGCTATAATGGGAGCTGCTTTTGTTCCTCGAAGCGAGAGGGTCAGCTTTCTTCTGGTGGTCAAGTCTTTTATGCTTTTTCATCTTGATGAATTTCACTAATCGTCCCCGATGCTATAACACAAAAGAAGAAAACGTTTTGTTCTTGTCTATGCGTGCCACGCGTACATTGAACAGAGCAGAAAAGGACCCTTGAACTATGCCGCCAGTGAGGTGGTACCACACGCACAATGTATATTCCCCAGCTGTGTGTTCGTGTGTTGTTGTCGTCAGTGTTCGTCTCCTAAGTTCGAAGAATAACTGAAGTCATTTAGACATGTAATCGATCAGGGTAACATAATATTATGGCATTAGTATAGAGAGTTGAAGATTGTAGGCCTAGTTATTTCGCTAGAGGCTAAGTATCAGAATAAGGCCATAGGCAGTGTTCGCACCAGCAATAAGTGTATGCACTATTAAAAATCAACGCTGGTTTTCACCCAAAGCCGATTTGGCTCACACTTACTATAAAGCACTTGAAATAATGTATGTGTATGTACTCGTATATGCATATGTATTACTATACATGTATGTGTACATCGTCCATTGTGTTGGACTTGGAATAGCTTTATAAGAAGAGGAAATCTCGAGTAAGGCATTAATTTTGTAGTTCCAGAAAAGTTTCCAATAACAAAACTTTCTAGAAGGCTGGACGCGAATGACGGCTTTCAGAGGCGTAAACCCGCCTTCATACAATGTATCGCACAGGGCGTTCTTTTAGTGAGGGTTAGGTAATATCATTAAGATTGTGTCATTTATTTATTTATTTATTCATTTATTAAGTCTTCTTTAAAAGCAGGTCAAGTAGTCCCATTCAGTGCCACAAAGGCCTGCTTTACAAGGGAGTCCTGTGTCGCTGTACATCGCAACATTACATGTGCACACACGTGGGTAAATTTAACAAAACGAACACACTATAGTAAATGGGATACGGCTAAATAGCAATCGGTTTGTAAGAACATAAAACACATAGGAAAGAACATAAAACGAGCAGAGGAAAAAGATGTATTCAAAGTTCATACACTTTGCTAGTGCAAAGGGTTCATATCAAATGAGACTTGAGAGATTGATGTTGGCGTACACGATTCATAAATGTTTGCAATGAGGAGGCTTTTTGAATACAAATGGGTAACTCATTGAATAATTGTTACTTGCAGCACGTGATAGAACATTTCTTTATTCATATTCATGATTAAGTTTGGGTATATGTAATTGGCAAAAAAGGTATAAAAATATCAAGATTAGTGGCAGAGTCAAGTCAAGAGAATAAGATGAGATCCAGTCTCACGAAAAGCGAACAAAGTAAAGAAGGTTTCAAAGAAAAATAATTTGCGTATATAATGTATGCCCCCCTTTTTTTCATTTGTGCACACTGAACATTGTCATATCTGTCGAAATCATTGATGAATACTTGTGCTGGCTAGGCATATTGTATTTCAAGAAGGATTCATGTTCAAATGGAAGTATTGTCTTGGACAAAGCGCACGTATACATTGGACTGTACATGTAACTTCTCGACGGAACGGAGTGTATAAGAGAGATTCTTGTTTCCTCTCATTTTTTAGAGGGGCAATCCTGACAATTTTTTCAATTTCACATCATGTATGTACATAAATGAACAGATCAATGTGATCCTTGAGCAGATGAGCCTATACTTGGAAAAACAAAAACAAAACAAACCCTAACAAATTACAATGAACAATGTGGGTGACGTATAGACTATAGGCAGATAGGGATGTCTACGCGCAATTCCGAAATGAGAACGCTTGTTCTGTGTGTGATTATGATATGCATAAGAAACTGAAAAACTCGGTTCCTAGCTGAAGTGTCATGTATCCAAAACTAAAAACTAAAACTGCAGTTAATATTTGTATGCCATTACCTTATTGAATGAGCTTATGAAAGAGTGTGGAACACTGACAGACGTGAACAGCGTCATCTCCGCATATAATGGCAAATGCATGTGTTGCGTTGTTGTTGTGTTGGTGTTTTCTTATTCTTGTTTTACCAATTTTGACACTTTTGGGTTTGCCGTTCCGCGTTCCACTGTACAGGATTACATCGTTTTGTAGTGTGCCATAAAGCTTGCTCTTTCATTTTAAAATTTGTGAATGTGCTTGTGTGTGTGTGTGTGTGTATGTGTGTGTGTGTGTGTGTGTATGTGTATGTGTGTGTGTGTGTATGTGTGTTTTTTCGACTGGAAATACAGGTCCTACACAATTATTCGTCATACTTTTAAAGCTTGAAAATCATTCTCAATGATTTTAGAACGCTAAACAGTATCAACTGGTGCGCTATACCGCTAGCGGGAAAATTTCCCAAGTCAGAAAATAGCGCGCTATCTCGAAACATCGGGCTGATGTGAAAACGCCTAGTGTTATCTGATATATAGTTTATGAATTATTAAGAATCACGAGTGGAAGATGTTTTCTGAAACACCTAGTACAAGTTTCCAATGTATTACAGGCACGACAGGCGCACTAGGCAGAAACCCTTGTGTGTAGTAAAGTCTGTGTGCGCCAAGACTATTACACGCTCCACTGCACTGCAGCCGCTCCCAACAAGAAAGAGATAAGATACAATGCACGGTAAACATGATAATAGGCATGAATGTTTATTGATTCATTGAGCTATTAAACATTTTGAATAAAAGTGCACATTTTCCAGAACGACTGAAATCTAAATCTTGCGTAAGCTAATTTTTAATTGAATTCATCGACCCTTGCAGGTTATAGTTGATCATGTGTCTAAGCTCCTTGATGGGCCCATTTGCAAGTATTTTGCTGACATTTTAAAAACTTCAAGTTTGAATCAATCTGTATAATGATGAAAGTGCTAATAACCTACATACGTACGTCTGTAGGATAAGGATGTAGGCTTGTAAGGTGATCTTTGTTTGATTGTTTGATATAATACTATTTATTTTCTGCAAATCAGCATACCTAACTTACATAAGCAGTAACATATTGGAAATAAATGATTATACAAAGTAAATTTAATACAGAGTCGTTTGACTTGCATAAACAATGGTAATAAAAGAAAATTAATGATTTGATTTACTATACAGTATGCAATCCTATGTAGCGGTGATTACAATAACAATGTAGCTAGGAAGCGGTTATGCAGAGGGCCGTCATTCCTTCCGCAATTCTCTGGGTGCTTACATGAAACAGGGAGGCGATTTCCTCTCACCTCCCTGCATGAAACGAGACCTTTTTGCCCGTCGATAAGAGGCAGACAGGTTGGTAATCCAGCTGTGAAGGTAGTCAAGCGGTACATGGCATCCCCCTATCCACGGTCAACTATAACATGTGCCAATGAACGATGGAAATATCGACCGGGTGCGAGGTATGAATAGAGCGTGCGCTGATGAGCCCACAGAATCTTTTGTTCTACACAAAACCAGGTACCTGAAAGAGGTGACTGGGGAACTAAAAGCGAACCCACATATCTAACTGATCTCAGCCTTGATCGCTATGTGCATGTTCGTACGAGTTCACATCAGAACAAGCAAAAAACTAAATCAGGAAAAGGCACATAATACTGTGAAACACGCAATTTTCAAACAGAAAGAGAACAAATGCTAATAGAATTAACTCTAATTTTTTTTATTAAACCCACTTTTCTGAGCATTAAAACACAAAGAAACATGACTTTAGGCCACTAAAGCAGGCACCCTTGTCTTCATTTTGGGAACCTGGTATCAGTTGCTCCCTCGGGAACCTGCCTTACCAGGTTCCAGTTATTCTTCCCTGAAAAGATGACCTGCCCGAGGAAAAAAAAAAAGTTACGTATACTAGATTCATTCAGCAGAAGGATGGATGAAAAGGACTGAATGAGTGCCTGAGAGCAGGGAGGTGAGAGTGAGTGTTGCGAGTTTGTTAAGGTTTATTTATGAGTAGATATGTCCAGCTTCCAATTCTTACTATGATAAAACTCAATATTCTACACATCAAAAAAAAAAAAAAAAAAAAAAGGGGGGGGGGCAGGAATTTTAATGTTTTTCATTGTTTTTTGGGGGCTACCAAATTTTCTCTCTGTCCACCAAAAATTTGACATTGATGATTTTGGTGGCCCCATCGGGCCACCAAATAAAAAAAAAGTTAGTGTGGAGCCCTGTGTTAGGGCTCTGATCATGGAGTTACCACTGAATAAAAGATGGACGGTGGTTCGAACCCCAGTTTGGGTTTTGCACAACATCTTGTTTTCGTTTTTGCTAAGTTTGTAACGCTGTATTCCGTCAGGCTTAGAGAGAGTAATAAAGTCAAAGACTTGATAGTTATTCTCTATCCAAGTCACCAAGACTAATAAATTCTTTTCCCATACTGGGGAAAACAAAAATCGCGACCCGCACAGTAGCGTGCCAGCTAGAACCTCTTTGGCCAGCACCTAGCGTGTTGACAAGGTCTCGTGGCTGAAGATCGAGTCTAATTCGGCACACCGAGAACTGCGAGAAAACGGATGAACGCAAGAGAGAGTAGCGCTCGGTCTCACCAGGGAGGTGGGTTCCACCTCCCTGGTCTCACGTTCATCCGTTGTCTCGCTGTTATTCACAGCCACAAGGCCTTGCCAAAAAGTCTCGCATTCACCGGTTCTCTCGCAACTAGTCTCTTTCACAGCCACGAGGCCTTGCCAAAAGGCTAGCCAGCACCACGCACGGTAGCCTTTTGTCAAGGCCCTCTCGCTGTATGGTGTAGCGAGCCCAGCCGAGTGGGTTATAGTGGCTATTGATATCATTCAATCATGAAAGAATTTTATTTTTGCGGATAGCCTGTAGTCACCCTAATCATGACTGCAGTGCATACATCGCCGGCAGGTAAGTTGGATAAGTGGATAAGCAACCCACAAGAAGATTGGGAACATCAAGGAGAAAAAATGAAGAACAAAGAACAGGCATACACAAATATAAAAAAAGGACAAATGAGAAGAAAAAGACAGACGGGCTGAGTAGTCCAGTGTTATTGTTCCATTACTCATAGCAGTGGTGGATCTAGAGTAAGTGCGCACACAGAACTCAGTGCTGTGGGTGCACCGGGCGGACACTCCTCTTATTTTTGGTTTAAACAAAAGAAATAAACACGAAGGACCGATGCGACCGCGCCCCTTTAATTTTGCAAAGGCGTGATCCCCTGTATGAAATTCCTGGATCCGCCCCTGAATAGAATTAGTATTTCGAGTGGAAATTCTCATCACGTGTAACTTTAACACTTATCCATTCATGACTTTGATAAACGTTAACGAACATTTTGTTTCTCTTTATAATAGTATATCAAAAGTGTTCATTAGGCAGTATGAACGTACATTAGCGAACAAAATTTGTAGTTCGAATCATTCAATTATTAAATGGTACATGTTCCCAAGATTCAGTCCTCTATGTTTGTTTGTTTGTTTTGTTCTATTTTGTTTGTTCGTTTGTTTGTTTTTCTTTTGCTTTTGGCGTCCGGACATAAGTACCGATTATATAAATAAGCAGTTGAATTGCCGGACGCTGTAGATACACGTGTACGTTCACCTCCATTGTGAGGACGGTAAAGCGTGCTACCTTCTCGCGAGTACACGTAAGACGCGATAATTGATTTATTTTTGTTTTACTCGCTTAGGCTCTTATACTGATGTCGGACACCGAAGAACGTATTCCGAATCACTTACCATTTCAGTGTATTAAAGGGAGAAATAAAGGTGCAGCATCTTAAGTACAGCGCTAATTGACCAGCTTTGGGACCGACTTAAACTAAGACGCTTTTGACTTTTTTTTTTTTTGCTTTGTTTCACCAACCACTCACCAATGAACTTTTATAGTGATGTCGGACACCTAAGAGCGTATTCAAAATCAATGGCCCATTCAGTGTATTAGTATGACGGAGTATAAAAAGTGGAGCTTCAAAGCGCTCATTGTCCAGCTAATTGTTGGCCGTCTTACACGTAAGACGCTATTGATTCTTCATCTCTGCTTTATCCACCTTTTAACAATGGATTTTTCTCGTGATCTCGCACACCTTATAAACAGCGTTTTCAAAGTCAATTGCCCTTTTACTGTATTCGAGGGACAGCGCTAATTGGCCAGCTTGTAAAAGCCAGTGTGACTATAATATGTGTCATTTTCTCAGCTTGTTTAAGCCAGCGTGACAAGTGTATAATTACCGGGATTTTGCTCAGCTTGTAAAAGCCATCGTGACTCGTTTATTATTTACTCAGCTTGCTTAAGCCAGAGTGACTCGTGTATCATTTTCTCAGCTTGTCGCCCAAAGTGACTCGTGTATCATTTTCTCAGCTTGTCGCCCAAAGTGACTCGTGTATCTTGTTTAAGCCAGCGTAACACGTGTATCATTTGCTCAGCTTGTAAAAACCATCGTGACTCTTTTATTATTGGCTCAGCTTGTTTAAGCCAGCGTGACTCGTGTATTATTTTCTCAGCTTGTTTAAGCCAACGTGACTCGTGTATCATTTTCTCAGCTTGTTTCAGCCAGCGTGACACGTGTTTCATTTTCTCAGCTTGTAAAAGCTAACGCGACTCGTGTATAATTTTCTCAACTTGTAAAGAAAAAGCCGGCGTGACTCTTTTTTATTATCTGGAAGTCAGCGTGCCTCGTGGATTATTTTTCCTTGCTCATCGAAAAACGCAGGGCGAGTGACGTGTACTCTGTCGTTTCTATGTTATAAACATACTCTACTTTTATACGTGGCACCGCCATGCCACGTCTGAACAATGCCGACCGTGAGAAGGTCATACACTGGTGGCACGAAGGATTGACGGCCAAAGAGATTTTTCAAAAACTAAGAGAATCCCTGGTCGAAGTGAGCTCAATGACAGTGCGGAGAACCATCAAGAGGTACCTCGCGACCGGGTCAACTGGTGACCGTCCAAAATCCGGTGCACCCTCAAAGTTGACGGAGGTGCACAGGATGCTCATCGACGAAATGATGGGAAAAGATCACGAAACTTCCGCTAAGGAAATTCAGCGTAAGTTGGAAGTTGATTTCGGGGTTCGTGTCGCTGAACAGACAATTAACGAGGCCAGAAAGAAACTTGGCTGGAAGAGGACCCGCCCATGTTATGGTCAATTGATCCGCCAGAAGAACAAGGCTGCGAGATTGTCATACTGCCTGAGAATGGTGGAGACGCAGGAAACTTTCAGCAACGTTGTGTTTACAGACGAATGTACTGTGTACATTGAGAGGAATCGCCCCGGGTCGGGATTTTACTGGCGCAGGGGTACAGAGGCCCCAAGGAAATTTGATCGTCCAAAGCACATGGGCAAGGTGAACATATGGGCAGGAATATCGTACCATGGGGCGACGCGACTGGCAATCTTCACAGGGATAATGAGGAAGGAATTTCTCATCGAGAAGTTATATAGTGAGTACCTGCTGCCATTCACCGAGGCAACATTCCCTGACGGGAATTTCCGTCTCGTCCAGGACAACGATCCGAAACATCGGAGCAAAAAGTCCGTCGAATTTCTCCGCACAAACCACATTTCATGGTTCCCTACCCCACCCGAATCTCCTGACCTCAATCCAATTGAGCATGTTTGGGCCCACATGAAGTGGTTTGTGCGGAGACACGTCAAGGCGACAACAGAGGAGGAACTGAAAGTTGGCCTGGAGAGGTACTGGCAGCAGGTACTCACCCAAGAACTCATCGATCGGCAGATCGGGAATTTACGTCATGTAATTCCCGAGGTAATACGATGTGGTGGGGATTCCACCCACTACTAGGAGTGTTTTTTCCTTCATTGTTCCTTGAGAATATTGACGGGGGAGGGGGTGTCCTCATTTTCAATTCTAAGGGACAATTCGCGTAGTTAAACGCATCTACACAATTGTACTTTGCACACATTAACTGACGTGAATCATTTATACTTTTCGTGAATTTTTCTTGTGGAATGTATGATTTTTTGCATACACTTTGTCATGACGTGTTACCGCATTGTAACTTTGTACGCAGTCAAAAGGCTGATGTGAGAAAACTCCGTCGAGTTGCAAGGAATCTTCTAGTTTTTTTCTTTATTATAATTGTTATTGTTGAAATTGATGTCAGTAGTTATGACATTGTGATTTTATGCAATTTTTATCATCAAATTATTAGTATTCTTATCACGTTTATGGTAATTTTGATTCTAATCTTTATTATTCTTATTATTGCCATTGAAAGACGATGTGTATCTTACGAGTTTTCATTACTGTTCTCCTGTACTTTTAATGAACTGTAATATACTTTTATGACGTGATTCAAACTTCATTCGCAGTATGCATTACATGTACGATACCAGCAACGAAGGGTGCGTCCAACAGTGTTTGTAGACGTATATTGTTATACAGTGTAATGAAACATATTTGTTGTTGTAGGGAGGTGGCTCCATAGATGGATAGATAGAAAGACATAATGTATAGACAGATACACATGTAGCTGTATGTCTTGAACCTGATTAGGAAATTCATGTACACGTGTAGTGCAATATGAATTTCAAGTGTACTTTACAATGTACATGTAGGCCTACGATATACTTCTGCTTTCGAACCTGTTGACTGACCAGGAAAAGCGTTTTGTTGAGTTGTAAACTAAACTACGACGTATGACGTGCAGTGTAAGCCTGTACTATAGTGTACAATAAGATGTTCATTGTGGATTGTTGACTTTATACAGCTTACGATGAGTAAAATGTAGTATACTGTGTACATGAACGTGTTATCATTTATGTAGCATTCTTCCATCACTCCTCGAAAATTTGGCATAATTGTCTGTTGAATTTTACAATGCTGCTTTTGCACTTTCGAATCTGTTATGAACGTAATTTTCAGTGAAACATAATGAAACTTTGATACAATTTATTTCGCATGCGATTGATGAATGTGTGGATTGTTTACATTTCTGTACGTTCATGCCCGGGAAACTCAGTATCAGGCTGACCAGGGTAGCTGTGTTTGCATGAGTACCCAACGTTTAGTCCATCAAAATACAGAACATTTCTGTCGGCATGTTACAAGACTTTAGCCATTGACAGGCGGAAGTACTGTACATGTAGAAGTTTCACAACTGCAAACTGTTATGTTTACGTATACATGCAATGAATGACAAGAAATTGCTAAGGTAAACATCAATGCACAAACTACTGCAAAGACTCATCGCATTATACACAAGTACATTCACAATAGTAAAGGTGCACATGAGTTAAGAAGAAGTACCTTTGTGTACATGGAAAAGCCAACGAAATTGCTTTCACGAAATCAAGTTATTTAGCATTAGTCTTGTGTGTTTCTACATTGTACACTGTTCATCTGCGCACGAGCACTGAGGCTACACATGACATGTATATAACAAAACTACTGTACATTTATCGTGGATATCTGTTCGCTATGACACTGAAATTCACATGTATTATTAGATAAAGTAGCACGTGCGGGTTTGAGAGACGAGGTTGGGATGTTGCCCGTACTTGTATTTACTTGTGATAAGTATTGGAATTGCCTATGTCACTTAAATCATATCCTTCATTACGAAACTTTTTCTTACTTTGGATGAGAGACCTGTGCTGCATATTGTATATAATTATGTATCCTCACTTTGAAAATGAAGCAAACCTTTCTTTAACAATATCGATATAAATTTGAGATATAATTCGAAACCTCTTTCGTATAAAGTAACCTGTGAATCGCAATGGTTGTTCCTGAGTTAATGTTTGTGTACATGTAGATACTCACAATTCTTACTAGTGGGTGACTTAGACAGAAGTCCTTTGAAAACATGTTCTATATACTTTTCTTTATTACACTGTAGTTGTTTAATGGACGTTTTATGAAGAAAACATGAACAGCATATGGAAAGGTTTTTGGCCAAAAGTCTACTAAAATCATTTTACTGCTGAGAGTGCACGCTGCCCGCACACACAGAACGCGAAGGTGCACCTTTGAATTATTCATGAGCCTACACGGTCTGTCGCACACGTAGGGTACACAGCAGTGATACGGACTGGTCCATTGTCGAATATGGGTAAAATGCTACAGAAACAACACAGGGGCACTCATAAACATAGCATCGAGGGTCAAACCTGCATTAACAACATGAATTATATGCTTTTCATGAAATTGTCTACATTATCTGCTTTTTTAACTGACCACACACACACACACACACACACACACACACACAATCACTGAGGTATCAATTATTGCTGACAGTCTCTTTCTCAAACATTTAGCAAAACCCAATGCACAAAACTCACACAAACTCATACTCAAGCGTACACATATACAAACAAAAAAATATATAAAGAGTCACATCATGTGATAATAATTAGAGAAACAAGTACATGACATCACTGAGGGCAACAAAGCAAGTTAAATTTATTTCTTAATTCTACATTACAAATCAAGAGCCATAAATTGAATGATGGAATTTCTGTTTAAAAACAAATGGTAACAAAGCAGCCACTTTTTTTTTGAAAATCTGCATATGCCACAGATTAACTGTTCAAAATGTTAAATAGATGCAAAATGTTACAAATCTATCAAATTATAGGAGCAACACATTCAGCCAAAGTGTAAATGGCAGTTTTGTAGAATGGCAAAATCGGCATTTTGAACAAACATTTCTTTGCAGAGTACTTGTATGATTATTAAGATTAAATTCTGTTCATATATTGCTGCATGCTTGAATCTGAATACGGATTTAAGCTCAAAAAGTTTGCTTATAGAAACACATGAAACAAATTACCGATAAGCATTATTGTCTGAACTGAGGTATATCACAAACCTGAGTGGTTTTTCATGAATTTAACTCTCCAGTAATGTTTTGATGAATAGTGAATACATAAAGAATGATCATAAAGACACATAAATTTATCATAAATATAGCACACACAGGAATACTGTAAATTGCCTCGATATCAAATAGCGCTTTGATAAAGTTTCATTTGTTTAAACTTTTCTTTGGCAAAGTGTATAAATAATTAGATTCCTTACCCTAAATAAGCCTTCAAGTTTACAAGTTTAACTTAAAGGTATATGGATGTTATTTGCTTAATACTGTTTATAAAAAGCACAACAAACACATTCAAGACATCACATCATAAAACATATAAAACATCATAAATGTATGCATCCGTAGGAAAGGCAAATGAAGCATACCTGCAGTACAGTACAAACCTGAGTGGTTTACATAACTTTACCCTCCATAAAAACACAAAGACACACAGATTCATCTTGAATATAGCACACACTGAAACTTATAGATTGTACCAGCATTTTAGAATTGCGTTATACATGGCTAATATGTTCTTCAGCAAAGAGTTGTTGGTGTATATGTGGCTTAAATTACATGTACTAGATACCTTTTGTACATTAATCAGTCAGCCTTCTCGTTGTACAAGACAATGTATTACAGACTTATAAAAGCATTTCATAGACATGTGCTGCAAAGCAGCATGCTTGAAATATGTACCAATATGGCTTGTAAGACATGATTACTGCATAGTTTATATATATATATATAAAAATATATATATGTATAATATATTCCAACTCATGCCCTGTGATATATATTATATATCACAGGGCATGAGTTGGAATATACAGGTACTGCCATTGACTACATGCTATGTATACAAAGATTGTCTTATCTTTAAGTTGTAAAATAACACTTTTGTTGTGAATTTATATACATATATTTTCTTTGGCACATTTCACAACAAATTGGCAAGTAACTCCCTCTATGTCAAACCTCTCAAATTATATAAAACTACTGCACAATTACATGCAGTATATGTATCATTCTCAGGTTGTGACAATTTCAAAGCAATACGATATGAAACATTCAATATGATCATATTCACTGTCACGTATTTGGCTGCGGACCACGTACTAGTATTATCACGTCCTTGGCAACTTTCCATCGTGCGCTGACCACGAAATATGATATGTGTTCATGCTGTCCCTACCAATACAGTGCAAACAGCACTTGAATAGACTAACTGAATTTATGGGCAACAAGCGGCATTACAAAAACCGAAAAAAACCCGTGCTTTAGCTGTGATTTGTGAGGATTTCGATTGGTCTCCAAGGTGAAAGTTTCTAGCCTCTCAAGTCAAAATGGCGACCCACATTGGGAAGAATGATTTTGATAAAACTTTTGATGATAGAACAAGTGAACCTGACCACAGTAAAGGATCTGTAGAGGTATCAAAAGGTGAGGACGACTACAGTATTTTAAGGACGTTATTTTCATACATATCTCATTATTTCATATTTTTAGCAATATAACCTTGGCCAAACTTTTTAATTTTGAAAGGCATGATATGATATACACACGCATATCTTGGCATACAGGCATAAATGTATAGGTCTATAAAATATGATATAATTGTGAATTTGTACATAATATGGTATGTATAGTTACAAGTTCATTTACCAAACAATAGCTTATAAAATTGGGAGGGACAACGTCAAGTAAGTGTACAGACTGCTACAGTATACATAGATTGTAAACTTTGATTAGATGAGGTAGACAGTGGGACTGGGTAAATCACGCATATTCCAAATCAGTGCATGTTCGCTTATTATGCCCACATTTTTCACAAAGGGAACACCTTACCTGAAATTTGAGGGGACGCTGGCACGTTGTCTCTAGCTGACTAATTCTATATTGCTTGTGAATTATTTGTGTCAGTGCAGTTTTGTCAAAATTGGTTGATCGAAAGTACCATTTTGTTACCATATCGTTTAACTTCTCAAGGCCCTGCTGGCAAAACTCAACGATATTACCATGTAATCGCATGGCTTGTGGCAAGTGATTAGCCATTATGTGCATATATGGGGTGACATCTTTGGATAAAAACAATTCACTGCCATATAATTGCACCCAATTTCTCGAGTCTTTTTCAAAGTCACAGATTTGTTCATGGGACATATTTTGATTTAGACTGTCCATTAGGTTTTTGAATCCTGTCCACAAACGTTTGACATCTGGAAGTTTGGGATGGTGCGGGATCAGATGATCTAAGTCAATATTTGCAAGAATGTTCCGATGTTCGGGGCCTGTGAAGGAGTCATAATTCAATTTTCCGTCTGTTATGAAAAATTTCCACTCATGAATTCCAATGTTCTCGATAAATGCTTTGAATCGTTGTATGTTTTGACATTTTGACAGTTTGTCCTCAGTGATTCTCACAAAATTGTCTTCATCTTGCAAGTATTTGATGAGTTGATAGATCATCTGATCTGCTATCCTAAGGAATAAATGCAATGTGTCTGGGATAATGTGAGTTATAGGTACTGACCTAAACATAGGTTGAGCTATACAGCCAAATGCCTTCTTGGGAACAGAATTTAGAATTTCCTCAATGGTGCGAGCACCCTGGCTTATGTCAGTCATTGACCACATTTGTGACATGTTTGCACGGGAATCCTTAGGGCACTTGCACCACAGGCAGGAATATTTTCCTGCAAAACTAGTAATGCCAGTAACCTGATTAAGAAACTTTAGGTCACCGCCCAGGAATTTTACAACTTTGACTGTTTTCTCATTGACAGTTATTTCATGTAAACTGTCAAATTCGTCAATCAGGCCAGACAAAGCTAATTTCAAACAGGCATTTGTTTCTGGGCATTTGAGAATGGCTAAGAGGTAGTTCCCTTGTTCCGACTTACACGAGTCTTCTCCTATTACGGTGAATGTTACATTAACAAGATGTGTTTTTTTACCTGCCCTTGTACCATCTCCACTAATTTTGATCTTTACAGTACCATTGCTAATCAAGTGTGATTTTCTAGGATCCTCGAGTACACACTTTAAACACTCTTCCACAGAACGAACAACGCCAGTAATTTTAGTGTCTCCTACTGCCACATCTATTTCTTTTACCTGGCATTCTGAATTTAAAATCCGCTTTCTATCAACGATAGAAGTAAGCCTCGGAAGAGTAAGACACCTTTGTGCAATTTCATGATAGCCTTTGTGAGGAATGTTGAAAGAGTCTAACAAAAAAAGCATCTCATCAATATCACCGGCGCTTGGAGGTTCTTCGTTGTCATCAAAAACAAGTTTGATAACCTTAGACTTCTCAGTTTTCAATTCAACACATACTGGAGAAAAACCTGAACTTGTAGCCTGGTCATGGATTGTATTTTTTAAATCACGCAAGACTTTTGCTTGAGTTTTATACTTCCATGATCGTGTGTAGCTTGTTTTTCTTTTACTTTTTCCTCTTTGACCTCTTCTTCTTTTAGGATTTTTCAAACTATGCACAGATTGTTTTAAAACACGATTTTCATGTTGTGTTACCTCTACTTCGGTTTGTAGTGCAGTCAAATCATTCTCCAATCTAAGGCGTTTGTTTCTTTCACAAGTCAAATCTTCTTCTAGTTTCCTTTTAGTGGGACTACCCGACTTATGGTTCAATTTCATTGAATAAGAGGTCGTTTCCCACCTTTGAACTTCAGCTTGCCATGTTTTACCACCTGCACGCATACACTTTTTGGCTTTCTGAAACATTTTCCGTATCTTGTGCCTCAGTGTTTTAATGACTGGAGGCAAATCAATTCTATCAACAGTGATATGATGAGTATTAAGTATTTTACTCAGCACTGACGTGATCTCAACATCGGACATTCCAGAGCCACCTATTTCCTCACAAGCAATATTGTAAATCAAGAAGTTGTTAACATCTAGATTGACAACATGTGGGAATTCTTGAACATTGGGTGGTACCCCACGAACTGACAAAACAAAACAAGCAAGCACAAGTGATGCAAAAATACAACAACTGCTCAACTTTGCCATGGCTGATAGTGATCCGTAATAGACGAAGACAAATTATGTAAAATGGAACAAGAGAACTTCGCACTTCTACAAAGAAAAAAAAAAAAGGAGCTCACATTTTGTGACAAGTTACAGCAATATACAATATGTCTGGTGCGGCCCTGTTAAAAAGGGAAAAACAAAAAATATATTTGTCTACAGAATTATTACCAGCAAAATTGAATCTGTTAATACGAATGAAGGCATTGAAAAAGGTAGAAAAAATATACAAAATTAAACTGAAACTGTAACCCAAGTACATTAATACAAAGAGTAGTGCACTTCAAGAGTAAAGTATCATTGAACGTAGGTGTGCACACAATAATACAACCTGATGATTGAGATACCTTTGAATTAACTGCCTGTGTAGTCAAACATTTCAAGAGGGCATTTACTGTCGTGTGCCCAACATGCAATTTAACTTACAACTTTTCTAAGAATGAAACAAAATCTTTTTTGTTTCCTAGGAGACGCTGAAACTTGATACTGATGGCAAATCCTCGATGGGTTAATATCTCACACCCTTCAGAACTGTATTCAGATAGGGGCTCACGCTCTACAAGACGGATGGTGAATGTGTCCTGTCGTATGAATGCAAAGTCTCCAGCACTGTTGAAAACGCGAAAATGCCACTTATCCCCTAAGATGTTTGCCAAATCTTTCAACCGTTTCAAGCGAATACTTCCATCTGCTGATGGTGTGGAAATGAAATGCTGCCGAATGTCATCAAAAATGTCTTTCACTATTGGTAGCCTTAATTCAACCAAGCTGTTCAGTTTTCTTTGTCCATTGAGGGCTTCCTTTATTGAAGTTGATAAGTTAGCAAAAAATAGTTTCTTGCAGCACTGGTCAGACGTCAGAAACTCTTGCGGAACATTCAAAACTTCCGAGGCATTACGCCACTCATCATACTTTTGGGGCCAACCGATATAGTGCACTAGCAGTTTTACACAATTGTTTTCAATTTTGGTCTCTCGCACAGTTAATTCATACAATTTTCTTGTGGACCATTTGTCTTTTGTAACCCGGCAATTTGGAATGGACGGTCCTTGAGATAATTTCAAGTAGTCGACACGGGGTTTACCTCGTAGATTTGCCATACCTAGAAATGAGAACCACAGGAAAAGGGAAGGAGAGAAAATACCAATAAACAACAAGCAGACAAGATCAGCACATATTTTATAGCCTGTGGCCAGAACAACTTACAATTTTCTCCACTCTCTATATACATTTAATCTTCTTGTACTCTCCCACTAAACTAGCTGGTAAAATGTGCATACTTCAAAATTAATTTAGAAATTAACACAAATTCACATTAAACTGATTCCTTAATTCATTGTTCTTCTGTTTAAAAAAATGGGATATCAATCAGATCAGTGTCGGTGAATGGTTTGAGCAGGAGTCGCATTTTTATATACAATAATTTGTGATTAACATAATGAAATAATACAAACCAAGTTACTTCAAAGTTCAAGTACAAACTACAGTGATGAATAGGTCTAACTTTACTAGTCTAGTGTTGTTGTTTTTTGCATCGATAGCATATTTATAATCGGATATTACTATTAACATTGGATTCTACTTAGAAAGCTCACACGATGTAACTCGTAATCGACAGTATAATAGTTGATGGACTAGTCGTTGTTACCCATACGTTTTAAAAATAAATATCTCTGCTGTTTGTTAGGAATAAACAAAATACAGACACTGAAATCACTTACCACATGAGACTGATGTAGTGTAGATTCATAATCATGTTGCAATGTTGACCACTGGAAGTTCCACCGGCACTGCACTGCAATGTGCTTCATGCTCCACTTGCTGTTAACTGGGCACGTTCACCCCCATTACACAATGGTGCACTCTCCGTATATGTGCTTGCCGAGAAAAATATGATTATCGAACATCATCGACGAAGAAAATTCCCGTTTTCTATATCTTCTCAGCAACATATGAAGTCATAACTGGTACAGCAGGTGGTCAGTTAATATAAGGGTTCACCGCTGACTTCAGGAAACTTAAAAATGAGAAATACATATACAATTTATGTTACAACTCGCGGTATATGAAACCATAACTCGTCCAAATGCAGCCACAAATAACCAGTGACGTCATGTTTCATATGATAATGAGCGTCTCTGTGTCGCTGATTGTGATTGGATTGAGGACGGTACCTTCCCAGTTTTTTGCCAATTCCGACAAGACCTACAAGCCAATCACAATGCGTTTGACATATATGATAGAGATTTTTTTGGCGCGTAATATGGTAGAAGCCACAGCTCTATGTGCCATTCCGTTGCGGAGATACAGCCTTTCAAAGAGGGGGGTATCACTGCATCACACGACAAATGCTTTGGAAGTGTGTACAATCCTATGGGACAGTTGGTCTGAAGTTAACTCACAAAGCTGTTTTTAAGCAACCAGTCCGACGTTATTAGACGTCCATTTATCTTCTAATTTTAGTATTCTATCGAGAAATGTCCAAAGATTAGAAAACTGCTAGCCACAAGTCCATGGATGATACTTGCTGTATGATATTTCTGTATTAATGACGGTATGTCGGGTTTTGCTTGTGCGTCTCCATAGGTTATAATACAGGGTGCGCGCGCGTGCGTTCTGTGTGTATTAAAAGAGACAACCTTTCCATATGAAATTAACATGCAAGTACATACATGTATGTAGCCTACATGTACAAGTCGAAATGATAATATGTGCATTTGAGATTTCAGGCACATTTCGAATTCATTATGAAATGATATGAGAAAAATAAATACCAATCAACTAAATTGGTGGAGCCAAGAAGAAGGTTTAATAATTACGAGTATACATCTCTGAGTCTGTTGGGTGTAAGGTCGCATGCACTGAATGTCTGATGTGTTGTGTGTGTGTGTGTGTGTGTGTGTTGAGGCAAGATGGGGGAATGCTTCATCTATGGTTAACAATGAAGGTTAACATACCGCTGAACGTTATATATATATATATATATATATATATATATATATATATATGAATATATATATATACATATATATATCGATACATATATATATAAAGCAGAGTATACGCATACACAGTCATATATGAATACACTATAGGTATTTACATACAAAATTCTCACCCAAATATATATATATATATATATATATATATATATATATATATATATATAAAGATGAGTAACAAAATTGCAACAAAGTTCATGCTATATTCCCCTACGGTTTATTTCTTGACACAAATTTTCGAGCGTCTCGCCGCCCTTTCTCAAGTGTTGATACTTGAGTGCTAGAAAGGTCAAAATTTGTGTCAAAAAATAAACCATCGGTGAATACAGCATGAACTCTGTTGCAATTTTATTAATTATCTTTTCATCTTCATTTCATTTCATTTCATTTTTATTTCATTTCCGGCCAAAGCATATTATATGACAATTTCATATAAACAAATTTAAAAATTTTGCCAACACGTGGAGTATATATAGTATATATATATATATATATATATATATATATATATATTGTATATATATATGTATGTATACATATATATACATATATGCATACATGTACACATATTGTTGCATACGTATATATATATATATATATATACACACATCTATATATATATATATATATATATATATATATATATTTGCAGTATCGTCTTCTCGCGATCGCTTGCAGGCAAACAGGCATGGGCACGGAGCCACACGCAGGCGCACACATACTAGTAATGCAGATGCAGATGCAGATGCATTCTTACTCCAAACACCCAGAGTAAAACATGGGTATGGTGATCGTGCTTTTTCCGTTATGGGACCAAAATTGTGGAATCAGTTACCTCTTCAGTTAAGGGAACTGTCATCGACAGAGTCATTCAAATCCAAACTTAAAACTTATCTGTTCCTTTCATACTGAGGACTGTAATTGCTGTATGTCATTAATATTGGATCAATATTGTATTTTTAATTGGTATATGTTGTATTCTTTATTTGGTATATATGGGATTGTTTTTGTTTACCATTTTCTTATTTGTTGAAATGTTTGAATATGTATATGCATGTAAATATATGATATCTTTTCATTTTTGAAGCGCCATGAGCACTGAAAAGTGGACCTGTGCGCTATACAAGTAGCCACTATTATTATTATTATTAGTAGTAGTAGTCATGATCATGAGCACACACTTACAAAGGGGATATTTATGTACAATGCATGCACGCACGGCCCCCAATGGATTCGCACGCAGGATGCTAGTCCACTACCAGTACCTGGACTGCCTTCGTATACGGTGTGTACTAGTATGGTGTGTATGGTATGAGCAATATCGCACACGGAAATACCGTCGTTGAGGGCGTGTAGTATAAGGAGAGACCCCGTGCAGATCTTTTTTTTTTCGAGGGCAGCAATTAGGCCCCCCCCCCCCCCCCAAAAAAAAAAAAAAAAAAAAAAAAAATTGTTGTATTGGCGTAACACACCCGACCCTACTTTCTTTATTATTATTTTTTTTTGCTATCGATATCAAGTATCTTGTTGATTGCGATCACGATCGCAAAAACCCGGAAGTGGAAAAGGCTCTGGGGACATCGGATGTACGAGGAAGAGATCTAGCTTGCGACTCGACTCGCATAGCCTCGCTTGATCAGTACTAAGTACTAGTATGTCATCTGTTTCCCACACGGACGCGTATCTATATATATAATACGCGAAGTTGTTGTTGTTGTCGCGACCTTATGTACATTGTATTTCCTGTTTTATTCCGGCGTTGCTGGTTTGTCTATCTCCTCCCGAGCCGTCGGCTCCGGGCAGCTGCGACCGGTGCCGTCGGCCGCAGGAGAGTATCCTGCATCGAATGGCGCGGGTTTCGTCCCCTCTCAGCCTCCGTGTCGACGTCGAGGATGAAAAAGAAAAATTAATCAGATAGATGCATAATGCATTTTTGTGCGTGACGAAAGAGCCGAATGTTTTAATATTCACCAATCCTGCGCTGGACTCCTACTTTCTCGATACACAGTAGTGCATCTTTTAGCTTGCAGAGACAGTGGGATACTAAAGATAATGGGTGCAGCGAAATTTCTGACATCTTCCGGCGGACACGCAGGCATGCACACAATGTACTCTCGGGTGGGTACGGTATGCCAGTGTGTGGCCTGCGCCTGTGTATGTATTGACGATGGTCACACGAAACACTATCTGGGTGCGCGTGATATGTACACTCATTATGGTATAATACACGGCGCGGTCATACAAGTAGTCCTACAAGGGCATTTACGTACAGCGACGTTCGCCATTATTGGCGTGCCCAAATGAAAACAACGAACGCTGTTATTTTATTGTATTTTGCACAACTGCAGGATACTATGCAGCTCAGGTATGTCATTTTGTTCACTCTCAAGTCGGGTATCATTGTACTCAGACTGTTCAGGACGGCTAAATATCCACTTAAATTTTGTCCTTGCCGATCGTACCCTTCCATATCAGAGTACACGCGCCGCTGTTCTTTCGTTTACTGCATGCATGCATGGCTGCTGTAAACATGAATATTCATGAGACAAGCGGACGCGGGGGAAACCCTCGCTTTGCTGACCGCCAATTTTTGAAGTTACAAGTGGACATCAAATGTGTGGTTCTATGGTGCATCAAACCAAGTTTTGGTGACAAAAATAAAAAAGAGGGAGCAAATGACGACAAAAATATTCTTCTTTCTCCCATAACGTGGGAAAAGAAATATTAAAGAAAAAATATGAGGCCCTGAGACCCACGGATTCCAATGACAATGATCTCTCCCTCCTCAAATATAACAATGATGATTATAATGATGATAATTATCATAATAATAAAAAAAAATGATAATAGTGATAGTTATAATACTAATAATAACAATAATGATGATAATAATGATGATAATGTACAGTCTGAAGCAGAAGAAGAAGGACATTCATGATTATGATAATAATGATAACAAAAATGTACAGTCTGAAGCAGATACGCGGGTGGTTCTATGATCCATCAAACAAAGGTTTGGTGATAAAAACAAAAAGAAGAGAGCAAACGAAGACGAAAATATTTCATTTCTCTCAGCACAATAGTAACAAAAACACTAGGGGTCTATATATGAAGTAGTCCTCAGCACAAGATTACGTATGTTAGTGCAGTGAGCAGTTTTGGACAGTTTGCGCAGGACTGTCTTCAGAAAAGCTTTTTATCAAGAGCAGAAAAATGGGGGATACAGATTTTTACAATTCTTAACAAATTAACATTTCCGCCTCCTTTGGTTGATCATTCCTATGTTATGACTCTACCATCTGTCTACTCTCTCCTCTCCCCTAAATAATATTAATAATTTTAGTAATAATAATGATAATAACAATGACAATAATACACTGAAATAATGATGATAAAACAATAGGCCAATGCAAATGAATGGGGAGGGGATGCTATGATCTATAACTTAAGAGTGGGCGGAAGAGACACAAACAGGTACAGGATTGTTTTGATGTTTAAAATGAATTTGCAATGATAATGAAGCTATTTGAAATGTATATCAGTCGTAGAGTAACCTTGACATGACGGAAAAAAAGATATTCACTATCCTTGACCGATAAACTTTTTTCCTTAATTCCCTTGATTCATCCCCATGTCAATGAATAATATAAAATGATAAAACCGAATGACTATGATCTCCCCTCCCACAAAATAACAATAGCAATAACAAGAACAATAATAATAATAATGATAACTATGATAATGATGGCGGGAACGATCCCAACCAATGGACTGGATCGCAGGGCACGTACTACAAATGTAATATTAAATTTTTGGGAAGGGTGGTCATTTAGAGGACAGCGCGTCACAATTAACGAAATGAGAAAACTTTCCTTTTTCAATTTCTTCAATAAAAATGTACAAAATCGTATCATGAGAAAAAAGAATAAAACCACTCAGACCCGAGGATTTCCACGGGTGCTGCTATAATAATAATAATAATAATAATAATAATAATAACAATAATAATAATAATAACAATAATGATAATAATAACAACAATAATAATAATATAAATCGTAACAATAATAATAATAATTACAGTAATGATAATGTACAGGGTGAAGGAGATAAACGGGTTAGAATATGTAGACATACATATTCATAAGACATGTGCGGACGTGGGGAAAAAAGGGGGGTGTTCTATGATCTATTAAACCAAGGTTTGGTGATAAAAACAAAAAGAAGAGAGCAAATGAAGACGAATATATTTTATTTCTCTCAGTACAATAGCAACAAAAACACTAGGGGTCTATATATGAGGTCCTGCTCAGCTCAGCTATACCGTTTTGCTTTTGTCGTTTTGGTTATTTTTCTCTGAATATTTGTTTTTGTATTTTGTTCGGGGGGGGGGGGGTGGAAATGTGTGTGTGGGGGTGGTGGTCATGGGTAGAAGAGAGCACACTTTACCAACGAAAGGATGAGAAAACTTTTCTTTTATTTCATCAATAGAAATGTCCAAAATCGTATATAATCCTTATTATGAGGGGAAAAAATAATAAAACCCCTAAGACCCGTGGTTTTCCACGGGTGCTGCTAGTTCTATCAAGATTTATACAGTGTATACTTTGCATTCAGACTGCAATGTACTAGTATTGTGCAGCGTTTCGCCATAGGTTCTTCTGTGGAGAACTTACGCGCATCTCTATATGTGGGACTGTATAGAGATCGCCGTGTGCGATGAAAAGATCGTACACATGAGGTCAATTTGCACCTATCTTATCTCATTCAAAATAGTAAAATATGAAGTGATAACATTCAGGATAGGGATTTCAACATCTTTTAATTCTGTGAAGGGGTATAATTCCAGTAAAATCGGCCCCATAAATGATTTGTAGAATAGAGGAACGCAGCACATTCGGTGCGGCAGTTGTGACTGTTTACTGAGCACGAGTTGTACACGTAAAATGCACGTAAAAAAAAAATCAGCCCGCCCGACCCTATTTGAAAATCTCATGTTACGCCAATACAACTTTTCTCTCTCTCTCTCTCTCTCTCTCTCTCTCTCTCTTTTTTTTTTTTGGGGGGGGGGGGGGGGCCTTAGTGGACTCGCGCGATGCGAGGACTGTCGCGATCGAGAAGACCTCGCGCTACCGCCAATGATGGCGTATGAGAGAATGAGAAAAAAGAAAAGAGTCCCGCATCGGGACTAGCAGGATGCTGGATTCGCACGGATTCGCACGGTAGCGTGCCAACACCACGCACGGTACCGTGCCAACACCTCGCACGGTACCGTGCCACGCACTCGACGGTGGCACGCAGCTGCACGGAGGCGCACTGACTGGCACGCAGCCGCACGGAGGCGCACGAGGGCGCACGAAGGCGCACGAGGTCGCACGGGGTCGCACGGGGGCGTACAGAAGCGCACGCACCCGCACGAGGCCGTACGAAATGGCACGGAGCCGCACGCACCCGTGCGAAACCGCACGAAGCAGCCCCGTGCGCACTGCGTGCGGGAGTAACATAACATAATGGTCTGACTGTACCAACAAATAAACTGGTAATTTATACTTACTTTTAAAGTTGGGGATTTGGTCAACAAGACCCCATTGACGCAGCAAAAAAGCAACTTCGCTGTCCGCCATGCTTCGTGCTCTGTCGATGTCGCGTCGAAGTACAGTACAGACTACTACTTTATGTAGTTGGTATGCATGCACGTGCGCGCGCAAGTGTAAAAATGACCCACCAGTCATCCGCGTGTGTCCTTTTTACACCTAACATAGCAATATCGCGACTGGGCTCGCCTGGTACAGTGTAAACAGCGAGAGTGTAAAATGCAGTTTACTCCGAGTTGAGTAAGATAATGGAGCAAACCTTACTCACGAAGAAGAGCAAAATGAAAGTATGTAAATATTGAGTAAAGAGGGGTAAAAAGAACGAGTTTGCTCAATAAAGGCGAATTTACCGCTGTTAAATAATCAATCTTGCTCAATATTGAGCACTCTTGAGTTTACTTTAGCAAAATTTTACTCCATGGATTTAGAGTGTAATAACCAGAGTGCACACAGAATGACACTGTGGAATATCTCGGAAGTATTCCTATTCTACGATTGTCTAGGAATTTTACAATCAATTTCTTCATTTCTTCAGACTTTACTCCGGCTATCTCTACTTTGAAGATTCCTCCAGAAAGAGTCCAGAGCATTTTCATCAAGAGGTTACCATGGCAATAAGTAAGTTCAACTCATGCAGAGAGAAACTGAGTTACCGCGCATGCGCCTACAGCCCGGACCAGATTCATCATGGCTACTTTGCAGTAAGTCACGTGACAGTATAGGATACAATTACATTGAAATGTTTATATTTTGTGTATACTCCAGTAAAGGTTGGAAATGTTTTACAAAACCGCAATGGGTCGAGGACGATTGGAAATGCAGTGGTGAATGGGGGGGGGGGGGGGGCACCGGGCGCTTCTTTATTTATCTATTTATTTATGTATTTATTTATTTGTTCATTTATTCATTTATCTATCTATCTATCCATCTATCTATCTATCTATCTATCTATTCAATTGACATTTACTTTTCATAAAAGAATGCCTGGATCCGCTCCTGGAAATGTTTAGTTTATACCTTGTAATCAAAAAACAAAACAAAACAAAACAAAACAAAACAAAACAAAACAAAAACAGTAATCTTTATTATGGAGAAAACAGAGCTGAGTATAAAGTGTGGTAAAAAAGAAAAGAAAACCAAAAGATCGAGGAGAGATCTGAGACGGGATGCCATGGAGACAGAAGACGATGAGCGAACAATTACCATGGTGACCCACCTACAATAACATTGCTTTTTGGTACCAGGTAAACAGTTTGAATGCAAAGAGTAAAGCGTCATTTTCCTTTTCTTTTCTTTTTTGATCAATTTAGTAAGCCATGGAGTTTAACAGGGAAGAGTTTAATCTTCTCAAGGATAGTGCACACGCTTTATAACAGAAAATATTTTGAAGAAAGATTTATATCAATAAAATCATCACATTCATTCTGATAACTTCCTTTGTTTTTTTACCAGGTTCATTCTCAAATATCTCAAGTTGATAGATGAATATGTCGGTGTCTGTTGCGAAATTCTTCAAGTGATAATGACTGTGACAGAGAACTAGATGATAGGCTAGTTGTGTGATCTATCTTTGCAGCGAATCCTGATCGGCCTCTACGCCGTCTTCACCCGGGACTGGTTGCGAGCCTTCCCGAGAGAGCAGCTGAGGATTGTTAGGATGGAGGATTGGCAAGTCAACTGTACAGGGATACTGACCGACATCTTCTCCTTTCTTACACTAGGTAAATTTGGATTTACATGCCGTTGTGAAGTTTTAGTCTTGCTAATGTTATAGCACTTATTTTCTGTGTCTTTCTCGCCGTTATTGATCCATTTTCTCAATGATCAAAATAACGTTTTCTACAAATTTGATTGATATCACAAGACATATATTAAATGTGAGCAAAGAGTAGATTCAGCACTTCAGAAAAGCCGTACTTATACTCGCTTGAAGAGGAACGCGTCAAACTTTCCATTATATTAAAAAGAAATAATAACAAAAATGATTATTAAACGGGATTTTTTGTCCTGCGATCTCCTTTTACATACATACTGCAAGATGGTGTAACATAAAGCATGGCTTATTGTTGACACGATAGTTCTCAACTTTCTAAAGAAAATAAATATCTCCTCTCTGCATTTGCTCCTTCTTTACAAGACACAAAATTACTCGTTCTTCCAGGATTCGATTTTCCTTTTGAGTGATGCTCGTTATTTCTTAGGTTCGTTATTCCAAAACACATGAATTATGTGTATCTATTTAGATGTTCGTTTGTCCAAAAAATGAAGTAAGATTCTTACGTTCGTGGCGTCATTCTGAATATTTGTTATTCAAAAGAATGGAAAAAAATAGATATTTAATAGGAAGGTTCGTTTATCCGAAAATGAATAAAGTTCATTGATTGCTGTTTGCCCCCCCCCCCCCCCCCTCTATGTCATACGGCTCGATAGTCCGAAATGAAATGATATGTGGACAAATATCCAAGCCTATCCCCATGTACTTTATTTTCGGACTGCCGAACTTTCGCATAAAGAATCTCTGGAATAGAAAAGACTTAAGCGACTTTTTTTTCAGTGTTTTTCAATGTTTTGTTATGTTTTTCCCTTGCAGGGAATCTAAGCCAGGAGCACACAGCTCAGATCTGTGAAGCCACGCCCCAAAACTCCAACAAGGCAAAGCTGCGGGAGGTAGGGGGCATGTTACCACAGACGGTATCCCTCCTGGAAGACTTTTACCAGCGATCTAACGAAGAGCTCAGCCAGCTACTGGGCAGTGACAAATTTTTGTGGAAAGACACATACTTAGCTCAAGAAATATCACAAATAAAGAGATGGATAGATAGGTGAATAGATAGATAGATAGATGGATTGATAGATAGATAGACAGACAGATAGATAGACAGACAGATAGATAGGCAGACAGATAGATAAATAGATATATTGATAGATAGAAAGATAGATAGATAGATGTTTAATAGATAGAAAGATAGATAGATAGATAGATAGATAGATAGGCAGATAGATAGATAGAAAGATAGATAGATTGATAGACAGATTGATAGATAGACAAGGATATTGATAGATAGACAGATAGATTGATAATGAGTGTAGACAGGTAGATTGATAGATAGATAGAAAGATATATGAATTGATAGACAGATTGATTAATAGATAGACAGAAAGATAGATAGAAAGGTATATAAATTGATGATAGATTGATAGATAGACAGGCAGACTAATAGATAGATTAATAGATGCATGTAGACAGGTATAATAGATTGATAGATAGACAAAGAAATAGATAATGATATAGACGGTTAGGTATAGACAGAGATCACATGCACGAGAAGGCAGACTGAAAGGGGAAAAACACAATAATTATCTGAGAGTCTACGTGTTGTATCTGCCTTTAAAAAGATGGAGAAGAGTGACAGAAAAAAAAAGAGGAATTGATGTAAATGTTGCAATAATTATCACGCTGAATTTCAAAGTCATGCAATGTTAATGTGAAGAAATAAGCACAGAAAAGTATCACCGTTGTTTACAACATGATTATACCTTGTGTAATATTAGCAAATGTACCTGCAGGCGAAAGAGATATGTTTTGCCAAAATAAATTAGCGCGATAAATAAAAGCACACGCATCAGAAGTTATGAACATTTCAAGTGGGTATGAGACTTGAGCGTATATGATTGAAATAACATTCCATGAAATTAATCTATAAAGAGTTTGAATATAAGCTACTAAAGCTACCAAACAACGTTCACTGAAACCCATGGCGCCTAATTAAGGAATATGAAGTTCTTAACCTAAATAAAATTACATACTCTTTGCTGAAATTGTTGCAGCAACTTTTTACAGTGACTGCGTTTTAGAGAAGGACACAATTTACATTAAACAGTTTCCTTACAATTTTCATCTTCTTGTTTCATTCTTAGGATAGAAGAAATCGTGTGTGACTAATAGTATTATGTAAAGGTTTTAAAAATAAAAATTAACATGGGGGATGGAGGAGAACAATCATTAGAGCTTCAAAACTGTTTTGACCTTATATGAAATACTCTGCATAAAGACTGGTTGGTTGGTTGGACACAATGGTTGGTCACAATGCAATCACGTGACTAATGTGGCTAGGATCAAAATCGTTAGAGCTAGAGTGACATCACGTGAAATAATAAGATTCAGGATTTTACTGGCTGCTGACAAGCTGCCCTTGAATGAAATGAAATATATTCATGCACAACATGATATAACACAATGTTACCATGTCTTTTGCTGCGGATAGACTTGGCAATGATGACTTTTAATTTACCTTCGATGATGTTGCGATTCATGTTATGAAAATAGAACAAAACTTGCCTCTCATGTACATTTTCTTGAGGGTTAAAAAGAGTGACTGTTTGTCGTGAGAGGAACACATTGTGTCATCTGCAACAAAATGTCAAAGAGTATCGTGATTTTAAACAGCCTATGGTCATACAACAGATCTTTGTTGTCATTATTGCATATCACACCCTTATTTTGCCACTTTGAATTACCTATTTTAGCATGGGGGAAATCTAGTAAATGTAATGTGCAGAGACTGCCATCTAAATTACAAAAGCGAGCTATTAAAATAGTCTTGCATTCACCGTACTTAGGGTGCCTTCTTTGCCGATATTTTGTCTATTTTAAGTGTGTATGATATAAATGTATTACAGAATGCCGTATTGTGTATCATGTTCTTATGCTATAATGATATTTCATCCGCATCCTTGCTATATAGGTTATTTCAAATTAAAAAAAGATAATCATAATTATGGCACAAGAAATTGTAGAAAATTGTATTCACCGCTGATTCGAACATCCTACAGCAAAAAGTTTATTTTTTCAAGGCCCTCAAATCTGAAATTTTACACTGATGTGAAATGTAAGAAGACGGTAAAACGTTTTATGAAAGCCTTCACGCGTATTTCCAACGGAAGGTATTCTCGAAGTAATCAGTATCATTCAGAATTGATAAGAAATTAGCATTAAAGGGGTATGTTTCTAAAAATGACATCTTGCAGAAGCTGGTGTATGTTTTGTCTTTGTATTGTGTGTGTATATGTGTGTGTGTGTGCGTGCGAGTGCCGACTTTTTTATCAGTTATAGTTTATAAAAAGAAGAGACAAAACTCTGTGTCTACTTCCAGGGGTTGATTTTTTATCAGGCCCATTGCCTTCTCATTAACCCCTTCATGTGATAACTTTGGGCGTTTGTTTGGTTGTTTGCTTGTTTTGTCACATTGACATCATACTTGTTATACCATAGGCGCCGGAAGTGGGGGGGGGGGGGGGCAAAACGCATTTTGCCCCCCCCCCAAAAAAAAAAAAGCCCCCCCCCCCAAAAAAAAAAAAATAATAATAATAGTAATGATAATAAAAATAGATGAATAAAAAAAGAAAATAAAATAAATATGTATATATATGAATAAAAGGGAAAATATGGCTACAAACGGCAGCTTTGGACTGTACAATGTCAAAATATTCAAGCTCGCTCGCTTCGCATCCAGCATTTGAGCCCGGTGCGCCTCCCCCTTAATTTCTAAAGCGAAAAACATAGCTACGACGGCAGTTGTTGGACTCTAGATGTCAAAATTTTCAAGCTCGCTCGCTTCGCTCGCTCGCATTGGAATCGTTATGCCCTTCTCCTAATGTTGCTGACAGTAATTGCCAGTAGTTGCACCCGATGCCCCCACCCCTTAATTTCCAAAGCGAAAGGTTATAGTTACAAACGGGAGTTTGGGGACTGTAACATGTCAAAATTTTCAAGGCTCGCTCGCTTCGCTCGCTCGCATTGATCGTTATGCCACTCTCCTAATAAACGTTACTGCCAGTTATTGCCAGCAGTTGCGCCCGATGCCCCCCCCCCCCCTCCCTTAATTTCCAAAGCGAAAGATATAGCTACAAACGGGAGTTTTGGGACTGTAAAATGTCATAATTCTCAAGCTCGCTCGCTTTGCTCGCTCGCATTGAATCGTCATGCCATTCTCCTAATGTTGCTGCCAGTAATTGCCAGCAGTGGCGCCCGATGCGCTGCCCATTAATTTCCAAAGTGAAAGATATAGCTACAAACCCCAGTTTTGGGACTGTAGAATGTCAAAATTTTCAAGCTTCCTCGCTTCGCTCGCTCGCATTGAATCGTTATGCCATTCTCCTAATGTTGCTGCCAATAATTGCCAGCAGTTGCCGCCCGATGCGCCCCCATTTATTTCCAAAGCTAAATATGTAGCTACAATTTAAAACTCCAGTTTTGGAACTGTAGAATATCAAAATTTTCAAGCTCGCTCACTTCGCTCGCTCGCATTTTATTGTTATGCCATTCACCTTATGTTGCTGACAGTATATAATTTGTCGATCGTTTCACACCGTCATCCCATAATCCATGTAAGGAAAACTTACAATGTTCCTCAATGACTGCGTTGTTGAATGTATCACATTCCGTAATGTATTGTAGTCCCATTATTGCTCACGCACACACGCACAAGCATACAGACCGTCAAAATTACTTTATGGTTCCCCCATGTTCGACCCACCGTACGCCACTTTACACACACACACACACACACATATATATATATATATATATATATATTATATAATTATATGTGTGTGTGTGCGTGTGTGTGTATGTGTATATTGTGTAACATATGCATGGTCTAATCTTGAGCCCCCTCCAATGTTGCCCCCCCCCCCCCCCCCCAATCCAAAACTGCTCCGGCGCGCCTGTGTTATACTATTGTCATATCTTTATGTATTCATATTTTATTAAGTGAAAGTATATGAAATGAAATGTAATGAAATGTAATGAAATGAAATGAAATGAAATGAAATGAAATCTTTCCTACACGCGCCGAGCGCTACGGGACTTGGGGGAAAATATACCTCCCACGGAGATGTCATGTGTTACATTGCACCTCTCAAACAAACGTCAAAGGCAATGTATTGTGGATGATATATGAGTCATGTTTGTATGATCCTAAATTTGTCCGATTATACTGTTTGATTTCTTATTGAAAGAGAAATTAACAGGAATTTATACTTTTCTAACCAGTGATTATTGTTAAAATAGATTATTAGGATTACAGATATTGAAAGAGAATAATTACAATCAACTAAATGTACATTTTGAGTATCTGCGGAAAAATTCAACATTCATCTAACAATCACGAAATAATTATGTTTTTCCAGATGTGCCTTGTATTTCAAAGGAGTTTCTGTTGAGTTTGCTCCTGATAAATTCATACGAACATGATGTGTGTGCGTGCATGCGTGATTTCGTTTGTATTAATTTTGTTTCACTGTAATAGGAGATGAATTACATAGAGCTCCGTAGATTTTGAATTTTCAATACCCACCAAAATCGACTGGATCAAATTTCGTGTTAGAGGTCAATCATCCAAACTTTGAATAAAAGCGAATAAATCGAGTTATTTCGAAAGGCCGACTCATTCCACTTTTCTCTGCTTGTAATGGCAAATCAATATTTCTTTTTTTTTCTTATGACAAGAATCAAACTGTCTAGATGAATATGCACAAATTTACTTTTACCTCCTTTCTTTTGTGTTTTCTACATAGTTATGTTTATAGACAAAGTTTGCAAGTTAATTCCGTGCTTTAAAAAGAAATAACTTTTGACATGAAATTATAGCTGTATAGTGTTACGAAAGAACAAAACGGTGTTCACACAGATGTATTACTTTTTGTCGCAACCGATTGAAAAATTTAGTCTCAATATCTATAAATAGTGCTGTAATTGTAGCACAAAAAAAAAACAAATTAACAAATAAAACACACACATAGACTCCCACATACACACGTTCAGTCCTTCATGTACCTAAATGTATCAACATCCATTCATTCTTCTGGACCACACACCGAACCTTAATATTATCTCTGCTTCCACACTATATTTCTCTCAATTCATTAATTCAGAGAATATTCTCTGCCGTCAAATTACAAAGTCTGAACACTACCAATAAACTGACATTATTAGAAATGCAGCAGTTGGCATTGCCCATGAATTGTTACGTATTTAAAGTAGGCCTACTTGAACGTTTAAACTCACACGGCTTCCAACAATAATACATACACATGTGCACATCATCACACATACGTATATCACACATACATACAAACGCACAAACGTCTCGATGTCACGTCCGTCACTCACCCTCCTTCGTATTACTCCCTCAATCCATAGCTCTTTTGTTTGATTTCTTGATAAAGTCAACTTACAGGAATCTATTATTGTATCCAAGCATAGGGATGGTACAGTATTGGTCGAGGTGAAAATTGAGATTTTTACTTTTTGTGACACACCAAGAAAACACTTATGAAATAGTACAGAGCATACCATTTTAAGAGGAATTCAAAGTTTATTTGATGAAAATCGGGTTTGGAATGACTGAAACATCCAAAAACAAAGTAAAACTAAGCGATCGTAATGAAATGTGGGTCCCACACTTTATTACAATCGCTCTGTTTTGGATATCTCAGCTATTTCAAAACCAAATTTCATCAAATAAATGTTGAATTTATCATGGAATTACATGCTCCTTCATATTTCATGAGAGGTTTCTCATTATCTAACAAAAAAAGTAAAAAATGTTATAAACCTTAAGTTATGTCTCAACCAAAACTATACGATCCCTTTAACGGTTTAAGACTGGTGTGTAATTCGTCACTGTAATTTCGATTCCAGTTTCTTTTCTTTGCTGGAAAATATAGAAAAGTAAAACAACAACTTACAATAAACAGTTTAAATAATGAAGAGACAAATGTTAAAAAGATGTGATTTTCAATCTTCAAGAAATGTCTTTACTGTTTGAAATACGTTTACAATGACAATTCTATACTACTGCATTGAGGCTAAATAATAATCATGCAATCCTTACATCGCCCACTTCTTAAGTGATCATACTTTGATCTAATGCTTTCATTACAGAAGCAAAGAAATGTCCTGTCTAAAACCAGGAAAAAAATGTGGAGGTTTTAACTGTCGTTATTCCAATGAATAAACGTCTCTCCTTACTGTATATAGTTGTCCTTCATTACCGAGGCATGATTAAAAGGAAAACGTCAGAAAATGTTAAACAAAACAAAAAAAAAAATACATGGAAGATCTCACGTACATAATTTTTTTTTCTCTCCACATCCAGTCGACATCACTTACGTATTCACACAAAAAAAAAGAAAAAAAATGTGAGAAATATTTTGTTTTTCTGTTCATTATCTTGACAACCTTTCTGCTTTTAGATCTCGCATGCTGATGTGGAAGTATCATTTTCTTTTCGTGCAATTTGCTGAGGTGGAGTTGAGACTACAGTAATATGAAGGAAAAAATAAATGTTTAAATAAATGTGAATTTCGATTGAAATGAGGATCTAAGAGTCTATGAACTGGCACTCCTCTACTGTCACATCCGTCAGTGGGCTGACTGTCTTTGTCGAAAGAAATGCAACCGTGAATATTCGACCACGATTCCAGTTTATATTCTCTGTCTATAGGAAAAGTAAACAAAGAAAGGACAGAAACAATATGACTATATATTAGATCATTAGACAGATACATTTGAAAATAGGAAAATATCTTTATCTTTTCTAGTGTTTAAATATACAGTTAAAACCTCAGGAGGTTATAGGTTTTTATGTTTATTTGTAATAATATTTCGAACGAAAGTCGCATTGAAATATACAACTCATTTCTTCATGGTTATTTTAGCGAGAAATATAGTGTTGTTATTCTACATCATGATAGAAACCGGTTACGTAGTTTAAGGTTGACACGAATTTCTCTTATTCACCAGTCGAGCCACTATGAGCCAGTATCAAATAAAGATGTTAAATTGTAAAAACATGTCGTCTCTAGATTTCTTTTGCGATTACTTCGATGCATCTAATGATTGGCAATGAAGGACATTTAAACAAGACTAAATACTAAAATTAGTCGAAGAAAACGGAGATGCCAACGATGAATAAGAATGAAAAGAGAAGCAGAAGAAGAATTGGAATAAGAAGATGGAGACAAAGAGGTTAAAGGTTAACATAGTTTGCAAAAAAAAAAAAAAAAACTTGAAGAGGAAGTAAAAAAAAAGGGGGAGTGCCGGTATAAACAAAAAGAAATTAATGCGAGGAAAAGATGATGCACATTGTCGTAGAAAAGGAAGAAGAAGAGAGATATACCTCTTCAGAAGATTATGATTTTTCTTCTTTTCATCACCACGATGGCATAGGTCATCATCGACATGAAGAATGCCGTGACGAGCAGGACGTACGTAGTCGACGACCTTTGGAGAACACCTGGACCAGAACCTGGATGGCAAGATCAAAATCATGACCGTAGTATTATGACAGAACACAATGAAGGGACTTTCGATAGCAAACGACCATAGATCATAATTCCACACACGTCTATTTATCATGTGATTTATCTCGGTCATGTATTGTTATAATGAAGCATAATGTTATTATAATTATATTCAATATGATAAGGGTGAGAAAATGAAGGTGAAATCTTCGAAGAAAAAAATAATACATTTGTTTCGGTTACATTGTTTGGGTAGGCCCTACTAACAAGGTACTTACAGCTTATACAAATAAAGAAAAATGTATTTTTACAATGATAATTAAAATCTAGCATGCAGGGATGATGGTTATTATTAAAGCTCCCCTCTAGCCTGGGATACCGTGGAGTGAGTAGGGTGACCCGGCTCGGATCATGGGAATCCTTGTAACAAATAATGTGTACAACTTCATCCCGTATATCCGTGTACAGCAGATTTCATCACGCACCATCATGCACATATTCACTAACCGATGGTATTTGTGATTTTTTTTATTTTTTTTTTTATGTACCCCAGTGGACAGCACACCGACTAGGGCCACCCATTTATTCCAACGCAACTCTTTCATAGTTATACAAGAGTGAAGCTTTCATCCATACTACAGAGTATTCCACATAACCCTTTTTTTCCGCTTGCCGTTTTACCATGTTTACAGTCCAGAGTGGAATAAAAATGAGTCCAGTATTTATATGATAAGTAGATTAACCTCTCTTTGAGCCGAAAGTCGAACAATGCCCAAGACTAGTAGAGGTCCAACCAATCCCGTTCGTCCCCGAACACGTGACATTGATGCACCTGTTGTGTGGGCGTGGTCTAAAGAGAGCCGAGGCGCTGCTGGACGAGGAGAGAGTGGTGTTGTCGACTCCGATGGTGTATGTGTGAAGGTGTAGGGAGGACTGGTCCTCGGGACTAATATGACACGTGATAACGAGAATGACCTGGCTTCCTTCCCCATTGATCTCCTGGATCTCGATAGAGAGGATGTTTCTCGCTGGGGGCGCCTGGCCTTAGCATACAAAAATTAAATAATGTGTTTTGTTGTTTGTTTGTTTGTTTGTTTATTTATTTGTTTTTTTTTTATTCATGATTAATTGCGGTACGTGACATATTTAGAAATACAAATATTGGGAACTGGTGCAAGGCATGTAAAGAGAAAGCCCGCCCTATCATAACTTCAAACAATTGTGAATTCAAGCAACCTTCCAGTACTAAAGGAAAAAAAAATAACTCTCTTGCATTATCGCTATTAGGTCAATTGTCATTAAAACTATTTGATCGAAAGGTTTAGGGTAAAAACAAAATAATGATGTAAAAAAAAATAAATATATCCATAGTGCCACGACTTTTTAAATTGTATTTTGTATTGTTTACAACATGACTAATGTGTATACTTAATTCACTTGGAAGAATCAACGATAAAGGTGTTGCCCTTATCATTATCAATAGAATAATTAGAACTGTTGTATGTAGATGATTGAGATGGATCAATCTTAAAAAAAAAAAAAAACACCTTTCTGTCTAGTAAATATAACAATACGTCAGAGAGAAAGTGGTTACTAGTATCATGTAGATTTGGTGAGAGAATGTGTGTATGAACTCAAATGGACCTTTCTTCGCAGTGGTCTCAAGAAATTTTGCATAACATAATAATATTATGGAAAGTTTTATCGTCTTACCGTCGCTTCTTGGACAGTAAGTCTTTGAAGCGTTCGTCATTCCGATGTCGTTGACACCGGTGCAGGAGATTTCAAAGCATTCACTCGGAATTGACTCAAGGATCAAGGAAGGGGAGCTTGAAGATGATTCGATGACGTCATTCACTGCAATCTCGTAATTTTCTATTGGTGGAAATGGCTGGTCACGTGGGTGGACGTGACACGTGATCCTGAGGCCATCAGTTTCTTGTCCGTCCTCGTCAACAATCTTGATCAAGATGATATTGTCTGCTGGAGCATCTGCCACGTGACAAGGATAAAATGTAGACAGATTATAACTCATTCTCATATTCACAATTTATCCAGAAACATCGACAAAATATATGACATGTTAAAACAAAAAAGCAGGACTTACTTTAACATAATTTTCTTTCGGGGTATATCATGAAGTCGTCACAATAGTCATCATGACGTAACAGGCAACTGTTCATCTTCAAACGAATGAGAGTAAAACATGTTTATCAGGCATAAGAGTGACACATATTCCAAAGTTTTCTTATCAGATAACGAGCAGTCAGTATTATTTTGGTGTACTGAGGGTGCCATGTGTGTCTTCATACTAATTCCCAGCAATCTTATTTCTCACACAATTTTTGTTTGCGTTTATCATAAGAAATATCTGTGGATATTTCTCTTCTATTTCTTTAATAGTAGAAGGATCAAGGTTACTCTCACTAAGAGCATTTCTTATCTTCTCATGAATTTTAGGTGGTGACGTCATCATCTCGTGTCTGCATCTGAACCAGAATAGCTTTCAACATTACTCGGATACGACCGTACACAGGAGCATAACATCCTTTTGACTTGCATGCAGGTCCCGATAGATCAGATAATGAACTAAAGCTGTACTTACGTTGAACATCCAAGGTTCGGGACCGTTCACTGCCGATGAGACGACACTGAAGTACGCCCCCATTGTCAGATGTGGTCGGAGTGAACGTCAGTTCGCTACTAACGTTGTAATATGTAAAACGATTGATACGGTAGTCAAGACCAGAAGTAACAGACTCGTTGACTGCATTATCGCTTCCTTCACACGAGAAACAAAGAAAAATAAAAACCAAGGAACTGTAATGAGTCTGAATAACATCAGAAGATTTATCTTTGACATATTATTGTACATTTATCATTGGAAGTTTAGACCTTGCTTATTTCAGAGAGCTTTCGATTATATTCAATTCAATAGTTTATCCATTTCCATTAAAAGAATAAAAAAGATTCAAAGCGGCACACATTTACAGATTAACTTTCATTCATCTGACAAGGACAGTACCTTGAACAAAAGTATATGAACCAACGATATCATAAAGAAGAACATGATAAACAATGCAAACTTTGTCATGCACGGTAACAAAAAAAAGAAGAAGAATTAAGAAAGTCTTCCATTATAAGAACGAGTGATAAAGATGTCTTCATACATGACGTAAAACTGATCTGAACCAAGTATTTCTCAATCCTGTCTTAGGACGGTTGTCGATGGAAATAGCTTCAGGCCTGAATAGCAGAACGGAAGTAGACCTACTAGTAATGAATGGCACGTGTGCGTGAGACAGCAATGGATTCAAGAAGTTATGATAAACACGCAGGTTCCCTGGATGATTTAGTTTGTGGTTTTACAAATTCTTGTAGTGCTAAACTATACTTCCAGAAACAATGACAGATGTTTCAAACGAAACAACTTGATCTTCTACATGGTAGACGCCATGGCTGAAGCTTTCTTCAACTTAACCTCAATAGGTGTAGACAATACATAGTGGTTCACTTCATCACGCAATAAGAATGTATCAATGCGCCATGCCAGAACTAAGGACACTCATAAACAATGGGTATATATCGTAGTACAAAAGATGTTATAGTTACCTCCTTATAGGTGTGTCTTCGACAAATTATAATGATTTGAAAATAAAAAAAGAGATATTGCTGTCAAGTGTGTCTTCAAATCTCTGACGACAAACATTATTTTCTTATGACTGCAGAACTGTCGAGATTTGCTCGAAAATGTATTCAAAGTAAGAAATAGGGGGTAATAGTATCTCAAATCGACTTGTAACAAAAGTGTTGGTTGAAACAACAACAACAAATCTGGTGCTAGTGTATAATAATCTACCCACACATGTGTCACCTTTATATGCTCAATGAATATGAGGCCTAAAAAAGAAGAAGGTAGGTTTCTCATCCAAGCGCCCATCAGATTTTTCCATTCAGGTGTCTTGTTATTGTTACTGTTGTTGCTGTTGTTGCTGTTTAGTATTCACCATTTTTTTCACATCACATATGAAAACATTAAAAAAAAAAATCGATATTTACTTTTCTTAGCCTCAGATAAAAAAGGAGAAAAATCGGAAATTCCCATATGTTTTGCAATGTATGATCACTTTGCATTGTCATATTGCACCAGTGTGTCTATTTACTAGCTGTTTAGAAAGCATCAACAATTACGTTGTGAATGGACAAGTTGTTCCACAAACTCGTACAGGTGTATTAAGAGCCAGGCTGTCTTGGTTTTAAAATATTATGTACTGGGGATGGTATTCTGAAAACCTTCCTGGGAAGATTTTTTCTACCTATGTCAAGATTTTTTTTTTTTCTTAAGTGATATTCTGAAAACATTTCTTTCTTTACTTTCTTTAACTAAGCAGGAAGAAACATAGAATATTCAAATAAGGATGAATTCTAAGGATATGCACTTTTCTGACTTTAAGAAGAAATTGGTTCATTGTATTCTAGAACGCACTTCAAAAATAATTTTAGGAAGACTAATAAGGAGAGCCTTAAACCTGTACTAAGTACGTTATCATAATAATCAATGTTATTTCTAAGATATAGCAAGATATACAAAGAATCATGTCAGCGGCTATAGCAAACAGAAGGATGCAACATTACAGAGGAAAGATTACCCATGTTTCCCCCATAAAGAATTGCCGCCTTCATTATAAAGACTTTCAAAGGCTGTGTGAGTATGAAAAGATTATACATTTCGTAGTGGGCGCCATTTCATACAAACACGTAATATGCGAGGCAGAGAATTCTCTCTGGTATGAATTATAACATTGTAAGTAATTACTTATGTTACTCTAAGTAATGGAGACTGCAAGTTGGGTGTTTGATTTCCTATACAAATTGAGGTGAGTGCATAAAATTCTCTGAAAGAATCCATGAACGTTCAGTCAGTACTCGCTGTACTGTAAGCCTACATACGGAAAGCGAACAGGCGTAATGACGTATGTATGTACTAGGCATGTTGGAAGCGTTTGCCGCCGCGCTGCCCTCGGCCGCCGGCCCGCTGGTCGATCGTGTAGCTAGCTGGATGTATCCAGCCGGTCAGCCCTGCCACATACCGTCAACGTAGCCTAACACACGTGTGCTGTATACACTGACTAGAACTAACCCTTGTTGTTTGTTTGTTTACTTTTGTACAAAACAAACAAACAAACAAAAAGTCTGCCATTTTCTTTGAATGCTTCTTTCCTTCTAAGAAGTTCATGTTTTAGGACTGTGTAGTATCATGGGTATTCCAGTTACATTAAAACACGAATTGTTATTAACCTGCTGTCACTTGAATTTCATAATAATGTCACTGCACTGGTTACTTTTTTTTCAAAAGCGACGACTAGTAATGTTGATTTTGATATCAGAAACTGCAGTGGGCTGGGATAAGGATGTCTCAATTTACAGTAAGAATTTCTTGGGATCACGTGTCAGACCCGGGTGTTAGATTTGAATGGTCTTATCTTTTTTAAGCACTTCATAACTTTGTGCCTTAGGAATCTGGATAATATTTAGAAAGAAATTTAGGAAGATTTTCAGAATACCACCCCAGGACTCGTGCCCGACATTGGGCCGGGCGATCATTCATGTGGTACAAGTTGTAGTTTCGTATCGCCTCATATTTATTATGATAATATTATTCACACATCTACAAACTCGCCCTAAATGTTTTGTAATCTAAACCACATCTAAAATTGTAAAAACCTTGGAGAAGTTCAATTTTTCGGTTACACTTTTACCCATTCTAAAATAACTCGATGGTTTGAATTGAAGCTCTGCGCTAGCTGCACTCCAACAGCTGACCGCAGTGCGGTAGTGTACACGTACACGGCATGCAGCGAAGTACAGTCATTTCTAAATGAGTCTAAAAGTGACAAAATTAACAGCAAATATCCAACTTTTACCAGACCTTGTATTCTCAGATGTAGGGACTTTGGTTTGTAAAATATTTAGGGAGAGTTTGTGCATGTTTGAAATTTGTGTGGCGATGCAAAACTACACTACACAATCACTGTGCCTCCCGCTAGATTGTGCATTGATTTTGACGTACATACAACACTGTATGAATTGGCTAAAGATAAAGAGAGAGAGAGAGAGAGAGGGAGGGAGAGAGGGAGAGAGATGAAGAAAGAAGCAAAACTCGAGCGAGAAACTTCTTTAATTCAATTTTAAATCATTTTTTTTTCATCTTAGATTTTTATTTTATTATTTTCATTTCTGTAACTTGGCCTGAGTTACTCAGTACATTATGAAATACGTGAATAAATGAATCAAACTTACGGTCTCCTTCACACCTCACTCCGGCGTCTTGACTGTGAGTACAGTATGACCCATAACATCCCCATGGATTACGAAGGCAATAAACCAGAGAGTTTTCCGTTCCATAACAGCGAGCCCCGTTAACCCAGATTGGTCCAGATCCCTGCCCAAAGTGCGATAACCTATAACTAGCTGAGGCCGATGAGTAGCCGAGATCTCTGCACACCACGTGCGCGTCTCTCATGTCCCAGACATTGTGACACACCGTGCCCCACTGCCCGTTACACGATATCTCAACTCGGCCTTCATTTTGGGTTGATCCACCAACCAGCCTCACTGTAATAACATGAGATAAAAAGATAATTAGATAGATAAATGGTAATATGAAAATCACATAAATGACATGCAAAGGTTGAATTGCTCATGAGTTATATAAGACATATTACAGTGTGGTTTGAATGTCAGATACACATGGTAAAATATGCACACAACACTCAAGACTTCAGACACACAGCCGTACATTTCCTTACAGGCTTGTGTGATCATTCATGTGTGAAAAAATTCATATTCCAACATAACAAATAATCTGAGTATTGGTGTTGTGAGCGTGTCGTAGGTCTTTAGGTCGATGTTTATAGTAGTGACATCTCACCAGATCAGGACACAGGAACGACATCAGTAAAAAACAAACAAACAAACAAACAAACAAACAAACAAAGCACAAACATTTCTGAGGACTGAGACAACTAGAAAGTATTAAACGACACCTCTGACACGAACAATGAGAGGTCCTTTCTTAACAGTACAAACAACACGTCAAATTCCCAAGTTGTCAACTTCCAACATTCTGACACCGCCCTGAAATGAGTAAAACAAAATACATTCAGATTAAAACAACAAACAGAAATGATGTCGAATTGTTTCTCGTCCGTACAAAACAAATGCTACACACTAACATAAACCTAATGATTGTGAGAACTTTAAACAGGCGTAACTGCTACCGTTACATAATATAGTCATTAGACCTACATTTTTTTTCCTGTAACTGTTGCGCATATTATTATTATCAATAAACATGAAGTATCCATCGTATAAAGTTAATGTGTAAATTAACATTAGTCAAATCAGTTTCTTTGTTGCAAACAACATAACAACCTACCTTTGTTTTATTTTGTATTGTTTCATACCAAATTCGAAAAGAAGGTGTTCCTCAAAATGCTTTTTGTAAATTTTCAATTTTTACTCCGCACACAAACTCGAACTGTGAACGTAATAATTCACGTAGACCCACCCTAGTCGAGTTTATCTATAATTTGAGCAGTTCTCTAGCGTTAGCCTATTTAATATTTGCGATAACTTTAGGCCTACTCGATTGATCTTTACATTCCCCCTGACGAGATCTCGATGGATTTCATGTCTATACCCTCATGATAATTTCACTACATAATTTCAGTCAAACCTTAAGTCCTAATGGTTTATACTCTCACATTCACAAAACCTTACAATATCTCCAAACCTGCCATCAACTTTGGTCTACTAACTTAGGCCTATTACATGTTTAATACTACATTATTCCACCGGTTTTCATTCGCCCATTCCCATTACATTGCATTCTCCAAGCGTCCGATCCTTTCGCCAACATTCACTACGCGCGCAAAACTATGCTGTTTGCACACACTACGCGTGATTGCCCATACCATACCACATACAGTAGTCTAAAACATGCAAACCCAATAGCAGCTAACGTTAGAACTAAATCATATCCCGAGAATTTTCATTGCTTAGCATTATAGCCCTCGAAGATCATTCAATTTTCATGCACGTGTCCATAAATAATAGCTTCAGATGTTACTTTAAATTTTGCTTCACTCACCATTTAGATAAAGCAAGCAGAACGGCGTCCAAGTATTGCAATTACTGATCAAAAAAAAAATTGTGCTAGGATTATAATAAATCACGGATGCGATTGAAATGGGTGAGCCCTCTACAGTTGAACATTGTAAATACAATGACTGACCATCCCCATTCCCCCCCCCCCCCCCCAACGTCCCCCGTCCGACATTCTCTTATAACAGACCCAGGTCCATTATTAGACAGAAATTTTAGGGGGGGGGGGGATGCAAGTGTAGGCCAACCATCCTCCTATTTTTTTTTTTTTTCAGGTCTTGTCCCCTATTAGGCCTATGGCATCAGAGTACAAGCACATGGTAACAGCTTTACAACAACTCTGCTGGCAAGTTTGAGGGGTTTTTTTTTTGCATTCAGTGTGAAATGATTTTTTAATTCACTGCTATATAACTTTAGCAGACACTAGTCTAAGCACGCTATGTGTAGGCCTTGTGAGCTCCAATACTGGGGCATAATGGGACATTATTGTCATTAACCCACTTTTCCTTTAATTCAAAGTTATGAAAAATAAAAATCCCTGTATTGCTTATCATTGTCTTTAATTTCAGACGTTTTAATTGTAATTTTCTCTGATAGACCATGATGGATATAATACGTTTTGCTATTGAACTCTTCATGTGTATTACTGTGAGAGAGAGAGAGAGAGAAGAGAACACTTCATAGCTGTATCATTATCGTAAAAAGAAGAAGAGGAAGGAGAATATATGAAGAGTTCTGTTTCAAAAGGTACTACATCAGTAATTTCAAGTTCAGAGAAAAACGTGATTTTTTGATTATCATAATTTATTTACCAAGCTCAGACTGGAATGATATTTTCCCCTTCTATACTACTAAATGATATAACACTCAAACCACTCTCTATAAGAATATGCAGGTCCATGCATTTGTTTTTCAATGAATTAATATATATTTTTTTAAATATTTTTGTGGGTGTACTACCTTTTAAACCGAAACTGGACGTATTTTATTCTTAATTTTCTTTCAATAGCAATGCTTCTTTTTCTTTAAAAGGCAGCTTTTGTCATGTTGTTGCTATAGCAACGAAAATGAAGTAAAAATAAGAATGAAAAAAAATAAAAAAGTGGAAAAATAAGCTAATAATCAAAATAGCAATTTGTGATAAATATTCCACTAAATCTTGTCATGTTTTATTGCTTTTTCATAAAAATACCATTTTTCTTTGGAAACAGCTGTTGCCATGGTAACCGTAATAACCGTGACATTATAAGAATTGTATCTTTTTAAATTTGATTAAAAAAGAGGGTTGGGAATGACATATTTTGTGTGTCTACAACATGTTTTTATGATGTTTATGAAGAATATATGTTCTTTTAAGGAAAATAATGTGTTGCCATGGCAACGGCTGAAGACGTCTTGTAGAAAAATGGCAACAAGTGGATTCGTGGTCAGCACCCCAAAGATAGGGGAAATAGTACAAAAAATCAAAATCTACAGAAAATTTTAAGAACATTACAACTCGCCGTCTACTATATAGTAGTACCTTTTGAAACCGAAATTTTACATACCAGAGATACATTAAATGTGATGTTATGACATGTTTCGCGGTTCATTTTTTTTCCAGCAATGGTGTTGACCGGGATGGGATACGAGGTCAAGGGGGGCTAGGTATATTGACAATGCCCTGCTCTATTTAGCAGCAAGAATAACAAACCAATGTACACAGCTAATGCCCCACTCTCCCTTACTGACCAATATTTTGGAATGAATGTCATTGGTCATAAGCATTCAATAAATTTTCATATGCTTCAACTAATGTTCCGGATCCATCGAGCAGGGGGGGGGGGGGGTCCATTATGCGTATAAACGGTGATAGATGGGGAGAGGTCATAATATCTCACCAGGTTATTTCTCTCTTCCCTTCTCTCCTTTTGTTTTTTCTCACGAGCTTTATCTAATGAATTCTTTTCTTTTTTTCTTCTTTGTATTATTTGTGACTATTTTTCTCTTGCAAATTGTTCTTCACGTGTCTCTCTTTTTTTTTCCATTTTTTAAAATGGAAATTCGAAGGGAAAAGGTGGAAAAGCAGCACCTGAATGTGCTGTATTTTCTCAACGCTGTAATGATTGAAATCCATTACATGATTTTCATTCTGGTATATGTTCTTTCTCAGGTAAGATAAATCTGATAATCTAAAAGCTGATAAAATCAAGACCGTCGAATATGACCACTTATTAGATACTAAAATAAAACGCTGCAGCAAAGTAATTTTGCAGCAATACAATGGAGAAATATTGTAGAAATCCCTTAATATAGTGGTCGTTTTAATGATGTAAGTATACCTGCGGGCTTCAAGTCGAAGAGAGAGTGGAAATCTTCAGTGCAAAAAAAAATAGGAGTGATTTCGAAATTCAAAGCATTGTCTGTGTGCTTTATTTAAATATTGTATACATTTTGGTTGACCCCTGCTACTATAGTATGTGTACGTGGTTGAAGGTGTGATGGTGTGTGTGTGTGTGCGTGTGTGTATGTGTTTGAGTGTATGTGTATGGGTGAATTAGTGTGCGGTATACGCACGCTTTCGTGAAGTATACTCTCTAAAAAAAATCGAGTGAAAATTTTCACTCTAAAAAGAGTGAATACAAAAAAGAGTGAATTTCGAGTGAAATTGGAGTGAATTTTGAGTGAAAATGCTCATTTTCACTCATTTTAGAGTGACGTCAGGGATCACTCCAAAATCTTCGAGTGATCCATGACGTCACTCCAAAATGAGTGAAAATGAGCATTTTCACTTAAAATTCACTCCAATTTCACTCGAAATTCACTCTATTTTGTATTCACTCTTTTTAGAGTGAAAATTTTCACTCGATTTTTTTTTTAGAGAGTATAAGGTATTCATCATGAGCTCCCTCGTGAAAACGATATGAGCTCTCTCGTGGAGACATTGTATACTTAATATTCCTGTTTAATATTTCTAAATTTTTATAATGTTTCTCAAGTAAGTATCGCCCCGGGCATTTTTGTATAAAGTCCCATTTTTTTCTCTCTCTTCTTTCTTTCTTTAAAACAACAACAACAACAACAACAACAACAACAACACACACACATACACACACACACACACTCACATGATAAGTTCATCGCTTGCCAAGTTACTCTTCGTCCAACTTTGATAATATCCCACTGTCGTCTACCAGGGGTGCCAAATTCACCCGTTTTCATTCACCCAATATTTATTGATTAAGTTCACACATTTTTAAAATTATTTAATAATAACACAAATATGACACTTATAGGAATAAGAAGTAACAACACATCATGTGGCCTAGCACATCTGTAGTCATTGAGTGCGAGACATGAGTGTCCCATTCTCAATTTCAGAAAAGTTATACGAAAAAATTAATCAAAAAGTTTTATTCCACTTCACCCCGCTCTCCCTTTATAGAGTGACATTACATTGACAGGTTCACGTGCAAACTAGGGCCTCACAGGCCCGTATATACATAGGGTTTTTATTGGAGGTCTCAGAATTTCAGTTCAAGTTTATGTTCAACATTGGGGCGCAAGAAATATCTCTGGTGCCACTTCCGGGTTTAATTACCTGACAAACAAACAAACAAACAAGCAAACAGACAAACAAAAAGGCTTATTTTCTGGTACCACTGCAATCACCTCACACAGAATGATGATTTCTTGTTTGTTAGTTTTTTTTATTAAAGGGAACACACTTTGTCTTTTTTTTTTTTTGCTGGTTGCAAACGGGGGGGGGGGGGGGGGGGGGAGGAGGGGGCTCCCTGAACCCCCTCCCCTAGTTACGGGCCTTAGGTGTACAACATTCTGTACCATACCAAAGTGTATGATCGTAGGCTGTATTCCCAGGTTATACGGACAGATGAAATAAAACAAACCAACAGCTGATGAGTCAAAAGTCTCAAAGGCGTTCTTTTCATAAAGGTTGTTAGGGTAATATCCATGGAGATTATCCTACAGAAGTTTTCCAGTTGTGATTATGATTGGGAGAATAGGGGTTGGGAACAAGAATATTAAAAAAAAAAAGTGTCTGTATGTTAAAGCATCGTCCAAATGATGATAAGAATTCCACCTTTAGTCTCAAGCATTACACCAAAGTTCCCTATTCCTTCTTTTTAAAAATCCCTCGTCTATTATTATGCAAGCAAATTGTAGGTTGATAGGGTAGGAGGCAAACATTCTATTATTGCTGATATCAGAGGAAATAACTTTTTTTATTAGTATAATATGTGTGGGCACTGTGGCATAGTGGACAAGACTCTCGACTCCCGATGGGAGGACCCGAGTTCGATTCCCGCCCAGTGCTTCCGTCCTTGGACAAGATGTTTTTACCCACAATGTTCCTCTCTACCAGGTGTGATAGGGGTACCTGGCAACGCTAAGGTAATGATAATGGCAGGGCCCTCTGGTAGAGCAGTGACACCACTGAAGAGGTTACCCTGTATAAGTAAGACATTATTATTATTACTATTATTGTTATTATTATCAGTATTATTATTATTATTATTATTATTATTATTATTATCATCATTGTTATTATTATTATTATTATTATTATTATTATTATTATCATCATTATTATTATCATTATTATTATCATTATCATTATTAAGTGTCACCTCCTTACGGAGTAGAGAAAAAAAAAATCCATAAACAAATAAAAGCAAAGTACTGTAAAACAACACAGACAAGACCGGGGCAGGGAAGTCAAAGTAATCGGAACTGAATACAGCTAGTGTATCAATATTTTTGAGAGTTCAAATTCAGACGTGTGCATTATAGGTCTATGTGTCGACTCCCATATCGTATACTAGATAGCCTTACTTTCGGTCGTACAGGAGTACTACTTGTCTCGTGTGGATATATCGCGCGCACTTGGTGTCTGGTACAATGTGTTGTCTTGTAGGCCTACGCATTATGTATTTTGGATCGTATTCAACTTTTCAAGTCTCATGTACTCACCCGTATATCCGGGACATGTGTTTCCGCATTTGTCGGGGCACTTTAAAAAACCAGAGTGGACTTTATGTTACGCAGTGCATTCGTCTCACGGCACCCACTGCCCCTAGGTGTAAAGAATTAGTAATGGACAGAAAATAACACATCCTCAGGAGTTATTACAACCCGGGTAAGATCGATAAGGGATCAAACTCTGTACCTTTTCTGTATCTTTGAGAAATGTATACCTTAACTGGTGTTAAAATCTGACTCTTCTCGATTTTCATCAAAGTTGGTAAAAGTTGACATCCGACTTCAATTGCCCCATTGCTTTCCGTTTCGCAATCTGTCTGTTAATGTCTGTTAAATGTCTTTATCACCCAGCATATCTTGGTGTTTGTAAACCTTACGGTCTTTGAACTTGATGAAAAGCATTGCATATTACGTTGCTCGATAGATGTTGCATGGTTTTCGTCTTGCTTTTTAAAGTATTTTTGTCTGTGCCGATTTTTTTAACCTATCGAGAGTACGCGTTTGCACAGTGACAATAATTTCAATTATAACCCTTATAACCATGTGGCAGAAAACGTTAGTCTTTTTACACGAGTGATTTCCATTTTTTGAACCATTTTGTCAGTCTTTCAAGGTAGAGTACAAACTTCTAAACTCATACACATTCAGAATTCATCTATCACAGGCTAATTAGTATTTCAATTTGATTTGGCTATTTTTAGCGGTCAGTCTACTGTATTCATTAAAGGTACACCAATCATCGTTTCGGCTGATTTCGCTGATGGTGGTGAAGCCGTCTGTGATTTGGACGCCGTTCAAATACCAGGTCAGAGCAGCCGAGCCGTGAATGTCATTTCCTGAGCACACTGCTGTGACTTCAAGGTCAGCCCGGAGAGGCGAGGGTACCTCGAGGTTCACTGTCATTGCAACTGAAAGAACAATAACAGAAAACAAGGGAATCTTTCTGAGCCGTGAATAAATGGACACACACAAACACACCCACACGCACACGTATATATACACGTATACAAAAATGGAACAGAATAAACCTGTGAGTGTTTGCGTGGGTGTGTGTGTGTGTGTGTGTGTGTGTTATAATAGTTAGGCCTCAAGGAATATGGAATAAGCTCAAGCGTGATTAGAAAGTCAGTTTATTCACAACTTTACTAGATAAAAAGTTGTGCCAATGTGGTGACTCTCAATCTTACAAGATTTTATAACATTTCCTTTGCATCACGACTTCCGCCAATCTCTTCGCTGCTTCGCACGTTGTAGCTATCAATGAGGATTTATTTCATAATATACGGAAATGGAATGGTGTCATATAATGTAAAATAATAACTAGATTAAATCAGTGGTACTCCTTACCGCTTTGGTGAATGTTTATGAGAAGAATCACGACATGCACAAACACTCGGCTGTCAGTCATTTTGATGAGATTCCTGGATAACATGAGAATCCTTCTGGATGGAGTAGAGATGGCAATATTTAATAAAATCATGAGCTTATCATATCACGATATAGACAATGCATTAACAAATAGATACCTACATAGAAAATCAGTAAAAACTAGCAGCAAAGCAAGTCATTAATCGGCACACACATTCTAATTTCATTCGCCTTCAGTATTTTCACTTAGAAAAGAAGAGTGAGTATCCAGTATTTTATACGTAAGGAAAATTAGTGGTTAGAGAAAATGAAAGTCAACACTCAGAGTAGTTCATATACTTGCTGCTGTCTATAATACTCACAGATATCAATATGTGGAAATCGTCAGAAGAATTTCTTTCCAGATTTCCGGAGACACTTGAGTATGTCCTATGATTTAAAGTTGGTTTCAATCCTGGTTTGTCATCCGGCCTTAAATTTCCTTGTTTTTATTGAGTCACGGGTGGTTAGATGTATGTTAGAGAGACAAATCGTACATCAAAATTCATCCGCGCAATGTAATGTCTCTGTTCCGTCTCATTTCCGTCTCACACAATTTTTACACGGCTCTTGATTACTTTATCTTAATGCATTTAAAGAGTTTAGTTTTTAATCTCTCCTTTATCTTGCAACTATACATTCGACTATAGCTGGGTGTTAAGTTGCCACTAAACCCATAGTGTTCAAGACAACTTAACGCCCTTCTCATTCTCAACAGACGATATTATGTTAAATGTAAGCAACATATAATTTGCAGAGATAATTGACATTCATTTCAATATCTACCCTATACTTGTTAACAATCCCTTTCATCAAATTAGTCTTGATAGAGCTTACTAAATTCATTTGCATTCTGCTCAAATTGCATTATTTTGTCGTTTGTAGCTTTGAGCTCGCAGTTTTGAAAATCAAATTCAGCAATGTTGATTATCAGTTTGACATGTTTCTTGCGTGACATAATAATCGACAAAATGGTTGTTTATCTTACATAGCTAAAGGTGTTTAAAGGTAGGGGATACCTTTTACAGAACTCCTAAAATGCAGCAAAACATTGAATATGAACCTCAGTGGACTTGTTTAGGCCACTGCTTAGACATTTGGAAGTCAACAGTTATCTACAATTTGAATAATGCACAAAACTCAACTACTCAGTAGTTCTGTGTGTCAGCCACACTTAAGCCTTTTTGTTGCAGTCTTCTGTATTTTTTATCTATAAACACAAATCTAAAAGTATAAGAGCTGATGTAATAACATATAGCGTGGGTGGCAAGAATGTATATAGAAATGTTTGTAAGTTTTGATGAACTTTATTCACAAAATATACATGATGGACACACATGCAGTGCATGGGTCTGCAAAGGTATAGCCTAGTAATGTACTGGAATTTACGGTGAGCCCCGAAAAAAAATTCAATTCAAAATCCAACGGTCAATAAAAATGTACTAAATGTTACCTTCCACTTTCAATACTTTATGGGAGTTTCTAAATGATACTCTCTTCAACATACCACTGTGTTTCTACAACTCTTCGTTTAAGGCATGCAAATGGGATTCCCTACCTTTAATGCTTATGATCTGAAGGCATGCTCAAACAGAATTTTCCTAATAAATGCTTAAAGATTAGAAAGGTGGAATAAAACATAATAAATCGGTCATGATTTCATTTATGAAGTTATATATATATATATATATATATATATATATATATATAAACTAGTAGCATATCCTAAAGAAATTCAGCAAATGAGACTGGTTTTTGCATTGATTGCATTTACGTCGTTCAGTTCTTTACAAGAAGAAAAGGTTTTTGTATTATGTAACAGCGTCTTCATTCAGCAAGACCACAGAAATTGTGTAAGTGGTGAAATATTAGTGAAAAACAACCCTGAAGCGGTTAGTGGATTATAACACTTTGAAGTAAAAGTGTCTCGAACGAATTCTCTCATTTCCCACATTAAAATCCATGACTAAACTAATCAAACTAGACATGGAAAATGAGGAACTGATTCTCAATATACTGGTATTATTTTTTTGTTACTGGATATGTAACACCACGCCTTCTTGATATAGAGAATCTCACTTCCCGTTTTTATTTTCACTGCCTCCAATTTACCGGTTTTTGTTGACTTTTTTGTTTGTCAGTCTGTATACACGATAGTCCGCAACGAAAATGATATCACTGCAGTCTGTTTGAATGCCGTGATACTTTGTAAATAGCAGATGCAAGGAATATGCGCTTTGAATTTCACAAGAAGTAATTATAGCAATACATTCACATATTATACGTGTATATGGATGTATACCTTCTTACATTGTATGTTTGTGAATTAAAAAAACAAAACAAAACAAGAAACACTGCACACTTGCGGCCTCAATGATCATGTTTATAGAAATAAAAAGGATCTCGCATAGATGATTTAGCCTGGTCCGATATTGGTGGTTGGTATATGACAAGCATAAACTTACAATCACACGTCAGTCAGATTTTGTATTTTTCTGTTCAGTTTCAGTTAGAAATAGTGGATGAAATATTTTGTTTTGGTTTGTTTGTTTTTGCTGTTGCTGATTTATATATATATATATATATATATATATATATATATTTTTTTTTTTTTTTGGGGGGGGGGGGGCTGTAATTTGCTGAAAGACCGAAATATGAATTATGGATGCTAATGATCCTGAAGTCTCTTTTTGATGAGACATATTATAAGGCATTAAAACAGTATCGAAATAATTTGAAAGAAATCCCAGTATCAAAAACAACGTATCCTTTCATTTTATATCACTCCGAATCTTCCCCACAAGTTTCACATGTAGTATCATATTGTTTATCATATATCATCAATCTGCAAACTCAAAATACCAATAAGAGGGAAATAATTATGACGTGATTGTGAGACCTCTAAATGTAGCCCCTACCTGGAAGGACAAGCCGAAAACACGAACACTCCGGTGACACTTTTTGAGTAGGCATCAAAGGGCGTATTTACTCGGCGGCGTAATAGTCCTGTAAGGAAGTGGCGATATTAAAAAGTGAATAAGAAAGAATAACTGAAGATTTTTTTAGTGGAGGATAAAATATAATTATGTTGCTACTGTAAAGTGCATTAGTATTTTCATGTGTAGGCAACCTATAACACAGGCACAAGATGCTTTCAAGGCTGCCTGGCTCTCATTGTAAACGCCACTATTGCTATGTTTTTTGTGTGTATGTGTGTGTCTGTGTGTGTTCTATTTTGCCGAATAAATGGCCTAAATTGGCCTCAAACTAATCAATCTAAATAAAAACTTTCATCTTATATGTCTCAGTCGAGAATGACGGAATCCTCATAATGTACACATTAGATGAATATTTATTTCTGAATTAATCAAAAAGTTGAATTGAGGGACTGCTTCCCAATACTGGTTTGTTTGGCATTAGTAAAAACCTACACTAGTTACTGGATGTTCACTATCACGCCTTTTATCGCTGTAGACAATCTCACTTTCCGTTGTTCTTGTTTTCACTGCCTGGCAATTTAACGGGTTTTGTTGACATTTTGTCATCCTACATGTCCTCAACGTGTATGATATCAATATACTTCCTCTACATGTCGTGATACTTTATAAATAGCAGACGCAAGTTATAGTAATATGTGCTTTGAATTTCATAAGCAGTCATTGTAGCAGTATTCGCACGTTACTTTGTTACGTATGTCAATGAAAGAAAAACAAAAAAGAACCACATGAAACACTGCACAGCCCCATATAGCGATTTTAGAAACACGTGTTAATGAAAAAAAAAAATGTATCCCGCAATTTGTTCTCAATCGATTCCTTCTATGCCAATGACTCGTATATTATGTGCACGAATTTCTCACACAAATCACATGGGCAGATAAATATAGTGCTTATGTATGTGTGTGTGTGTGTGTGTGAGTGTGTGTGTGTGTGTGTGTGTGTGTGTGTGTGTGTGATGTAAGACTTATTCTTGTAATCTGAGGATGCGAGTCCTTGGCGCACACCTGATTACTGAAAGATTTTTCAATGAATCTGCATTTATTCTGAATACTAAGTTTTAACCAACATGAAATTAAGTAGTAGATGTGCGTCGTTAACAATTTAACACGCGACACACGCAAATGTTGTCATTAATAAGTCCTTGTTCCTCCACACCAACGGCGTAAATCCGTACTGAGGAGTGGGGGGGGGGGGGGATGGTCACCATCACCACGATCACAAGCCCATAACCGGACCGGCGCAGCCTTGGGGTGGGGTGGGGGGGGGGGGGGAGCTTTGTGCCCCCTCCCCCCCCCCCCCCCCCCCCACACGCAAACTTTACAGGGATCGGATGTCCCACTCTTTTGCAGAAATATAAAGTGGGAGGAGAGTGGCAGCAAAAATATGAAGACTTTTTGTTCTTGTCGTTACTTTTTTTTTCTGCTTGTCAGATGACTTGCGGCGGAAAATCAGTTTGTTTTTGAAATATCTGTGAGAGGGAGCGGAGCGACCGAACGGGGGAAGGGTGTGTATGGGGGGGGGGGGGTGTATCCCTCTCCCACACGAGGAAGATTTTGCATATTAAGACCTGATATTCAGCGATCTGGTGCACACGTTTGGTTATTTTTTTTTCTTAAAAAAACCAATAGAAAATGAAATATTCACAATATATTATTGAATGACTAAATCGTGGTATTTCAGCTCTTGCTCCGCCTGTGCGACATCACTGCGAAGGCCTACTAAATAGTGGGGCCTATCACCGGCGTAGACAGGATTTGATCTTAGGGGGAGCGGTTATGAGATCGTGAGGGAGCGAAGCAAGCAAGGAAGGGGGTATGGTAGGGGGGTTTCCCCCTCCCACGGTGAAATCTTTTTACATTGAAAATTTTGACATTTTACTGACCCAAAACTGCCGTTTGTAGCTATATTCTTCGCTTTGGAAAGTAAGGGGGGGCACACCAGCACAACTGCTGTCAATCATTGGCAGCAACATCAGGAGAATGGCATAGCAATTAAATGCGAGCGAGCGGAGCGAGCGAGCTTGAAAATTTTGACATAATACTTTGACAGTCTAAAAATTGCCGTTTGTGGATATACTTCTTCGCTTTAGGAATTAAGGGACTCGTTCAGGGATGTGTACTTTTGTCGTTGTTGTTGCTTTATATTCTTTGACAAATTTGCGTACAAATTTGACGCAGAAAATACACACGGCACCAAGGCAAGCCGCGCGCGCTTGCTAACAAATTTGTACGCAAATTTGTCAAAGAATATAAATTTGTTAGCAAGCGCGCGCGGGTTGCCTTGGTGCCGTGTGTATTTTCTGCGTCAAATTTGTACGCAAATTTGTCAAAGAATATAAATTTGTTAGCAAGCGCGCGCGGGTTGCCTTGGTGCCGTGTGTATTTTCTGCGTCAAATTTGTACGCAAATTTGTCAAAGAATATAAAGCAACAACAACGACAAAAGTACACATCCCTGATGAACGAGTGAATAAAGGCGGCTCGCTCCACTCGCCGGCCAACAGGTTTGTGGGGTAAACGCGCTATACGGGGGCACGCAGAGCGAGTCGCCTTGTTTAAAGGCTACACCGGGCGCCGCACCGGGCGCAACTGCTGTCAATCACTGGCAGCAACATCAGGAGAATGGTGTAGCGATTAAATGCGAGCTTGAAAATTTTGGCATTTTACAGTCTAAAAACTGCCGTTTGTGGCTCATTTTTTTGCTTTGGAAATTAAGGGGGGCGCACCGGGTACAACTGCTGGCAATTACTGGCAGCAACATGAGGAGAATCGCATAACAATTGAATGCGAGCGAGTGAAGCAAGCGAGCTTGAAAATCTTGACATTTTACAGTCCAAAAACTGCCGTTTTTGGCTGTATTTTTTCGCTTTGGCAATTAAAGGGGGCGCACCGGGCGCAACTGCTGGCAGTTACTGGCAGCAACATCAGGGGAATGGCATAACGATTAAATGCGAGCGAGTGAAGCGAGTGAGCTTGAAAGTGTTGACTTTTTACAGTCCAAAAACTGTCGTTTGTAGCTATATTCTTCGCTTTGGAAATTAAGGGGGGGGGGGGGGGCGCACCGGGCACAACTGCTGGCAGTTACTGGCAGTATGCAACATCAGGAGAATGGCATAACGATTGAATGCGAGCAAGCGAAGCGAGCGAGTTTGAAAATTTTGACATTTTACAGTCCCCAAAATGCCGTTTGTGGCTGTATTTTTTCGCTTTGGAAATTAAGGGGGGGGGGGCACGCCGGGCCAACTGCCGGCAATTATTGGCAGCAACATCAGGAGAATGGCATAACGATTAAATGCGAGCGAGCGAAGCGAGTGAGCTTGAAAATTTTGATATTTTACAGTCCCAAAAACTGTCCTTTGTGGCTGTATTTTTTCGCTTTGGAAATCAAGGGGGGCGCACCAGGTGAAAACTGCTGGCAGTTACTGGCAGCAACATCAGGAGAATGGTATAATGATTAAGTGCGAGTGAGCTTGAAAATTTTGACATTTTACAGTCCCCCAAACTGTCGTTTGTGGCTGTATTTTTTTCGCTTTGGAAATTAAGGAGGCGCACCGGGCGAAAACTACTGGCAATTACTAGCAGCAACATCAGGAGAATGGCATGATTAAATGCGAAGCGAGCGAGCTTCAAAATTTTGACATTTTACAGTGCAAAAACTGCCGTTTGTCGCTATATTTTTCGCTTGGGAAATTAAGGGGGCGCATCGGGCGAAAACTGCTGGCAATTACTGGCTGCAACATCAGGAGAATGGTATAATGATTAAATGCGAGCGAGCAAAGCGAGCGAGCTTCAAAATTTTGACATTGTGTACAGACCCCAAACTGTCGTTTGTAGCTATATTTTTCGCTTTGGAAATTAAGGGGGGCGCACCGGGCGCAACTGCTGTCAGTCACTAGCATCAACATCAGGAGAATGGCATAGCGAATAAATGCGAGCGAGCGGAGCGAGCGAGCTTTAAAATTTTGACATTTTACACTCCAAAAACTGCCGTTTGTGGCTATATTTTTCGCTTTTGTTTGTCCCACTTTTATGGGGGAACCATCCCCCCCCCCCCATCGACGCTTCTGCATATGAGGGTGCTTTTGTTAAGTGAAAGATCTGCTGCACACTCTTTGATAAATTAGGGAAATATACGTCAATCTCAAAAGTGTACAAAGTCTATCGATCGAAAGGGATCCTGTATAGCGGAGCTTTTGCATGTTTAAGATTGCAATACAACGATCTGGTGCATAGTTCTGGCGATATTTGGACAATTTCCTGAGCACACTGCTGTGACTTCACGGCCAGCCCGGAGAGGCGAGGGTACCTCGAGGTTCACTGTCATTGCAACTGCAAGAACACAAAGAAAATGTATAAGGGAATTGATACTGAGTCATGACTTAATGAATTTAACACAGATACAAAAGACTCGTATGCACACTTTCGGTTCTACATAATATCCGAAATACAAAGTACACATGTAAGCGGAGTGAGCAATTGCATTGAGTAATTAAATAAGATAATAAAGAAATGATAAATACAGACTCCTGATGATACACAACATGAATAGATGAAAATTTACCCAAACATGGCCATTTTCAGTCTTTCATAACATTTTATAACATTCCATTTGCATCACGACTTCCCACATATCTCTTCGCCGCTTCACACGTTGGAGCTGCCTGCAATGTAAAATTCATATTAGTGTAAAATACTATATAAATTACACGAAAAGGGTGATAATACCGTGGTGCAAAATAATAAACATACTATTTAACGTCTTTTTTATACTCCTTACCGCTATGGTAAATATTCATGAGAAGAATCCCGACCTGAACCCACACTCCGCTGCCGATCATTCTGATGTGAGTCTTGGATAAGCATGAGAACCCTGCTGGATGAAATAAAGATTAAAATAATTAACTATACTATAGTGAGTACATACTATTAAAACTTAAGTACATTGCATTCAAAAAATACAAACAGATATAAAATATCAATGAAATGACGAATGAAAACAAAAGAAATAAATAACATATAATCAATACAATATATCAATGCAAAGTAATTATACTTAATTTAGTTGACTTCAAAAAGAAGAATGAAAATTTCGCATAACAAAAACCAGATGTTTGAGGAAAATAAAATTCAGCATTCGTTAGTCTTCTGTATCGCTTCTATACTCACAATATCACTCCGGGAATATATGAAGCGTTTGTTCGCAAAAAACGATAAATCCATATTTGCCAAATGGAGATATTGGTGATTAAAGGTCAAGAAAAATAAAGAGAATAATAAGAACATTTTTGCTTCTTTTCACCATAACTTCAAACATGTACCTTCGTATGTATAGTGACCAATATATCATTTAAAAGGTATTATAGTGTACTTTATGACAGAAACCGTACTTCAAAATCTTCACAATCTATAATTGTAAATGCGGAAAAGACAACTTCCATGATCCAGATCCATCCGCCTAACGTGCGGTGGGCTGACTGGTCTCTCGCTTTACATCCCATGATCAAAACACTTAGCTTGATTTCCTTGTTTTACTTCAGTTTGGTTTGAATGCTGTGAAAATCAGATTTCTTCTGTTCAAGCTTTTGGAGTTTAGAATTCTATTACCTAAATTGTGCGTAGATATACGAGTCTTTGCAAATCCTTTCTGAAGCATATTTGAACACCACTGCTCTATTGTCATCGAATTGCTGAAAAAAAAAACAACAAAAAAAGTCCTTCAGATAAATAAATACAGAAAATATGACAGATTTGCTACGGCGTAGAGACGAATTCAAGGATGTACCAAGAACTTCTGTTATAATGATAAGTGAGAAACGGACAAAGATATCATGTGTTTAATGTTTATTCATGAGAATGGCCAAATTTTCACAATTGAGATATCAAATTGAGACTGATTAATGAACTAGAGTATAGTGTATAATAAAAAGGAGTCACGGCATTGCGCATTGGAAATACTGATCTGAGTATATATAGCATCATGATATATCCAGTTATTTGTTCATGGATATTTCCTGTCAAGCTATATGGATAATGATCTCACTTTTTGCTGTTCTTGTTTTCACTGCTTGGGCATATTTCCGGTTTTTTGTTGACGTTTGAGGTCCGGCGAGTCCGTTTTGAAATTATTTCACTGCACTTCCTTTATTAACTGTTCGTAATGATCTGTGAATATAGCAGACACTATATGATAAGCATTTAGGTGTTGATAGGTCCATCATTTGTTCTGATGTTCTCAACATTCTACCACAGTTGAGATGTCTCTACTTGTAGGAATATCTCAGATTATTTTACTTTCAGTGGACATACATGTACAGTACTACCGGGATACCAATACCACCTGTGAAACTTCTTCAAGGCCCTAAACTTATTGAACTGTATTGCAGGTTGTCTTCCGTCTGTCTCCTTCGACATGATTTTACTGTAGAACGAGTGGTAAATACGCTCTGTTGAGATATCTCGACTTGTAGAAAAACCTCAGGATCTTTTCTTTTAATGCTCCATTACATTTTACTTCTATACTGTTATACTTCTAATATGTCCTGTGAAAGTTCTTCCAGGCCCTAAACTTATTGAACAGTATTGAAAGTTGACTTCCGTCTGTTCCCTCCGACGACACGATTTTACTGTAGAACGAGTGGTAAATACGAGCTGTTGAGATATCTCGACTTGTAGAAAAACCTCAGAGTCTTTTCTTTTAATGCTCCATATACATTTTACTTCTATAGGCCCTACTGTTATACTTCTAATATGTCCTGTGGAAGTTCTAAACTTATTGAACTGTATTAAAGGTTGACTTCCGTCTGTTTCCTCCGACACGATTTTACTGTAGAACGAGTGGTAAATACGCTCTGTTGAGATATCTCGACTTGTAGAAAAACTTCAGGGTCTTTTCTTTTAATGCTCCATTACATTTTACTTCTATAGGCCCTACTGTTATACTTCTAATATGTCCTGTGGAAGTTCTAAACTTATTGAACTGTATTAAAGGTTGACTTCCGTCTGCCTCCTCCGACACGATTTTACTGTAGAACGAGCGGTAAATACGCTCTGTTGAGATATCTCGACTTGTATAGAAAAACATCAGGATCTTTTCTTTCAATACTCCAGTATAATATACTTTGATACTGTAATATCACCAATACTACCAGTGAAAGTTAGAGACCTTAGACGTACTGGACTGCATGATTGCAGGTTGACTTCCGTCTGCCCTCCTCAGACACGATTTTGCTGAAGATCTGGTCGTTGAGGGCGTTCATCAGTGTGGCTTATCAGATTCGGCACTGGGGCTTATCTCAGTTGTTGTGGGTACATGTATCAGCAATTTCGTAATTAGCTCACGTGAACCTTTCCGAAAATGACCTTTCTTTTTGCTCATTTGGTTGAGGCATGTAAATTTTGTTTCAAAGCTATATGAGGCATACGGTTGCCCGACGTAGCAATTTATGGAATTCATGTTCAAACAAAGAATAAATTTGCATAGACCAGACTGGTTACCAGAGAAGCCGCCTCTCTATCAACGATCAGGGAAGCATCATTTCATAGTATGCACTGTATGCAGAGCAAACTATTTACTATTATTGCCAAATGCTGGGCTTTAATGAACAATTTGCTGCTATCAGGTGGATGTGCTAGCAAGAACTGTTAATGATTACATGAGAAATCATGGCATCACAGATGCAATGCCTGTTATAAAATGACTTTTTTTTTTGCTCATGCGCAAAGTCGAACTACGAAATGGCTTTTAACAAAACAAAACAAAACAAAACAAAACAAAACAAAACAAAACAAAACCAGGACGATTCTTTTTCGATAGCTCTTTTGTTTGAAAATATACTGCCCTGTAACTGAAGATAGGAGACTGGTATCTACACGGAAGGTAGAAGTAAAAATAAACAATGACTTCGTAGAGGTCAGTCGAAATAAAGAAAGAAACAAACAAACAAAGAAACATCAACAAACTCACCTATTCAACAGGAACCCATTAGAAAGAGTAACTAAATTCACTTGCTTTCAACCAAAGGAAGTCTGCTCTTTAAATTCAAGCTTCCATATTACTATCAGTGATGAATGATATCATTTTTTTTTTCAATTTTTATTTCATTTCTTTTATTTCAATATTTGCCATGAGGGGCATATCTTCAATGCACATATATACTTGACATTCTAAATGTAATAATGCATATTAATTTGTAAAAGACGATCCACATTAACAGGTTAAAAATTATTCTTGGCAAAGGAATGGAAGCTGGTGATGAAGTTAAGAACATGTGGCAACATGAAGCAACAGGCTAAATCCAATTACGTGTTCATGGATATTCCCTGTCAAGCTATTATCTATAGAGGATCTCACTTTTTGCTGTTCTTGTTTTCACTGCTTGGGTAAATTGCCGTTTGTTTGTTTTTTGACGGTTGAAGTCTGACGAGTCCATTTCAAAATAATAATACTGCATTTCCTCTATTAAGTCTTCGTAATGCCCTTTGAATTCCAGAACCTAGGAATATGTGATTAGCATATTAAAAGTGTTGATAACTCCATCTTTTAAAAACTTAACAGGTCTAAAGTAATGTTCTGCATGATGTTCTCAATATTACATCACAGTTACAACTTACCGGCACATGCACTGTAAGACGTCCTGTTGGGCTGTCTCTTCTTGTAGGAATATTTCACTGTTTTACTTTCCATGGTATATTATGCTACCAAAAACCACCACTGAATGTTTTGTAGAACTTAGATTATTGAACTGCATTGCAAGTTTACTTCCGTCTTCCTCCTCTGACACAAATTTACTGTAGAACGAGAGATTAACACGTCTTGTTGAGATATATCGACTTGTAAGAAAACCTCAGATTATTTTACTTGCAGCACTTCATTACACTCTAATACTGGAATACTACAAATACCTTTTAGTTAAATTACTTTATTTTAGGTTAATGGCAGGTTGACTTCCGTCTGCGGCCTCCTTCGACACGATTTTGCTGAAGAACGAGTGACTTGTCATAATGCAAGTGTTGAGATATCTAAAATTGTGGGAAAACCTCAGACTCTTTTAATTTCAACACTGAATTATATTCCACTACACTAGGCCTTCTCTGATCAATCCCATCTCTGGCATTTCTGTAAGACCTGAATCTTAATGGTGGTGAGGTTGACATCTAATCTGCCTCCTCCGATAGAATTTTGCTCTATAGAACATGTCGTTGAGGGCGTTTGTCATAATAGTTTGTTTTATTTTAGATTAAAACCCCCGCCAAAATTATCATCATCATCATCAGTAACAACAACAACAAAACAACATGCAGGCTGAGATGGATCGGCTGAAATCTGAAGTGGAGAGGCATGCTATCGCTGCAAATAAAAATGAAAGGTTCCTGAGGAGAAATAATGTGAGATTAGTTGGAATCCCTGAGCCGCAGGAAGGTGATCACGATGACTGCATCAAGACAGCAGAAAACATCCTACGAGACAAGTTTCAGATCAACAGCAAGGTGGAACGCGCGCACAGAGATGGGAAAAGAAACGAAGGGAAACCTCGACATGTTCTGTTGAAACTGTTATCATATCGCGATAAAGTCGAAGTGATGCATCGCACAAGAGATGTCCTGAAGAATGAGCAGTATTTCATTACCGATGACCTGACGCCACTTGACCTGTAAGAGAAACAGAAATGGGTGAAACAGGTTCAGGAGCTCTACAAGGCAGGAACCAAGCTGAGATTCTACTCGGGCAAATGACGACAACTTGGTGGTAACCCCTACAATTTCAATTGATTATCTAACTGAAGTTTCAATCAGGATGTTTGATTATCCAATGTACTTTTCTTTTTCCATAATGCATATAATGCCCGTCATTATTATTCACATCCACTGTGACCAAAAGCATTGTCTACAAAAGTATTTTCTATTTGTAGTAGGTTTACAGTCATGTTTTGCATAATAAGCCATTTATATGATGATTTCAAATTATAGTATTGTTACAGATTTTTTGATAATAATGCCCTACCGGAGAAACACTGCAGTATTGATCGCATTGAAATGAAACGTCCTGTATAGATAATGTCAACTCATAATTATGTAATGTTTAACGTAAGAAGTTTCGTAGATTTATTTTTAATCAAAGAACATGATAGTATGACATTTATAAGCTGAATTGTATAATTTCTGATGAATTGCCATTTTGTTATAAGGCCTACGCCAATACGTTTCCCAAAATTGTGACTGTGCACCTCAAAACGAACATAAAGTCGCACACACTGATTTTGCGTGAGGACTGAAAATAAGTGAAATGGGTCAACCTAGCCGAACTTGACTTTTTCATATTTTCTGAAAGAGCGGGTCTTCTTTTACATTATGCTAAAATTTGGTATCATAAAACGGGCAGGAAAGTGTGTTTTTTTAGCAGTTTATCTCGAACATTTTTGGCAGAATACTGTGATTAGGTGCGTCTTTCGAATCCCTTTTTCATTTCTGAAAAACCTTGTCCACACTCTTCACTTTCAACTCTAATAACTTTTGAAAAAATAGTGCCACTGCTTTAAAAATTGGCATTAATTATGGACAGAATGTGTTAATGAGGTATGCTTAATTTCAATTTAATCTGATAATCCCTTCATTGTTGTTACTCTGGTGGTTTACTTCCTGTTTTTTGTCCCATTCATCGCACAGCCAGCACGGTTTGGTAAAGATTAAGCGCTTGAATAGACACTGTACTTCAGAGCCTCTTTTCTCAGTTCACACTTTTCCTGAGTTTGTGCTTTCTTTCCAATATTTAGATAGGTTAGGAGAGTCCATTTGGTTTGAGTTATACATCATTTTAAAGCTTAAAGTCTGGTCTTTCAGAATATGGTCTTAACTAAAAATTCATATCTGGCGACTTTTTGTTTGTTTTGAGGTGCACTGTCACAATTGTTATTTTTGAAAAGGTTGGCCTAAACTCATGAGAATTTGATTTTTTTTTTTTTTTTACTTGAATCAGATCAATTTAAATAACTTCACTGGTTTAGGTACTAAGGTTTCTGAAAAGAATCTGTTTTGATGACATGCCTGAAGTCATATGGCGCCATTTCCACCTTTTTTTCGTTTTCTTTCTCTTTTGCTCTGAAAACCACGTATAATGCATACAGTATGTCTTCTGCGTATCCATCAGAGGTACTTTCTAAAGCACTTACATTGACTTCTCGTTGCTGTTGTTGTTGTTTTTGTATTTGAAGCGCGTCATTCAAATATGAATATTTGCGCCTTTATCTTTATAATACATTTATTTTACATATGATAAATAAAAAAAATAACTTTTTCTCGTAAATGAATTCCGTTGCCTTTACGTCAGCCGTTCTTATATTCAGCACTCTTATACTTTCATACAACAAGTCTAATTACAGCAAATGTTAGTACATAGGTTATGCAACACCATTTTTTCAGGTGAGCGGAACAATCCCTCAAATGTAATTTGTGTACCCAATGTGTATGTGTATAAGCTCTCCATACACGCCCGCTTGGCTTCTTTGAATTCCATTTTTTGTACATGTATTCATATCAGCCTAAGCCTTTTTACATTGTTCATTACCCTTAGAATGGACTGTACACACTCATGTAAGAAATGTTTGTCACCTAGTTAACCTGTATCATAATGAAATTCAGTTTTACTTTTGTTTTCGTTTTTTTTTTCTTATTTCTTATGAGAATTTAAAGGATTGATAGTACAAGGTTCATGAACTCTGGAACTTCGCCACTTTGGTATCTGCCCTGTTATATTGTCCTACAAGCATTTCCCGTTCTCTTTGTCAGCTGGGCGGAATAATACCGTAATTGTAATTTGTGTACTCATTGGACGGACGTGCTCTTAATACACGCCCGCTTGGCTTCTCTTGAATTCATTTTCTTTTTTGTACATGTATCCATATCAGTGTAACTCCACTGCTGGGCTATTTATTCCATGTCACACCAGACCTCAACATGCCTCGCTTGTTGTTTTTTCTTCTTTTTTCGTTTTAAATTGACATTTTTCTTTTTCCGTATTTGATATGACTTTCATATACCTACATAAAAATAAATATATTTTGAATGTTTTTATACAATTAAAAGATTATTGGTGAGATTGGATGAATGTAAACGACGTGAATAATTTAAGAATTAAATTAATGTTGTTGAGATTGGATAAATGTTAAACGATATTAGGTATTTGATATTTTGCTGTCATTGCTGCTGCGAGTTGTCAGCTATAATGACAAGTTTGTTACACCATAATAATAATGACTTTGTTTGTTATAGTCTTCTCGACAAACAGAGCTCGATTCGAAATTGAGTTTTTTTTTAGTATGTACTTTTGATCGCTGTGGAGCGTCCTTATGTTTCATTGGAAATAATTCAGTTGAGATGTGCAAAACAATCGCTAATTTTGTAGTTCGTAATTTAATGAGGTACCATGATGATATACCATGTCGCACCTCGTACTCATCCATCGGCACACATACTTTCACACGCACATTCTGTATGACTTGCCCTATTCCTTCCTTCCCTTCTTGTCTGCTTTCAGTAATTTGTAAGCAAATATTTATGATCATGTTATGGTCAATATGTTGTTCCTATATAAAATATGGATGAAATAAATCTGTGTACACATAAAAATGTCCAATGTCGGTATTATTTACCTGACGAGTCTAATTCAGAATTTTCTAGCAATGAACATTTTCTCAGTATATTACACGTTAATGCTCGCAATCTTCAAAGAAATTTTGAAAATATGCAATTATTGTTGTCTGCGATAAATATGAAATTTTCAGTTATTGGTGTCACAGAAACATGGCTTAACGACAAATCTCCCCCTTTATATAACATTGATGGATATTCTGTCGTCCGTTCAGATAGAAAATGCGGACGAGAGGGCGGAGTTGTTTTGTTCTTATCACACTCGTTATCGTTTAAAGTAAGACCTGATTTGATATAAACGGAAATGAATTTGATTGCATGTGTGTTGAAATTAATATATGTAATAGAAGAAATATAATACTTTGTGTTGTATACAGGCCCCCTCATACAGACAGCAATTTATTTTTGGAAAATTTGGATGTTTTATTAGAGCTGATCAATCAAGAAAACAAAGATGTTTACTTGATGGGTGATTTCAATATTGATCTTTTGAATCAAGGAAGTAATGCTAAGAATAAGTTTTGCAATATTTTGCAAGCACATTTCTGTAATGTCACTATAGATAAGCCCTCGAGAATGACGGTAACTCATCAACATTGATTGATAATATTGTTACTAATCTTGACACAGATCATTCGAAATCTGGTCTTTTGTATAGTGATATATCTGATCATTTACCTATATTTTTTATCTGTGATGAGATACAACATTCCCATGTCAAGCAAACAGAAAGTAAGAAGAAGTGCAAATTCACATCAGAAAATATATCATTACTCAACGACGATTTAATCTCGGAGACATGGAATGATGTATTGCTTTGCGCAGACCCAAATATTGCTGATGATACGTTTTGGAATGTATTTCTTTCTTATTTTAACAAACATATCCCCGCAATTGAAAGGAAAAGTAAAAGAAAAATTAAAAATCCATGGATAACAAAAGGAATTTTCCGATCAATAAAGAAAAGAAATATGTTATATAAATGCAGTTAACGGTATCCTGATAATGATAACGTTAATCGATATAAATTATTATATAGAAATAAATTGACACAAATTATAAGGCTTTCCCGTATGATGTTTTATACAGAAGCCTTTCAAAATGCTACTGGAAATATGTCAGCCACTTGGAAAGTCATTAATGATGTTATTGGTAAGCAAAAGAATATGTCGACATTTCAAATTATGCGTGACGGTCAAACACTCTGTAACCCTAGGGCTGTAGCATGTTGTTTCAATGAGTATTTTGTTGCTATAGGTCCTAGTCAAGCTTCAAAAATAGATCCCACACAAACTGATTTTTCGCAGTATTTAGGTGCGTCAAATGATAATTCATTATTTTTTAAACCAACAGATTATGGTGAGATTCTTGACATTGTTCATTCATTAAAATCAAGTTATGTAACTGGTCATGATGAAATGAGTACGTATTTTTTTTTTTTTAACAGATTATTGGTAGTATACTGACACCCTTAGCGTACAGTTGTAATTTGTCAGTCTCAACTGGTATATTTCCGAATGCATGTAAAATTGCTTAAGTTATTCCAATATATAAAAAAGATGACTCTTCTTTTGTATCAAATAACCGTCCTATTTCTATTCTTCCTAGTATTTCTAAGGTAATAGAAAGGCTTGTATATAACAGATTGTATGATTTTTTGACACAATATGATATATTTAACCAAGACCAGTATGGTTTCAGGAAATTTCATTCAACAGATATGGCACTAGCCCAATTACACGATAGAGTGTCGACTGCCTTAGCTGAACAAAAACATGTCATCGGTGTTTTCATGGACCTAAGCAAGGCATTCGACACTCTTGACCACACTATCCTCATACGTAAATTGCAGTCTTATGGTGTTCGCGGCATTCCACTTGAATGGTTTAAAGATTACTTGTCAAATAGAAAGCAATATGTGTACTATGAATCTGTTAACTCTGAAGTATTACCTATACAATATGGAGTCCCACAAGGATCCATATTGGGACCGTTATTATTTCTAGTGTATGTAAATGATATTTCAAACTCATCTAAGTCACTGCAAGATATTATGTTTGCTGATGACACCAATGTATTTTGTTCCAATTCTGATTTTCATTCGCTCCTAAGAACTCTTAACACTGAATTACCGAAATTATCTATGTGGTTTAAGAGTAATAGATTATCACTTAATCTGAAAAAGACAAATTTTATGTATTTCTATAACAAGAAGCACAACAATGAAATGCAACATTAAAATATTATGGTGGATGGTGTATTATTGGAACAAAAAGAGAGTACTAAATTCCTCGGAATATATATAAATGAAAATATGAATTGGAATGTTCATGTACAATATATATCTGATAAAGTATCTCGTAATGTTGGTATACTTCAAAAGTTAAAGTATTATGTCCCTCAGAATATTTTATTTCTGCTATATAATTCATTGATATTATCGCACATTTCTTATTGCAACATTGTATGGGCAACATCAAAAAGCCACATTGATAGTATATTACTTTTGCAAAAGAAAGCAATACGTATATGCACCAACTCAGGTTATCGAGACCATTCAGATCCTTTATTCGCAGAATTAAGAACACTTAAGGTAAATGACATTAATTTTTTACAAAACTCACTCTTTATGTTTCGCTTACATAATGGTCAGTTGCCATCTTCTTTTTACTCATTATTTCAATTAATATATAAAAAATAATTCTTATCCAACAAGACAATCTGATAAGTTTCATTTGTATAATCCCAAAACAGTGATGGCTCTGAAATCTGTCAGACACACCGGACCCGATGTTTGGAATTCTTTTCCTTCTGAAATTCGAAGTTTAAAGTCCACGTATTCTTTTAGGAAGGCTGTAAAAACGATGTTGTTATCTGAATATCAGTAATTCCATTGTTATTGTTATATACACGAAATTCTTTCGTACAAATATCGACACAATTAATCTATTATGTAATAATGATTATGTAACCGACCATGACCTGTATCAACTGTCCACCTGTACCTCGTTGAAGAAATATTTTGTCATGTCTTGCTAATCAGTGATACAGGTGATTTTATTTTGTATAAACCTTTAGTGAAAGCAGACAAGCCTCTCCCTTCCCTTTTTCCTTTCAACTATCCTATCTCTATGCAAGTCATTCCTCCCTCCTATTCTCCTTCCGATGTACATTATAATATTGTGTTATGCTACGGGGGCTGCACGAAAATCAAGCTACGCTTATGCTGTAGCCCCTCTGTATTATTCATTGTAGTATGTTTTGTTGTACCTTTGCTGTACATTGTACACAGGCAATGAACAAGAAAATACTTTATTACAATGTTATACTATATTATCATATTTATGTCTGTACATGAATGTGTATATATACAATGATGATACAGAAACCAATAAATCAAATCAAATAAAAAAAAACATACCTTTTTGTTAAAGCTCTTTGCGTTTGAAAATCTATGACCCCGTTCCGTAGATATAGGTGGCTGCTTTTCGTGAAACATAGAAGTAAAAATGAAGAAATAAGACTTCGAAGACTGTATATTATTTCGGAAACGTCTGTGTTTCCTTTTTGTTTGTTTGTTTTTTTGTTTTTTTTTTTTACTTTAAGCAGAATTGTGTGATAAGATGTGTCCGAAGAGCCCCTTTGTCATTTTTTAAAAATCTTTACACACTTTTCAAGATCAATTCTTACATCTTTTGAAAGGATGCTGCTAGCACTGTTTCGAAAGTTGGTACTACACATTAACAACATGTGTCAATCATAATTAGTCGAGCATGATAAAATTCAAGTTCATTTGATAATCCCTTCATTGTCGTTGCTATGAAGTTTTACATATTTTTTTTCCCTACTGCGATATTTATTTTACACAACACGGCTCACGGTAAGATTAAACGCTTGAATAGACTGTACTTCAGAACCTCTTTTCACGGAACACACTTTTCCAGAGTGTGTGCTTTCTTTCCAATGTTTAGATAGCTCAGGAGAGTATATCTGAGTTGAGTTATGCATCATTTAAAGTTTCAAGTCTGGATACTCTTCCAGAACATGATCGCGCTAAAATATCCATGTCATGTGGCTTCTTTATTGGTTTTCTGATGTAGGGTCATTTATGTACACACGCACACACACACACACACACACACACACACACACACACAGTGTCTTACATACATTCAGATACTTTTATAGGTTGAGACCTAACTTATGTTTGCTCTCTAACATTCTTTGGTGAGATAACGAAATAACTCTTTTTGAAATATGAAAGACATGTGATTCCAAAAGGAATCCACTGTTTATTTGATGAAAATTGTTTTGGATATGGCTGAGATATCCAAAACAGATTGATCCTAATAAAAGGTGGGACCAACCTTTTATTACGGTCTCTTTGTTTTATTTTATCTTTTTTTTTGTTATCTTAGCCATAAACCGATTTTCATCAAATGATTTAAGAATTCCTGCTAGAATGATATGCTCTGTAATATTTTGTGAGTGATTTCTTGATATCTAGCAAAATGTTTAAACTCTCATCCTCATCTCTACCGATACTACACCATCCATTTCAAACATACAATCATATCCATCCACTCACTAATATAAATTCGTCTTCATTTCACGCGGAGTCTCATATTGTGTTTTTTCTTCTGCCTCCAAACTTGTTTTCTGCAAACATCCTGTCATTCTCTATACGGTCATACTACAAGGTCATGAGCATCACAGATACACTCAACTCCAACGAACAGCTGCAGTTTGCCTTACACAATCATGAGTAGTCTGTGTTCACCATTCTATACCGATGCACATAAGCACGCCATTTCATGCTTACACACGTGAACATGATGCTTACACAAACATACATGTGTCTCAATCTTACTTTTGCCACTTTCTCCACAGCGTACTTCTCCCTCTCATCCGTCACGTGACTTTAATAGAAACATCCTTACCTATTCACAAACACGTTCTACGATGCGTCACTGACTGTTATTTTGATTTTAGATTCTGTTTTCTTTCAGAAAGAGGGAGAAAAGATACAATGACAAATATGCAATCATGAAATCAGACAAGTGTTATAAAGACCTGTTTTTTTATCTTCAAAAGAAGTCTTTACTGAGTGATATGCTATACAACTTACCGGCACATGCACTGTAAGACGTCCTGTCGGGCTGTCTCTTCCTGTAGGAATATTTCACTGTTTTACTTTCCATGGTATATTATGCTACCAAAACCACCACTGAATGTTTTGTAGAACTTAGATTATTGAACTGCATTGCAAGTTTACTTCCGTCTTCCTCCTCTGACACAAATTTACTGTAAAACGAGAGATTAACACGTCTTGTTGAGATATATCGACTTGTAGGAAGACCTCGGGTTATTTTACTTGCAGCACTTCATTACACTCTAATACTGGAATACTACAAATACCTTTTAGTTAAATTACTTTATTTTAGGTTAATGGCAGGTTGACTTCCGTCTGCGGCCTCCTTCGACACGATTTTGCTGAAGAACGAGTGACTTGTCATAATGCAAGTGTTGAGATATCTAGAATTGTGGGAAAACCTCAGACTCTTTTAATTTCAATACTGCATTATATTCCAATATTATAGGCCTTCTCTGATCAATCCCATCTCAGGCATTTCTGTAAGACCTGAATCTTAATGGTGGTGAGGTTGACATCTAATCTGCCTCCTCCGATAGAATTTTGCTCTATAGAACATGTCGTTGAGGTCGTTTGTCATAATAGTTTGTTTTATTTCAGATTAAAACCCCCACCAAAATCATCATCATCATCATCAACTGCAACAACAACAAAACAACACCTTTTTGATAAAGCTCTTTGCGTTTGAGAATCTATGACCCCGTCCTGGATAGGTGTCTGCTTTAATGAAACAAAGAAGTGAAAATGAAGAAATACGACTTTGAAGACTGTATATTATTTTGGAAACGTTTGTGTGTTTCCTTTTTGTTTTGTTTATTTTATTTTTACTTCAAGCAGAATTGTGTGATTAGATGTGTCCGAAGAGCCCCTTTTTTCATTTCTTAAAAATCTATACACACTTTTTCAAGATCAATTCTTACATCTTTTGAAAGGATGCTGCTAGCACTGTTTCGAAAGTTGGTACTACACATTAACAACATGCGTCAATCATATTAGTCGAGCATGATAAAATAGAAGTTGATTTGATAATCCCTTCATTGCCGTTGCTATGAAGTTTTACATCATTTTTTTTTTGCCCTCCTGCGATATTTATTTTACACAGCACGGCTCACGGTAAGATTAAACGCTTGAATAGACTGTACTTCAGAACCTCTTTTCTCGGAACACACTTTTCCAGAGTGTGTGCTTTCTTTCCAATGTTTAGATAGCTTAGGAGAGTATATTTGAGTTGAGTTTTGCATTATTTAAAGTTTCAAGTCTGGATACTCTTCCAGAACATGATCGCGCTAAAAAATCCATGTCTTGTGGCTTCTTTATTGGTTTTCTGATGTAGGGTCATTTATGTAAACACATACACACAAACACACACACACACACACACACATACACACACACACATAGTCTTAAATACATTCATATACTTTTATAGGTTGAGACCTAACTTATGTTTGCTCTCTAACATTCTTTGGTGAGATAACGAAATAACTCTTTTTGAAATATGAAAGACATGTGATTCCAAAAGGAATCCACTGTTTATTTGATGAAAATTGTTTTGGATATGGCCGAGATATCCAAAACAAACTGATCCTAATAAAAGGTGGGACCAACCTTTTATTGCCGTCTCTTTGTTTTATTTTTATCTTTTTTTGATATCTTAGCCATAAACCGATTTTCATCAAATGATTTTAGAATTCCTGTTAGAATAATATGCTCTGTAATATTTTGTGAGTGATTTCTTGATATCTAGCAAAATGTTTAAACTCTCATCCTCATCTCTACCGATACTACACCATCCATTTCAAACATACAATCAAGTTCAAGTTCAAGTTCAACTTTATTTTTATTTCCATTACATAAACAGAAGAAATCATGTTCAATGCATAAACAAAACAAATTTGTAGTAATTTCGATAAACGTACATCAAGATACATGTGATGATGATTAACGACATAATTGCATTTATAAGGTATATACATATGCATATTACACGGATGGGAATGGAAATGGAGGGTCCCACTAAAAAGCCAAGTTTGTACGATATGGGACCCTCAGAAATACATAAAAAGCAAATAATGGCTTCATGAAACTACAAACAAATATATGAAACAAAATCAAAGAAACCAATGTCAACTGACATGAAATGAAATAACAGGAAAGAACGACAAAAAGAGAAAAGAGAAACAAAAGAAAATGAAACTGCAACACACGCCATCGCGGACACAAGCAAACAGATTTCCAGGATGTATAGGAGTAATAAGACGCACCCTTGAATGATATTGTGAATATAAGGATTGGGTACATATACCCGAAAAACTACAAAAGAGCGGACATATTAAAAACAAGAAGAAACCTCATCGCTATAGGCCCGGCACAGTCGCACTTCGTGAGATTCGCCGCTATTACTATCCACTCACTAATATAAATTCGTCTCCATTTCACGCGGAGTATCATATTGTGCTTTTCTTCTGCCTCCAAACTTGTTTTCTGCAAACATCCTGTCATTCTCTATACGGTCATACTGCAAGGTCATGAGCATCGCAGATACACTCAACTCCAACGCTGCAGTTTGCCTTACACAGTCATGGGTAGTCTGTGTTCACCATTCTATACCTATGCACATAAGCACGCCATTTCATGCTTACACACGTGGACATGATGCATACACAAACATACATGTGTCTCAATCTTACTTTTGCCAATTTTTACACAGCGTACTTCTCCCGCTCATCCGTCACGTGACTTTAATAGAAACATCCTTACCTATTCACAAACACGTTCTACTATCCGTCACTGACTGTGATTTTGATTTTAGATTCTGTTTTCTTTTCAGAAAGAGGGAGAAAAGATACAATGACAAATATGCAATCATGAAATCAGACAAGTGTTGTAAAGACGTGGTTATTGATCTTCAAAAGAAGTCTTTACTGAGTGATATGCTTTCACAATGACAATCCTATACTGCCGGATAAAGACTGATGTAATCATATCATCAATAAAGCCTAAACAGGATATGATTTGATCAAATGCTTTGAACACATAGAAGCAAAGAAAATGTCCAGGGGGTGTTTCATAAAGCTGTTCGAAAAGTTATGAACGACTTATTAACGACTGGTGATCAGTTCTTGTGCTGAATTATTGATATTCTAATAAGTATAGCACATCTGAACTGAAAACCAGTTTTTGTTCGTTACTTTACGAACATCTTTATGAAACAGGGTCCTGGTTTAAAACCAGTACATCATATCAATGAAGGATTCACGTAAGTCTTCTTGTGTCAGAGACTATTCTGTCAACAATGATTTAGGTTCTGAGAACACGGTCTATAGGAAGATGGGAAGATCTTTACTCATGAATACAATTATTATAATACCTTATTCAGTACACACGCAGTTAACATCGCATACGTCTTTACGGAGAGATAGTCTTGTCATGCTAAACCCAGTGATGCTGCGATCAGGGATGACTAGATCACAAGTCATAAGGTGTGTGTCTGTGCGTGTGAACGTGGATACACGTTACATATCCAAGCCACGATAGTCTTCTTTTCATGTCCAGCAGCTTGAGAATTTTACTTGAATTTTGAGTGCGCACTTTGGTATATTATATAATTAGACTGAACATGATTTGATCCTATATTTTGACGTACAATGGACATAGGATGTAATGAAAATTGTTTGTTTTAAAAGTAAAGACCAGTTAATCACATCTATGAAGGTTTCACGTAATTGTCCTCGAGCCGGAGACTAGACTTCTCTTCCTTCACCAATTATTTAGGTACTGAGAAGAAGGTCTGACTAAAAAAAAAAAGCAAGATAAAAAAAAAAAATTCCGCTTAAAGATAATACTTGTTCTTACCTATTTCCGTGCACATACCATGCAATCGACATATACGTATTAGAATAGAAGTAATATCAATTTCTGGTTGTCATCTGCTTAATAAAAGAGGTAAATTATCTACTGCCTTTACACTCATCCACTGTCACATTCGCCAGGTGGGTGGTTGTTTTTGTCGAACAAAATGACAAACTTGATTATGAGGCCGATATTCCGGTTTGTGCTGTCCATCTATAAGAAGAGTAACAAAACAAAATAGAAATAATTTGGCTATTAGAAGAGTATAAAGACATATTTGACAAGGGAAAAATCTCCATAGTATACAGGCTTAATCATTACTAGAGCGGAGGCATACAGGTCACATGTTATTTAATGTCATCAAATTATGGGTTTCAAAATTTACTTGTGATTACAACCTTATCAGCAAAACACACAAATTATATATTCAAAAAGTAAAGGTTACAATTGTTGTAGTTGTTGTTGTTGTTGTTGTTGTTGTTGTTGTTGTTGTTGTTATTGACATAACATTGTTCAAACACTCACAAGACCAACGTTTCAAAATGCTGTTGTTACTCTACATGATAGAAACCGTTCACGGAGACTCGGTTCTACCTGGGGACACAGTTACATCCCCTATCCAGTAATAAAATGTTCAAACCAGAAACTGCCACCCTTAGCTTTTCTTCGTAATTATTTCCATTGAAGTACTGATCGACTCGTGTACGAAATTTAAACAAGGTTGACAGTCTAACGGCCGCAGGAGAAGAAAAAGACGAAGATGTCAACAACGAATAAAAATGAACAGAAGAAGTGAGGGAAGAGTGGGAAGAAGAAAGTAGAGACAAAGAGGTTAAAGGGTGAATTTTTAACACTTGAAGGGGATGTAGAAGGCATGATAGAAACAGTCAAAGAAAAAGAAGAAAAGGTACGGTGAAATGAAAAGAAAAAGAATGTAGTAGATAAGGACGAATCCGTAGTCTAATACCTCTTCAGAAGATTATGATTTTTCTTCTTTTCATTACCACGATCGCACAGTTAGCCATCAAAATGAGGAACGCCGTCACAAACAGGGCGTACGTAGTCGACGACTTTTGAAGAACTCCTCGATGAAGACAAGTAATTGGACCTGTATGGTCGGAACCTTACTATTTGACAGAGAACCATCAAAAAGGAATATGGGATGAAAACTACCAAAGCCTACAATATATCTTATTCCTCAAAAACTATTTCTTGACCCCTGATTGGTTGAGGCCAGCGAAAGCGACAAAACATATTTATGTCATGAAAATCGTAGCCCAAATATTTCCCTTGGGGGAAAAAAAATTACCATGCTGCAATGGCGATGGGTATTTGCCAAGCGCGTATTTTAATGCATAATACATCATGTTACAGTACGATTTTTCACCAAACGCACTGCGTCTTCGCTTCGAGAGGTAAAGGGCATCCCACAGTCAATGCATACAGTCATACACTTCCACATTGTGAAACTTTCGAATCTTTAGACCAGTCAACCACGCTCTTTGCTGTTACTCTTCAATTAATTGGGAGGGATATGAAACAAATATACCAGACCATTATTCGACGTTCTGGTTAAACTATGTCTCTTCGTTGTCTTACGTAGCATTATAGCACTATTTCAAAATAGAACTAGTGAAGTCGCCTCATGCATATAGTTTCAACCAGAACCTCTCAGGCCTGATAATTAAATTATTATAACATAGAATAAAGAGGAGGCAAAAACATATCATTTTTTTTTTCTTGAAATTATGCAAAGGCAGCTTAAGATTTTCAGGAATTCTGGAGTTCCAAGAATTGGATCCAGGAAACTTTATCGACTGTTTCTGGGCATGAAGTCTTCAGAAACAAAATGGATGAATATTAGATTGATGATGTGTGTATTTTGAATGAATGTCATCACAACGGTTGAAATAATTCATTAAAAAAACGGGTGGAAGTTTAATATAAGTGAACTCACGCATAAAAATTTCAGTCTCATCAAAACTAAATCATGTAGGGATAAAGAGATATCAAAACGCTGGAGAAAATTGTCTCCGCCAACCTCGCTACGTGTAACCTTCCAGTTCTGCGGGTTTATTTTTTGTTTCTTTGTTTGATTTATTTGATTGTTTGTTATTTTGTTTGTTCGTGATTTTTTTTTTTTTTTTTGCTTTCTACATCATATTCCTTTGGTAAATAAAATCGTATCAGAAGAACATTAACCTTTCACCGAGCCGTTACTTGGAATCTGACATTAAAATCTTACGTTTTTTTTTTCTTTGTTTTTTTTTTTGTTTTTTTTTTGCTTGATTGTTTACTTGTTTGTTTTTCTTTCTTTTTTTGTTCTTTCGCTTTCTACATCACAGCCTTGTGGTAAATAAAATCAATATATCAAAAGTATACCAACCTTTCTCCGAGCCGAAAGTCGAGCAGTACTCTAGACTGGTGTAGGTCCAACCAATCCCGTTCGTCCCCGAGCACGTGACATTGATGCACCTGTTGTGTGGGCGTGGTCTGAAGAGAGCCGAGGTACTGCTGGACGAGGAGAGAGTGGTGTTGTCGACTCCGATGGTGTATGTGTGAAGGTGTGGGGAGGGCTGGTCCTCGGGACTAATATGACACGTGATAAAGAGAATGACCTGGCTTCCTTCTCCATTGATCTCCTGGGTCTCGATGGAGAGGATGTCACTCGCTGGAGGCGCGTGACCTAAGATTGAAAAAAAAAAACAACAACAACATAAAAAACCAATCATTTTTTTTTTTGGGGGGGGTGGAGGTGGGGGTGGGGGTGGGGGTTGGGAGACTGTGTCAGGTACTTACCATTCTTCTCAAATCCTGAATATCGTTGATAAACAATATTAAGACCCCCTACTCAAAATTCGAAGGATCAGAATTTAACAAGTAAACAACTTCAGAAGAATGGTAAATGAAAATGTAAAAGCGTTGGTCCTTCATAATCATCATTATAGTTTGTTACTGGCTTTAAGATCTGAGTAGGATGACTTCTTGAATATTCGTTATCAACACATTCAATATCTTGGACTTTTCCTTATTAGATTTAGTGAGAGGCAAAGAAGAGATTGATTGTTTTTTTGTTTTGTTTTTTTTTCTGGGGAGGGGGAATAAGTTTACTAATCTTGCAACGTGAAGATGAGAGCCCTTAACTCCAAACCGACTACTAATTAAATTTTTAATAGATTTGCATTCATTTTGAATTAACCAACACACAAAGAAGTGGATGTCCGTCATTGATAATTAAAGAGCCCCCATAAGTCATATTGTTCTCTTAGTCATTGTTCTTGCACACACTTTTCTCTTTAGGCAGTTATTCCTAAAGCGTTGCCGCATCGTTTGGTACCACCATACGATTTGATTTATTGATAAATAAACTAATAGGAAAATGGTCTAACATAAGATTATCTCATCTCAAGAGAATACACTCCAGACGAAAACATCTAGGATCAGTCGTAAGTGTTCGAGTAGAACGAGTAGACAAGGCTTAAATATAATAGTGAATTCAAGCGGGTAGATCTATATTTGGTTCAAAATAAAAACCTAACTCTGTAATAATATGTAATGTTGCTTATTTTATTGCTGTTTTGTTTGTTTGCTTTTGTCAAGAAATCAACGATAGTATTCCTTATGAGAAACATCCCCCTCCAATCCTCGGTAATCACAGGAAGATTTTAAACCAGACACTGTTGAGTTTGGATGACATTGCGCAATCTCGACAAATAAGCTTGTAAAATTTTGCGTTGTCTATCAAAAAACAAAACACGACAAAACACCTAATTAACACTTTAAAACTCATTTAAAAATGAATGTTAACATTAAAACTTTACTATTTTGTTAAACAAATAGAAAAACAAACAAACAAACAAACAAATCCTACTCTACTACGGCAGTATTTTGTTTGTTCACGTGAACAAATTTGCGACTAGAAAAAAAAGAAAAAAAAATAAGTATATGAACTGAAATTGATTTGCATCAAAACGCTGGAGAAAATTGTCTCCGCCAACCTCGCTACGTGTAACCTTCTAGTTCTGCGGGTTTATTTTTTGTTTCTTTGTTTGGTTTATTTGATTGTTTGTTATTTTGTTTGTTCGTGATTTTTTTTTTCTGTTTTGCTTTCTACATCATATTCCTTTGGTGAATAAAATCGTATCAGAAGAACATTAACCTTTCACCGAGCCGTTACTTGGAATCTCACATTAAAATCTTACGTTGTTGTTGTTTTTTTTCTTTGTTTGTTTGTTTTGTTTTTTTGCATGATTGTTTACTTGTTTGTTTTTCTTTCTTTTTTTGTTCTTTCGCTTTCTACATCACAGCCTTGTGGTAAATAAAATCAATATATCAAAAGTATATCAACCTTTCTCCGAGCCGAAAGTCGAGCAGTACTCTAGACTGGTGTAGGTCCAACCAATCCCGTTCGTCCCCGAGCACGTGACATTGATGCACCTGTTGTGTGGGCGTGGTCTGAAGAAAGCCGAGGTACTGCTGGACGAGGAGAGAGTGGTGTTGTCGACTCCGATGGTGTATGTGTGAAGGTGTGGGGAGGGCTGGTCCTCGGGACTAATATGACACGTGATAAAGAGAATGACCTGGCTTCCTTCTCCATTGATCTCCTGGGTCTCGATGGAGAGGATGTTACTCGCTGGAGGTGCTTGAACTAGACATACAAAAATGAGAGAAAAAAGTGTTTTGTTGCTTGTTTGTTTATTTCTTTGAGTTATGATTAATGGCGGTACGTGACAAATTTAGAAATACAAATATTGGGAAGTGGTGCAATGCATCTAAAGAGAATACCCGCCCTATTAAAACTTATGAGCAGTAGAAATATTATTCACGATTTCAAACAATTGTAAATTCAAGCTACCTTCCAGCACTAAGGGGAAAAAAAAATAACTCTCTTGCATTACCGCTATTAGGTCGATTGACATTTAAGCTAATTGATCGAAAGGTTTAGGGTAAATACAAAATAACGATGTCAAAAGAAAAATGAATCTATTCAAAGTGCCACGACCTGAATTATTGTTCATTCTTTTTTTAATTTCACAAGGCAACATGTACTAATGTGTCTCCTTAATCAACTTGGAAGAATCAACGATAAAGGTGCTACCCTTATCATTATTAAAACAGAACTGGTGTATGTAGATGATAAAGATGGATAAATCTTCAAAAAAAAAATCTGTCTAGTAAATTAACAATACGTAAGAGAAAGTGGTTATTATGTAGATTTGGTGAGAGAATGTGTGCATGAACTCAAATGGACTTTAACACTATGGAAAAATGTTATCGTCTCACCGTCGCTTCTTGGACAGTAAGTCTTTGTTGTGTTCGTCATTCCGATGTCGTTGATACCAGTGCAGGAGATTTCAACGCATTCACTCGGAATGGACTCAAGGATCAAGGAAGGGGAGTTTGAAGCTGACTCGATGACGTCATTCACTGCAATCTTGTAAGTTTCTATTGGTGGAAATGGCTGGTCACGTGGGTCGACGTGACACGTGATCCTGAGGCCATTAGTTTCTTGCCCGTCCTCGTTGTCAACAATCTTGATCAAGATGAAAATTATTGTCTGCTGGAGCGTCTGTCACATGACAAGGATCTGATGACAGATTAATAACTCATTTCCATAATTATTCACCAATCATCCAGAAACATCAACAAAATAAATGACATGTTAAAAAAAAGTAGGACTTACTATATTTTTAGCGCAAAAAATGGCCGTGAGAGCAATTACATTTTCCCCCTTAAGAACAGGTTCTAGGCCATTATTCACCAGCCTAGGAGTGTTAGATGTTTTTGACCCATAAGCTTGCAGTGTCAACCTTTGTATATGATCTACACACGGGACATTTACCACATTCTGTAACACAATATTATGAGCCAATGAATCATGCATACAGGACTAGAGGCAAAGATCATTCCATGCTTAGACTCCCGAAATGTAAAACGACACATGGTACATTTTCTATATCTTTTGTCGGATCAAAGTTTTGGAATAGTTTGCCCAATGTTCAAGAGGAAAGAACAAGATCTTCATTTCGAAGAAACCTAAAAAATCACTTGTTAAAAGAAGTTTAGTGATGAAAAGAAATTTCAGTGTTCAGTTTAATGTACTTCTATAGTATAGTTACTTTAAAAGAGTAGACCTTGCAATAAGCAGCTTAAATATACATGTATAATGGGAGAACCATTCCCGACTAGCACTTGTGCTAACTTTTGGTTCTCCCTTTAACATATCTTCTGTTTTTCTATTATTTTTTTTCTATTACTTTTTTCATAACCTCTGTCTATGCATATATGTCTACATTACATACTTATTCATTCTCTTTGCCTTTTTCAGTGATAAATGTATCAC